>NC_059072.1:365478624-365780330 GCF_020497125.1 Mauremys mutica | reverse complement strand
CATTGGGCAGCCGGGTGTCCAAGCCAAATAACCCTGGGTAACCAACTACAGCCCCACCCAGTGTCTCAACCAACTGCCAACCCTTACTCACACCTGAGTAAAGCGGAAATGGACAGACTGTAAAATCCTATGACCTGCTAGGACCCAGTGCCCTCCCTTGCCTGCCAGTACTGCCAATGCAGATATAAATCCCTTGAGGCCACACTTACAACCACGGATAAGGGGTCGGCCATGCACAATTCTCGTGGACACAGAAGCGTCTGTTTCCATTACTGACCTCCCATTCCCCACTACTAAACAGTATATTGCTATTTCAGGGGTAGGAGGTGCACAGCTCACGGCTTATAAAAGCTCCCCTGTTCCTGTAAAATCTAAACTATTCTTCTGGACTCAGTCTTTTTTTATGTAGCTCCAAATGCAGAGAGGACAATTTTGGGCATGAATGTCCTCTGCGACCTTGCAGCAACTCTTAACCTTGCTCAAAGTAGAGTGACTGATAAACGTATGTTTACTCATACCATCCCCCTCTGCAATGATACATCCCTCTCTTCTGTGGCAACTGCCAAATCTGTGGCTCTAACTTGGGATACATCTAACCCCTTTTCAAGAATTATGTTCCAGGTTCCCCTCTGTTTGGGCAGAAAATAAGCTTGATGCCTGCTCATCTTTGCCCACCCATCCAGGTTACCAGTCAATTTCCTCCACCTACCAAGCAATCCCCCTCAAACCTGAGGCCATGGAGGTGGTAGGTGACATTATTCACTCTTTACTTCAGCAAGGCATACTGGTTCCTTGTACAAGTGCACCCTCTTCAGCTCTGGACGCTCCAGAGACCCCCTCTCGGGCGGATGTACAGGAGGGAAATCAAGTCATGGTCTTGGCCATACAAATACCCCTGTGAAAGTGCAAGAAATTCCAACATGAGTTCATAAAACCAGAATTAAAATGGATAACTAAATTCATTTTGTTTTATATTGTATCCTTTTAGGTAACAAATGTGACTCCCCATGTTAATCCTCCTGGCAAACATACCTGATGCAGCCCCCTGGGATCTGCTCTTGGTACATGTTACACAAGAGACCTGTTTCAAAGCTGGCCAGTATGTGCAACTCCCTACAGGAGACAGCGGTGAATGGGCAAAGAAACCAGACACTTGGCTGGCCCCCAGACTGGACCATCTGGGACCTATCGTGGTTACAGCTCACCTCCAAAAACCTCCAGGCCTGGACATGCTCTGAGTGCTAAACAAAAAGCCTGCTTCCAGCCTTGTACCTTAAGAATATACCTAATATATAAGGTGTATATATGAGCTGGTTCACCGTTTCATGAATGGAAAGTGATTATACACCAGCCTCTGTAAACCTGAGCAGATTTACCAAAGACTTCAGACAAACTCACTGGCAAAGATAAACAGTGAAACAAGTTTTTTGATGACAAAAGACAGATTTTAAGTGATTATAAGTGATGGGCAAAAAGTCAGAGTGATTACCGAGAGAAAAGAAAATATAAGCAAGCAGTCTAAACTCTCAACCCTATTAGACTGGGCAACATCGAGATTAAGCAGTTTTTCTCACCCCACTGGATATACACAGGTTTCTCCATTGGAACCTGGGCCAGTCTTCTCTGTTGGAGTCTTCAGTCTTCTGAGTGTCATTGTTGCTTGCAGCGTAGGTGGGAGAAGGAGAAAGGCCAAGCATGTGGCCATTGTGTTCTGTTTTATAGCCTTAATCCATGTGCTGGGAGAACACAGGTCCAGGCATGTCTGGAGGCATTGCTGAGTCTCCAGGCAAGGATGAGCAGTTCCCCTGGTGTGGCCTCACGCAGGTGAGTCATTGAATTGTAACTCACTTGCTGGACAATGGCTGTTGATCATTGTTTGACACCCACCCGAGCATTCATTATTTTCCTTGCTGTTGCCTCTGGGGAGCTAATATCTGGCCAATTCCCCAATTTACAGCATGTTTTACTGACCACCATACATCACAATTGTATAATTTCATATGCACTAATGATATAGATAGAACAGTGACTTTCACCAGGTCACAACCTTTCACCTGATACCTTACATAGCATGCTTTATATGCAATATCACAATTGTATGTAAATGAGGAATATGGGGTTTACCGGGGAATCCCCGAGGTATAGCGTGTCACAGGATGCACATTTGAAGTGTCAAGAGAAGGAGGTGTCTGTGTTTGCAGTGGTGGGGGTGAGTTACGAAGGAAAGTGAGATGGACCAAAATGCATGAGGAGAGAGAGAGTTTCCAAGGGAGAGACAAACCACCTCCCTGAATCCAAACTGTTACTGCCTGGTTCAGGGAACATTTCCTTCAGGGCAACCTGGCTGGATCAGTCCAGGAATCAGAGCACTCAGGGAAACACTGAGGGCAGAGGAAAATGGGCCACATTTGGGTGAAGAGAACATCTTGTGGACACCTCCCCTCAGGTTTGGGATCACCCAGGCCTTCTCCCCTTCCACTCATGGTCCCCTAGCATCCGAGTAGCAGCTCCAGGTTCACTGTCACAGCCCTGCACAAGCTCCTGCAGCTCGACACCCACCCGATGGCTGTGTTTGGGTCCCCCACAATGGCTCCATATGCTTTCGAGTCGAAGCACTGTTCAGGCCCTGCCTCTGGCTCTGGGTTTCCAGGCCCACTCTCGGGGTGCAGCTTCCATTCTAGCGCCTCCCTCTGAGAACTGAGACCTGCACGCCAAGGCCCTGAGACTAGTCGGCTCCCCCAGACTCTCCAATTGCTTCAGCATCCCCTTCCAAGAGCTCCCCCTTGGGCGCCCTCTGTTTCCAGTTTCTCTGTTTCAGGGTACAGGATCGTTGAAGCAAACAGACCCAGGCCTTCCAAAGAGGGTCGCTAAAACAATTCCACAAGAGATACCCAGATCCAGTTAAACAGAATACAACACCTACACGCCATTCCCTGCCTCTGTCCCTTCACCACCCTGGAGCATTGTTTGGGATTTAGTCAGAGCCATTCTGGGGTTCCCAGGGGTCACCTCCTGGCACTCCTGGCTCCTCCTCCAGCTGGAGTGTGTCTCTCTGCTGCAGCCAGAGCCCTGCAACCTGAGCCCTGCAACCAAAGAGTCCCCTGTGCTGCCCTGGTGCCGCTCTCCTACGCCAGCTTCATCTGGCTCATCCAATCTCTCTGTTTTTAAAGGGCTGGACCAAACCATCCTCTCTCTGTTTCCTCTTCGGGGGAGGTGCCATTCCTTCCATGCCCACCCAACTGGCTTTTATCTAGAATACAGTTACTTCTTCCTTGCCAGGTACCCAGTTTTGAACCAGAAAGTACAGTCAAAAAGGGGATCTGGTAGTGTCCAGTTACTGCGGTGTGGGAGATGCCTTGGGTTATTAACTCATGTCACCCCTGATCATCCTGGGCTGTCTCCTAACTGCAGGCAGGTGCTTTGTCTGGCTGCAGGAGCGCATGTCTCAGACCCGGAGCAGAGGGATCCCAGTCTGAGCAGGGAGGGAGGTGGAGACAATCTAGTGAATGATGGGGGAGGGGGAGAGAGGAGCAAATGATGGGGTGGGTCCCTCGGCCTTGATGGACTAGGTGGCTCAGATGGAGGGGAATTGGGGAGGGAGGTGGGGCAGAGGGGAGGCTTTGGTGGAAGAAGCAGGTTAGGGGGCAAAGTCTCAATATTCCACTTACCAGCACTTATAAAGTGGAAACCATATAAGTTGTACATAGACAAATTCCCCAGTTTGTCATGCTGACAGAGCACAGTAAGGTCAGGAAAGGATTTAATGTCTTGTTGACTGTCCAGTAACTGATTCAGGGAAGAGGGTCTGGCACCATGTCACCAGCCAGTGGACCTCAGTCTGAGAGTCAAAGCACAAGGAGAAAAATCTTTAGGTCCCTCTATGAGTAAAGAGTCGGAGCAGCCTGTTCCGGATCTGTTTGGTCCTCACCCCATAGATGATGGGGTTTAGCATGGGGGGCACCAGGAGGTACACATTGGCAATGAGAATGTGGAAATGCAAGGCCAAATTGTGCCCAAACCGGTGCATGAGGAAGGAGAAGAGAGATGGGATGTAAAAGTTTAAGATGGTACAGAGGTGGGAGCTGCAGGTCCCAAAAGTCTTCAGCCGGGTGTCTTTTGTGGGGAGGCTGAAGATGGCCCTGAGGATCTGGATATAGGACACGGCGATAAAAAATACATCCAGACCGGTCACCAAAAATGCCACAAAGAGGCCATATTAACTACTAATGCGGATGTCGGTGCAGGCCAGCTTCACCACGGCTATATGCTCGCAGTGCGTGTGGGGGATGATGTTGGTTCTGCAATATGGTCACTGCCTCGCCAGGAAGGGATGGGGCAGTACGAGCATGCCACCGCGCAGCACCACAGCCAGGCTGATCTTGGCCACCACGGGGTTTTTTAGGATAGTGGAATGCCTCAGGGGATCAGAAATGGCCACGTAGCGATCCAAAGCCATGGCCACGAGGATCCCAGACTCCATCACTGAGAAGCAGTGAATGAAGTACAGTTGGGTGAGGCAGGCACTGAAAATGATCTCCCTGGAATTGAACCAGAAGATGCTCAGCATTTTGGGCAGGATGGACGTAGACAGGACCAGGTCGGTGACGGCCAGCATGCAGAGGAAATAGTACATGGGCCCATGGAGGCTCGGCTCCATCTTCACGATGAACAGGATGGTGAAGTTCCCCAAGACGGCTATGGCGTACATGGTGCAGAAGGGGATGGAGATCCAGACTTAGGCCGTCTACAGGCCAGGAATGCCCAGCAGGATGAAGGTGGAGGGGTTGATGAAGTTGGTTGTGTTGGAATCTGACATGTAGCAGGGGAGAAATTCCTGCATGTACCGTATGTCCTCTTGACTTTCTTTATGTGCTAAGGTCTAGGATGATGGTCGCGGGACAAATGCCTGGATGGAGACATAATGTTAATATGAGACACTGCATGCACCACATCTACAGTAGAACCTTAGAGTTACGAACTGACTGATCATTCACAAATCTAATTTAAGCCATTATGCAATCAAAGAGCAGCAGAGCCAAAACAAAAACAAGAAAAAAAGGCAAATACAGGACACTTCTGTATAAAACGTAAACAATTAAAATATGAAAGGAACATTAAAAAAAAAGATTTGAGAAGGTTAGGAAACAATGTAAAAGCTGGTATTGGAGTAGTTAAAAAAAAGTCTAGGAATATAATTCATTCAAGTCAGCAACATGGTTTATGGAAAACAGGTCTTGTCAAATACAGCTGATTTCATCCTTTTATGAGATTTCATGTTTGGCTGATCAAGAAAATGCGCAGACGCAATAACCTTTGATTTCTCTGAGACATTTAAACGGAACACTATTCAATATCAGCAGTGCACACGTAAAAAGAACTAAAAGCTGGCCAATTAAGAGATCTCAGATAGCAGTTGTCAATGGGCTATTGTCAATGAATGGGGTTGTTTTTAGTGGGGTTCTGCAGAGATAATTTCTAGGCCTAATACTAGGCAAAGTTTTCATCAATGACATGGAAGGAAATGGAAAATCACTGTGATCCTTTGATGAATGCAGAGGGTGGGATGAGTTGGAAAGCAGGGGAAGGACTTTACCTCTGCATGTGGCATTGGTTAAAATGACTGTGACCCATTCTGGGGTCCACATTTCAAAAAGGATGTTGAAAACTTGGAGAGGATTGAGAAAAGAGCCACACAAATGATTGGAAACTGGAGAAAATGCCTCACAGAGGGGAAGAGATTTAAAGAGCTTCATCCACTTATGAAAAATACGATCAAACGGAGACTTTCATGGGAGAAAACTGTGGTACTAATGGGCTTTGTAATCTAGTGGAGAAAGGCAGAGCAAGGCCCAATGGCTGGAAGCTGAAGCCAGACAAAATCCAGGTGGAAATAAGGGCCAAATGTTTAGCACTGAGGGATGCTTTCCTGTAAGATCTGCTTGAGGGCTCGTCTACACTTAAAACGCTACAATGGCACTGCCGTAGCACTGCCCTACAGTTCCTCACATCTCCTTGTCAATTGCTGGAAATGGGCCATTTTCATTACCACTACAAACAGTTCTTTTTCTTTCCTGCTGATAATAGCTCACTTTAACTGATCACTCTCCTGACAGTGTGTATGGTAACACCCATTGTTTCATGTTCCCTGTGTATATATATATCTTCCTACTGTATTTTCCACTGCATGCATCCGATGAAGTGGGATGTAGCCCACGAAAGCTTATTCTCAAATAAATTTGTTAGTCTCTAAGGTGCCACAAGTCCTCCTGTTGTTTTTGCGGATACAGACTAACATGGCTGCTACTCTGAAAAAAAGTACTCATAGTGATGGCAGGGGCTCTCTCATCAGCATAGTTCATCCACTTCCCTGAGGGGTGGTAGGTAGGTTGATGGAAGTATTCTTCCATTGACCTCATGCTAACACGGGGTTAGGTTGATATAGATACATCTCCAATGGGTGTGGATTTTTTTCTGTTGCACAAAAAGGTAATGCAAATTTATTTTGCACTAGCAGAGGCAGAGCATGCAAGTCACAGGAGGTGATAATACTGCTGTACTCGGTGCTGGTTAGGCTTCAGCTGGAGTATGATGTTCAGTTCTGGTCACCAATGAATAGGAAACTTGTAGAGAAACTGGAAAGGATCCAGAGGTGAGTGACAAGGATGATCAAGGGGATGAAATGCAAGCCATAAGGGCAAACACTGAAGGAACTGGGTATGTTTAGTATGGAAAAGAAGACTCTTATGGGGGACATGACAGTGGTCTTCAGATACTTGAGAGGCTGCCATAAAAAAGATGGAGAAAAATTGTTCTCTTTGGTCACAGAGGGCAGGACAACAGGCAATAGACTGAAACTACAGCAGAGCAGATTTAGAAAAAATCTCAGGAAAAACTTCCTAACTGTAAGAACAGGAGGAATGTGGAACACATGCCTAGGGAGCGCCTTCACTGCAAGGTGTCAAAAGGAGGCTGGATAACCAGCAGCGTTGGATGGCTTACAAACAACAAATCCTGCATCTCAGCAGGGGAATAGGTTAGATTACCCTGTGGTTTTATGGTTCTATGATTTAACATCCTAATGTAGACCAGTCCTTAGTCAAACATAAATCTGGGCTTATACTGGGGTTACAGGGTGAGATTTAATCACCTGTGTTATACAGGTCGGACTGGATGATCTAAATGTCCTTTCTGGCCTTCAACTCTATGACTCTATCAATAAAAGAGTAGATCAAACATTTATATTTACTCTGTCTCATAACACATGAACAAGGGAACATTCAGTTACATTGAAAGTCTGCACATATAACATTGACAAAATATTTTTTTCCATAATACATATTTGGCCTGTGGAACTCCTTGCCACAGGCATTATTGGAGCAACGAGCTTAGCTGAATGGGATTTACAAGTGGATTGGCCATTGTAAGTTGTGCTGATGGCACCGATCTTAGTTAAGATCGGCTGACACCTTCAATTATAAGACCTCATTTTCAGTTTGCCAAACTTTAATCATTTCAACTGAAATTTCCCATGCTGGGTATCTGCTTCTGGCAGAATTGTTCTTGAAAGTTTCAGGCATAGCAGTTAAGCCAACTTCTCTAACAAAGCTAGGGAAGAAGAGGTCTTGGCAGTGAGGAATAGTACCTACATGCCTTACAGCAGATAAAATTCAGGGAACAGTGCCCCCCCAATTAACAGTAAGAGTCCTATGACGGAAGAGGAGGAGGTGAGAGTCTGTGCATTAACTCACAGCTGGCTCCAAGGGGAGTTTTGCCTAAGGGCCTGAGTAACCTACGAGCCAGGGCCTCAGAATTTGATCTTGTATTGTACATCTACTGACACCTTCCATCATGAAGGATCCCCTGTGCCACTGAAATGCAGCACTTTGGGGCTGGAGGCCATCAGCCATGGGGACCCAGACAAGAGTGACATTTTGACCAATGATTCTGGAGCTAACACATCACCTGTGGCAAGAGCCCTGGGATATTTAAAGCTGCGGAGAGTGGAAAGTTCTGCAGACTTACTCTTTATCAAATCAGTCTCACGTTGCACTGGGTTTGTTGACCAGGTGAGCTCCTCAGAAGGAGATGGGTATCTGTGAATTGTGAGATGGAAGTGTCTTCCCTGGGCATCCCCTTTAGGTAGCCATGTCCCACACCTCTCTCAGCCCAGCATCTGCATCAATATCTGAGGCTGAGAGCCAACACAGGTGTGTGCACCATTTATAATACAGCTCTGTGCAATCCCAGTGGGGTTAGCTCAGCCTCTAGCAGAGATGTGGCATCTGAATGTAAACAGGCTGGAGACAAGCCTGCCTGGGCTTCTGTGTTTTTTGTCCAGCTTTAGGAACAAACAGTAATTAAGGGACCTTCCCAAAGGGAGAGGAGATGAGAACTCTTGGGCTCTGTGCTGAGTCAGAGAGGAATTGGCTGCTCTGTGTATTTGTGTATATTTAAAATCATAGTTGATTTCTAAGAAAACGAAGGATAATGCCTATGTCTCCATAGTGTCTGATACACTGTATATGTCCAGGATGGCTGCGTAGATAATAGATAGACAGCTCTAGAGACAGATGTCTGAAGGGAGACAGGAACACATCCTGCAAACTGACGGGGCTGTTGCTAAGGGATCACAGATCAGTAATTCTCATCAGTAACTATCATCATACTGTGCAGCATCTTTCACTGAAGGATCCTGAAAACAACTAGCAAAGGAAAGTCACTACCAACATATCCCCATTATACAGGTAATTAAACTGAGGCACAGGGAGATGTGACTTGGTGAAGGTCACACAGAGAATGAGTGGCAAGATGACAGACAGAACTCAGGAGACCTGACTTCCCTGCCACAACCATGGTCTCTCTGTCACACCAAGAGCGAAATGGACTCACACTGTAAGAGGCTGGGAGAGGGATCCTGAGCCATCACCATCCTCTCAAGGTGAAACTGAGGTTTGCAGGAGTAGCCAGAATTTGTCAGCTCCCCACTCCTGGGAAATGTGAACTCCAGGACTTCACTTTCACTCCCACTCAGAAACTTGGCATCACATCACAGCCTCTGGGGTCACTTTGGGGGAACAGAGTTATTAAAAATAACACCAGAAGAATGTTCCTGTGGATAAAATCATAGAAGATTAGGGTTGGAAGAGAACTCAGGAGGTATCTAGTCCAACTCCCTGCTCAAAGCAGGATCAAGCACAACTAAATCATCCCAGCCAGGGCTTTGTCAAGCTGGGCCGTAAAAACTTCTAAGGATGGAGATTCCACCACCTCCATAGGTAACCCATTCCAGTGCTTCACCACCCTCCTAGTGAAATAGTGTTTCCTAATATCCAATCTAGACCTCCCTCACTGAAACTTGAGACCATTGCTCCTTGTATTGTCATCTGCCACCACTGACAACAGCTGAGCTCCATCCTCTTTGCTACCCCCCTTCAGGTAGATGAAGGCTGCTATCAAATCCCCCTGCCCCTCTCGCTCTTCTCTTTTGCAGACTAAATAAGCCCAACTCCCTCATCCTCTTCTCATAAGTCATATGCCCCAGCCCCCTAATCATTTATGTTGCCCTCTGCTGGACTCTCTCCAATTTGTCCATCTTCCTTCTGTAGTTGGGGGACCAAAACTGGACGCAATACCCCAGATGTGGCCTCACCAGTGCTGAATGATGGCTGCCAACTTGACATCAAGACATTGATCACTATTCGCTGAGCCCGACGATCTAGCCAGCTTTCTATCCACCTTATAGTCCATTCATCCAGCCCATACTTCTTTAACTTGCTGGCAAGAATACTGTGGGAGACCGTATCGAAACTTTTCTAAAGTCAAGATATATCACATCCACTGCTTTCCCCATATCCACAGAGCCAGTTATCTCATCATAGAAGGCAATTGGGTTGGTCAGGCATGACTTGCCCTTGGTGAATCCATGTTTACTTTTCCTGATCACCTTCCTCTCCTCCAAGTGCTTCAAAATGGATTCCTTGAGGAGCTGCTTTATGATTTTTCTGGGGACAGAGGTGAGGCTGATTAGTCTGTAGTTCCCTGGATTCTCCCTCTTTTCTTTTTTAAAGATGGGCACTATATTTACCTTTTTCCAATTGTCCAGGACCTCCCCCAGTCACCACAAGTTTTCAAAAGTAACAGCCAATGGCTCTGCAATGACATCAGTCAACTCCCTCAGTACCCTCAGATGCACTGTATCCGGCCCCATGGACTTGAGCACGTCCAGCTTTTCTAAACAGTCCGTAACCTCTTCTTTCACCACAGAGGGCTGCTCGCCTCCTCCCGAGCTGTCTGGGAGCTGACCTTGTCTGTGTAGACCGAGGGATAGAGGGCAGCCAGGGGCCTATCTCCCTCACCTCACAGCTGCTGTGGACAGGGGCGGCTCTAGTAATTTTGCCGCCCCAAGCAGGGCGTCATGCCGCGGGGGGCGTGCTGGCAGTCGCCGGTCCCGCGGCTCCAGTGGACCTCCTGCAGACGTCCCTGAGGAGGGTCCGCTGGTCCCGCGGCTCTCGTGGAGCATCCGCAGGCGTGTCTGCGGGAGGTCCACTGGAGCCGCGGACCAGCGGACCCTCCGCAGGCATGCCTGCGGGAGGTCCACCGGATCCACCTGCCACCCTCTCGGCGGCAGGCCACCCCAAGCGCGCGCTTGGCGCGCTGGGGTCTGGAGCTGGTCCTGGCCGTGGAATAAGGAGGGCCCTGTAGGCTGGATAGAGACTGGATTTGTGTTTGTGTTGGATTTCTTCTCTTCCTCTCGGTTTGTTTCCTCCCAGTGTCTCCCAGGTGGAATTGAAATCTAATGTTTTAGGCTGAATCAGACTTTCCCGGACTGCCCCAGCTGGAGGGTGCTTGGATTCGCATAGTGAACTGTTCTGCCTGCTCACCTGGCTAATCAGGGTTATCTGTAGCTGCCAAAAATGTTTTGACCTTTGTCTGTAGCTAAAGGCAAAGGGATGGGGGCAGGCCCTGATTTGGCTGCATTATTGTGTTGATTATTTATGATCATTATTTGTACTGGGGAAGCCTCCTGAGGCCCCGTATAGTTCAGGGTGCCTTTTGCTGGGTCCTTGGCAAACTCAGAAGAATGTCCTGGGTCAGTAAGAGCAGAGCATCTGTTTGGGGCAACTAGACTGGGGCTAGCAAGAACGGGCCATCGAGTGGTGGCTGCAGCAAACACCCAGCTGGAGCGCAGGGCTCTCCATTAGCTTTTGTAACTCTGATTGACTTCTAATCACGCCTCCTTTCTTCGAGTGCAGACCGTGCCTCCTTCTGATGAGTTCCCAAGACAACCTCTGGTACTAGAGGGGAGACCAGAGGCCAGAGATAACAGGGCTTTGGTGAAGGAAGGAAGGAGCCATCCTGGATATGGAACAACTGAAAGCCCAAAAGGCGTTGAAATTCTCAGGTAATGCAGCAGACTCCAGGAAGACATTCAGGCAGAGCTTTGATAAATCTATGCAAGCAACTCAGTTTGGTGAGAAAGGAAACCAGCAGAAATTTTCAATCTTCTTAAACATTGCAGGGCTTGTGGACGTCTTTACTAGCCTGCAAGTCAGGCTTTGTCTGCACTGGCACTTTTGTTCGTAAAACTTTTGTCTGTCAGGGGTATGAAAAAACACCCGATGACCAAGAAGGGGGTGTGGACAGCGCTGTGTCAGCAGGAGCCGCTCGCTGGGGACGGTTTAATTCTGCCGGCAGGAGAGCTCTGTCCCATGGGCGAAGAGTGGCTACACGGGAGAGTGGCGCAGGGGCAGCGATACAGCTGTCCCACTGTAAGGTGTGTGGTGTAGACAGAGCCTCAGGCAGGCAGAGGGAGCCGGTTATTACCCGTTTTGCAGAAAGGTGAAGAGCCTTGTGTAGTGCAACAGAGCAAAACATTGCAAGGGGGAAAGTTTCACTTTAGAAGAGAAAAGTGAGGTGAGTCCTTTCAAGAATTCCTAAAGATGTGAGTGGGGGAACGGTCCCGCTCTTGTCGGGACCTTTCCTGGCCTATTCACAAACCTGGCGGAATTCAGTAATGAAAGGATATGAGTACTTGATCCTTCTTGCTTACCCTTTATCTCACTCCTGCCTGACCTTGAGGGCTCCCTGTCCACTCTCCTGGGTGGCAGAGTCCTCATAACGCCAATAAGGCTGGCACAGGATTCCTGGGGGGGATTGACCCACGCTCTTGTTATGGTCACTTAGGACAGGGGCTAGGGTGTCCCCAGTTCAGGGTACTCTCTCCACGCCAGGCGCTTCCCTGACCCACTGATCACTGCATATAGTTCAAGCAAATACAAGTTATTAAACAGCAACCAATTTACAAAATCAGAAAAAGAATGGGAAAGATGAGAGGAAAACACGTCACCCCCGCTCCGTGGGCACAGCGACATCCCAAACAGCTGTCTGTGGAATGTCAGGGCAGTGCACGGTCCGCCCCTCACACCTCCGCGGCCTTCTGCCCAGTCCCTGGCTGTGCTGCAGGGATGCCACAAGTTGGACATTTGCTCTGGTGGTGGCCACACGCCCTCAGGCTCTGGGTGCAGGACCCTTCTTCCCAGCATCATCTCCCCCCTTCCCCCCGGTGGGTTAATGATCCCCCCACCCCCAGTCTGGCCCGCAGAGCCTTTTGGATGGGGGCATTTCCCTCCATTTGACCCTCTGCCCAGGGTCCCCCTCACTATCCCCAGCTGCTCTCTACACCTGGCTCCACAATGCTCCAGCCCCAGCACTGCTGATGCTCGGCCTCCAGCTCCCTGGGGTGCTTCTCTGGCCCCTCTGGTTAGGGCGCCCACACCTCTGCTTGCAACTCAGATCTCTGGGCTGTTTCTCTGGCTGCTGTGGCTGCGCCCAGCATGGACCTGCTCCCTGGGATGCTTCTGCGACCGCCCCAGCTCTGCCTGGCATGGCGGTTCCCCAGCTCTCCTTAGCATGGCCCCGCTCTGGCCCTGGCATCCCCAGCTCACACGGAGGATGGGACCACCCTGACCTCCCCCTTGGCCTTCCTGTGCTGTCAGTCAGGCTGACTGGGAGAGCTGGCCTCTCCCCATTGCCCCTGGGGCCTGTCACTCTCAGGGGCCTGGTTTCCCTTCGACCATTCATTTAGGTACTGAGAAAGGGCCAATCAAAAATCCTCACTAAGTTTTACTGAGGGGCCAACAGTCCCGACATCCCTCCTTGCTAAAATTCTGCCACAGCCATTATATTACCACCAGCACATCTGGGCCCCATATTAACAAGATTAACCAGCATCACGTTATATAAAAAAGCCATTAACTATCAATAAATGAACATTTAACATCCCATGTCCACTTCTTTCTACTCTACATGATAGTATTCATTAAAACACCACTTAGAACAAATAACATAATCCTCTCTAGGTTTAACAGGCAGTTCACCCCTGGTAGTTCTCTGGGACCTTCTTACAACTGGTGGTTTGTTACCCAATTTTTCTATTCCCTTGTCCCCGGGTTACACCAGGACCATTTGAGGGATCTGTCCATTTTCATCAGGGTTTGGGTTTCCCCCATTGGTTTCAGTCTCCTTGGGACATGCTTCTCTATTCCTCCTATGAGCCCTGATCAGAGTAAAAGTCCAATATGTATCTGGTCCCTATGTACAACTCTCCCAGGTCCAGTCGGGATAGTGAAAACCAGCAGTTTGGGATTGTTGTGGGTGACCACAGTGCGGGGATTTGACTCACACTTGTCCTGTTTTTTTTATTATGTCCCTGGCATCTATGGATGTGAAATAGGTACATGGTTACCAGGTCTGATGAGAGCCCCACTGGACTTTTCCTTTTCCTACTTTGGGCTGCAACTTTAGTTCTAGTGAGAACAACTTTGCCGGCTGTTTTGGCCTATCATGGACACCTTTGAGCCAGTCATTGAAATTGGTCACCTCATCCTTAGGAAAAAAAGATTTCTTGATGTTTCTCTGGCAGCACTCTTAAGTTAGCCACCTGTACAAGAGACAGCCCTTGGAGCACCGTTTGAACTGGAACTGGCAGTCCCATGCCATCCAGAATCATATCAATAATCTACATCTGCGTTTGCATGCATGCCAGGGCCAAGAGAACATTGCTCTGTAGGACACCAACAGCCTGCAAGAGGTGGAGGTGATCCTTGTCTTAGGATTGTTCCCATTCCCCTAAAACCTGTGCCACCCCATTCTGTATGGAAATTAGCTGATTTAAGGATACCTTCGGGGAACTGCTAAATCCTTTAGGTGTTGACCCATAGCTTTCATTTTATCTTCAGCCACCTCCTCATTTATATATAAAGAACTCCTGCCCCAACACCATCTGTTCCTAAAATGTCCCTTTCCTTTCGATCCAAATGGGGTCTAGGAATATCATGAAGATTTACCCAATTCCTCTATACTATGATTGAATAAACTTTCCACAGTGGGGTTCTATTACTGACATATTTGATAAGGTAACATCCACAATTACCTTCTTCAGGGTGTGGGCTGGATTAATTACCAATTGGTTCTTTACGTTGGTTTCAACCACATATGCTCCAGTTTAATTATTTATAGGTGGTTCCAAAAGCCACATCTCCATGCATTTTACTCCATGGGGTCCCCGAAGGAGCCATTTTCCTGTCATACTGGGTTACATAGAATCATAGAAGATTAGGCTTGGAAGAGACCTCAGGAGGTATCTAGTCCAATCCCCTGCTCAAAGCAGGACCAACACCAACTAAATTATCCCAGCCAGGGCTTTGTCAATCTGGGCCTTAAAAACCTCTAAGGATGGAGATTCCACCACCTCCCTAGTCAACCCATTCTGGTGCTTCAACATCTTCCTAGTGAAATAGTTCTTCCTAATATCCAACCTAAACCTCCACCACTACCACTTGAGATCATTGGTCCTTGCTGTGTCATCTTCCACCACTAAAAAGAGCCTAGCTTCTTCCTCTTTGGAACCCCCCTTCAGGTAGTTGAAGGTTGCTTTCAAATCCCCCCTCACTCTTCTCTTCTGCAGGCTAAATAAGCCCAGTTCCCTCAGCCTCTCCTCATAAGTCATGTGCCCCAGCCCCCTGATATTTTTTGTTGCCCTCCGCTGGACTCCCTCTGATTTGTCCACATCCCTTCTGTAATGGGGGGCCCAAAACTGGATGCAATAGTCCAGATGTGGCCTCACCAGTGCTCAATAGTGGCTGCTGTGAAAGTAGAATGAATTATATTGTAGAAGTAGAATGAATTAAAGAAATGATGTATGTTCCCTTAAGCAGGAATGAGGAATGTTGAGATAAAGTTGTCAGGAAGAGGAACATTAATGTATTGAACAATGGGACCACTTAAGCTGATGGTGAGACATTAACAGGAGATTGGTGAGAGTTAATAAGGACATGAGATATGTGTCTAGCCGCAGGTAAATTTATCAGTTCTATTCCCTTCGTAATCTTGTTAATTTCACACTCTTTTAGCTGTATAAATAAGGTGCTTTGAGCCTTGTATGGCACTCACATTTTCTGGTGTATTAGCAAAGGGCTTTTGCTAATAAACAGAGTGGTCTGACAAATTGTGAGTCCTGAGTCTGACTTTGACACACTGCCAACTAGACATCCAGACATTGATCACTGTCCGTTGAGCCAGATGGTCTAGCCAGCTGTCTATCCACCTTATAGCCCATTCATCCAATCCCTACTTCTTTAACTTGCTGGCAAGTATACTGTGGCAGACCGTATCAAAACTTTGCTAAAGTCAAGATAAATCACGTCCACCACTTTCCCCATATCCACAGAGCCTGTTATCTCATAATAAAATAAAGACTTCCCTTGATCTTCTGGCAATGCTTTTACTAGTGCAGCCCAATATGCTGTTAGCCTTCTTGGCAACAAGGGCACACTGCTGACTCTTATAGAACCGTAGAATCATAGAATATTAAGGTTGGAAGATGAGATGGGTTGGATCACAGAAACCCCCTTGGGGCTGCCAACTGATGTGCCAAGACTACTTATGCCCCTGCTTTCCCTGCCAGCTTGGGACTCCAGAACCCTGCCTGGTTGTGCCAGACATGCTTGTCGGCTACAAACACCGACCCAGGTCTGAACCACGTCCTACAGACTGCAGACTTAAATGAAAGCAGCTTAAGAAGTGTTCCTGTCTCTGACACTCAGATGCCCAACTCCCAGTGGGGTCCAAACCCCAAATAAATCCATTTTAACCTGCATAAAACTTATACAGGGTAAACTCATAAATTGTTCGCCCTCTATAACACTGATAGTGAGATATGCACAGCTGCCCCCGCCATACATACTCTGGTTTAAATAATAAGTAAAAAGTGATTTTATTAAATACAGAAAGTAAGATTTAAGTGATTCCAAGTAGTAACAGACAGAATAAAGTGAATTACCAAGCAAACTAAAATAAACATGAAAGTCTATCCCTAATACAATAAGAAAGTGATTACAGATGAAACCTCACCCTCAGAGATGTTCCAGTAAGCTTCTTTTACAGACTAGCCTCCTTCTAGTCTGGGTCCAGCAATCACTCACACCTCCATGGTTACTATCCTTTGTTCCAGTTTCTTTCAGGTATCCTCTAAGAGTGGAGATGCTATCTCTTGAGCCAGCTGAAGACAAAATGGAGGGGTCTCCGAGGGGTTTAAACAGACTTTCTCCTGTGGGTACACACTCCTCCCTCCCCCTGTGTAGAATCCCAGCTACAAGGTAGAGGTTTGGAGTCATATGGACAAGTCACATGTCCATGCATGACTCAGAACTTACAGGTAGCAGCCATGGTTCACATGCTACCTTGAACGTCCTCAAGTAGACTTCTTATGTGGATTGGAGCCTTCCAAGATCCATTGTCCATTAGGTGTGTCTCGATTGAGCATTTAACTTGCACATTCTTCTCTAAAGAAACTGACCAAATGCCTTACTAAGGCTATTTAAAATCAAACCAGTATACAGCCAATATTTATAGTTCAAATACAAAAATCATACATGCATACAAATAGGATGAATAGATTCAGTAGATCATAACCTTTACAGAGATATGTTTTATGTCATATGTAGCATAAAACATATACCAGTTATGCCATATTTACATTCATAAGCATATTTCCATAAAGACTTATGGGGTGCAACATCACACCAGTCATCAAAATTGGTCACCTTTTCTTTAGAAGAGATTTCTTGATGCTTCTCTGGCAGCACCCTTCAGTTAGCCACCTGTGCACCCCACACCCTTTGCCCTTGAGTTTAGAAGACTCATCGGTACTCTTCCTTTGATATCATTATTCAGTACATTGGATTGCTGGAGCCCATAAGGTAGGCTTGCCCCAGATGTTGGCTCCACAAGCACTCAATATCCATTGTTTTTTCCTGGTATCCAGCAGAGTTCATCAAGGATCTTCCCTCTCCAACCTACCCCACGGGACCCAGGGGATAACTCTACCTCGCCGCTGGAGCCAGTACTCTACTCAGAATAGCATTCTTCTTAGAGTGTCCATGATATTTCATCCTCATAGTTCCTTCTCCAGGCAACTTTTTTTGCTATTACTTTCTGAGTCTATGGCTAGCTGTACTTGAAATTCTTTTTGGCCTTCCTAATTATGTGTTAACACGTCATTTGCCAGAGTTTATGCCTCTTTCTATTTTCCTCAATAGGATTTAACTTCCATTTTTTAAAGGATGCCTTTTTGCCTCTTACTGTTTCGATTACTTTGTTGTTTAGCCACGGTAGCTCTTTTTTGGTTTTCTTACTATCTATTTTTTAAATCTTGGGTATACATTTAAGTTGAGCCTTTGTTATGGTGTCTATAAAGAATTTCCATGCAGCTCGCACAGCTTTCACTTTTGGCACTTACCTATTTATTTCTGTTTAACTAATTCCTAATTTTAGTGTAATTCCCCTTTGTGAAATTAAATGCTACAGTGCTGGGCTGCTGTGGTGTTTTCCCTAACACAGGAATGTTAAGTTTAATTATATTATGGTCACTATTATCAATGCTTCACTTAGGACTAAATCAAGAATTGCCTTTCCACTTGTGGGTTCCAAGGGCTAGCTGCTCCAAGAAGCAGTCCTTTAAGGTGTCAAGAAACTTTATCTCTGCATCCTGTCCTGAGGTGACATGTACCCAGTCACTATGGCAATAATTGAAATCCCCTATTATTATTCAGGTTGTTTTTTTTTTAATAGCCTCTCTAATCTCCCTGAGCATTTCACAGTCACTATCACCATCTTGGTCAGGTGGTCGGTAATATATTCCTACTGCTATATTCTTACTATTCAAGCATGGGATTACCATCCATACAGATTCTATGGTACAGTTTGTTCATTTAAGATTTTTATATCATACAACTCTGCTTTCCTTCATGTATAGTGCCACTCCCCCACCAGCACGACCTGTTACGTCCTCCTGATATATTTTTACCCTGGTATTACTGTGTCCCATTGATTATCCTCATTCCATCTAGTTTTTGTGTTGCCTTGTATATCAATATCCTCATTTAATACGAGGCACGCTAGTTCACCCATTTTATTATTTAGACTTCTGGGATTTGTATATAAACACTTTAAAAAATTGTCACTTTTTAACTGTCTGACATTTCATGAGGTAATTGAATAGGGCTTTTTTTCATTTGACTGTTTCTCATCAGATCCTACCTGTATTTTATCGTCTATAGTATCCTCTTTACTAGGACATAGAGAATCTCCATAAATAGATTCTCCGCTACGTGATGTCTCTGTCCGAACCATGCGGGCCTCCGCACCTGTAGGCTTTCCCCCCACCCTTAGTTTAAAAACTGCTCTACGACCTTGTTAATTTTACGTGCTGTCAATCTGGATCCACTTTCGTTTACATGGAGTCCAGCCTTCCTGTATAAGTGCCTCCTTTCCCAAAAGGTTCCCCAATTCCTAATAAAACTAAATCCCTCCACCCTCCACCATCATCTCATCTATGCATTGAGACCCCACAGTTCTTATTGTCTTTTTGGCTCTGTGTGTGGAAGTGGAAGCATTTAAGAGAATGCCACCATGGATGCCCAGGATCTCCGTATCCTTTCCTATGTCATTGATTCCTCCCCAGCACTGCAGATAAGTATATCTAGAGGCCTCAAAAGATCCGTAATTTTCACACCTGGCAGGCAAGTCACTATGCAGTTCTCCCTGTCATTGCAAACCCAGGTATCTATGTTTCTAATGATCAAATCCACCAAAACTATTACCTGTCTCTACCTATTAAAAGAAGTTCTCTCACTCAGAGAGGTATCCTCAGTATGAGAAGGTCCCATGACATCATCTGGAAGGAAGGTCCCAATTGCTCCAGTTTCATGTTCTCCTTCCCTGAGACTTTCATCCTCCTCAACAGCACAGAGGTTGTCAGGCCAGGGGTGGGACCATTCTACTCTCTCCCGGGAAGTCTCATCTATATACCGCTCTGTCTCCCTTACCTCCTCCAGCTCAGCCACTCTGGTCTACAAAGCCCATACATGGTCCTTAAGCACGTAACTCCCACTGATTTGGGTGTTCAGGACCTCAGCTGATGGGCTGGAGAGAGGTATCTATTTCCATGTGGGATTGTCAGCTGTGAGCCCTCTGTTAAAGCAAGGTGCCTAGGAAAGGTCAGTGTTTTCTAGTGAGAGACCCAAGAGAGACATGGGAGACTCAGATCCAAAATATTTGTTCTACCTGCTTTGGAGCAGAGACATAAACACACATCTCCCACATGAGTGCCCTGAGCACCCCACAAATGGCTATTCTGGGTGGGATGCTCAGTCTCTCCAGCTTCAGCTGTTCCACTTTATACAAACAAACATTCAGCAGAGCAGAGATTTGAACCTGGGTCTCCCACATTCCAGGTGAGGGTTCTAAACTGCTGGGCTATTGGGATATTCTGGCGTTGTACACACAGGTACACACGCATACACTCGGATGCACACACACTGACTCACATGCAAGCCCACACACAGTCTCACATGTGTACACACACACTTGGAGCCACGTGCACACACAAACACACATGCACACACACACATTCCCAACCTGCAGGGCCCCATCTAGGAGGCATGGGCTGAGAATACCTAACAGATCGGGCCTGCTGGGGAGATGGACGGGGGATACCTCATGGAGAATCCCAGCAGAATTGAGGCCTCAGTGAAGACTCTGAGCAGCTCGTTAGTTGTGGAGCTGTGTCAGCACTCAGGTTACTTTGTGCAGGCTACTGGCAGAACCCTAGGCTCCTACAGGGTAAGGTAGCAGATGAGCCGGGGCTTTGAGGAAGACAGCGGTGCCTAAGCTCAGTATTTACCTAAATGCCTTTGTGGATCTAGCTCTGGCCACCTTTCTGGAAGAGGCTTAAATCAAACACAAGTTAAGATTGTTCAAAGCCAAGGACGCTGGCTGGCAATGCTTAGAGGAAACAGCCAAGTTCACCGGACGTCCACCTGTCACTTTTAAAAACCTCATTCCTCCTTTCATTGTACAAGGACCAGGTTCCCTGAAGCAAAACAAGTTTTTATCTGCTCTTCCTTGTAAAAAGTATGTTCTGTCAGGTGTCAATTGGAAAGTTATGATTTGTTAAGTGTTCCTGGGTGACATCCCTAAGTGAATAAAGCCGGGCAGAAATGTGTTGAGGGCCAACAAGGACACTTTGCTCTCACAATGGGCCATAGAAGAAACACGCCTCTGTAAGAATAAGATCAATGGCTGCCCCTGTGTGTTATCAAGAATGTTAGGACATGTGATATGGTCATGTGACCCTGGACTCCAACTTGGGCCAGTAACTTTGCACAAAGAGATGCTATGGGCTTTGTTTGGGACAGTAAAATTCCACACACAGGACAGAGGATATTAAAGGACCCCTCAGACATTTCCATTTTATCTTCATTTCTCTGGACTGGGTTTCCAAGAAGGAAGCTCTGAAGAAGGTCTGATGAACCCTGACCAGCTTGGGTAATTTCCAGAGATTCTTTTGCAAGCCAGCAATTTATTCCATTACTGCTATGACCCTTATCTATGAACTCTGAAAAATCACTTGTATGTATCTGATCCATTAAAAATTATATCTCTTCTTCTTTTCTTTTATTATTAAATCTTTAGATTTTAGTTATTAACAGATTGGCAGCAGCGTGATTATTCGGTAATATCTTAGTGATGTATTTGCCTTGAGATTAGAAGGACCCTATATATGATTAAATTTCTTTTCACTAACAGCTCATTATGGAGTCCACTGTCTGAATGGTGAGGCAAAGACGGGGAGGCCTACGGAGACTGCATTTTTGGTTTCTAGTTAACCAATGTGGTGAAACAGAACTTTACATTTGTTGCTGGCTTGGTATAATCTAATGCTAGAATAACTAACAGTCTGGGGTGAGTCTGCTCAATTTCTTAGCAGTTTGTCCTGAATTTCACATCCTCAGCTGTGTGCCACTGGAAAAGGGGGCAGGGTCTTGGAGGAATAAGCGGGGCAGGGCACAGGGCCTCAGAAGTCCACTTAAAAGCAATTAGAAAGACAGGAAACCCCATGAGTTAATGAGTTGTACACAGACCGATTCCCCAGTCTGTCACGTTGACACAGCACAGTAAGGCCCCGAAAGGATTCAATGTCACTTTGACTGTCCTGTAATTGATTCAGGGAAGAGGGCCCAGCATCGTCTCACCAGACAGCTCTGCATGGAGCTCAGTCTCAGAGCCAGAGCACGAGGAGAAAAATTAGATGTCTTTATGAATAAAGAGCCGGAGCAGCCTGTCCCGGATCTGTTTGGTCCTCACCCCATAGATGATGGGGTTTAGCGTGGGAGGCACCAGGAGGTTCACGTTGCCAATGAGAACATGGAAATGTAGGGCCACATTCTGGCCGAACCGGTTCGTGAGGGAGGAGAAGAGAGCTGGAATGAAAAAGGCTAAGATGGAACAGAGATGGGAGCTGCAGGTCCCAAAGGTCTTGATCCGAGCATCCTTTGTGGGGAGGCTGAAGATGGCTCTGAGGATCTGGGTATAGGACAATGCAACAAAAAACATATCCAGACCCTTCACGCAGAATAGCACAAAGAGGCCGTAGTAACTACTGATACGGGTATCAGCGCAAGCCAGCTTCACCACTGCTATATGTGCACAGTACGTATTGGGGATGATGTTGGTTTCGCAGTATGGCCACTGCCTCGTCAGGATGAGATAGGGCAGTATGAGAATGCCACCACGCAGCACCACAGCCAAGCCAATCTTGGTCACCACGTGGTTTGCTAGGATGGTGGAATGTCTGAGGGGATCACAGATGGCCACATAGCGATCAAAACCCATGGCCACGAGGATCCCAGACTCCATCACTGAGAACGAGTGAATGAAGTACATCTGAGTGAGGCATGCATTGAAATCTATCTCCCTCGAATTGAACCAGAAGATGCTCAGCATTTTGGGCAGCATGGATGTAGACAGCACCAGGTCGGTGATGGCCAGCATGCAGAGGAAATAATACATGGGGGCACGGAGGCTCTGCTCCCTCTTTACAATGAACAGGATGGTGAAGTTCCCCAAGATGGCTATGGTGTACATGGTGCAGAAGGGGATGGAGATCCAGACATGGGCCATCTCCAGGCCAGGAATGCCCAGCAGGATGAAAGTGGAGGGGTTGGTGAAGTCGGTTGTGTTAGAATCTGACATGGAGTAGGGGAGAAGGTGTCCAACTCTGAGGCAGAACGGTGTCTCTTGCATGGACTGTATGTTCCTCTGAGTTTGTGTATGTGCCCAGGCTCTAGGGTGATGGTCACAGTACCAATGCCTGAATGGAAAGAAATGTTAATATGAGACACTACATGTACAACTGGGGACTGTTCTCATGGGTGAAGGAAATTGGTCACTTCACACATTGAAAAATGACATTTTCACTATTCAGATAAATGAATGATTAACAACTGACCCTACTAATGCCAAGTCCACATTTTATGGTGCTCAAAATCTAAGAGTGAAAAAGAAACAAAGCTTTGATAAAACATTACCAGAGGGAAACATCCCAATTAGAACTCACCTCATGGAAAACACCTGAGCGTCATTGATAGCAGCGCCACGGAAATAGTTGCTTATTTGCAGCCATGGCCATAACAAAGACAATGTTCAGATGCCTAAGGAAGGGAACGGAGAATAACCTGCTCTGGACACGCGCTCAGTTGTGGACACTCGTTCTCTATATAGTGTAATGCAGGTAGAAAGGGGATTTCTGACACAGGCTATGAGAATGGGGGGCGCCGCCATACACCGACAGACTATTGAGTATAGAGAAGAGACAAAGCAGGAGGCTTATGCTAGATGAGAGATAAATAAAGAATGGAACTGATTACATTCAAATGGACAAACATAGAACAGTTCCCGACCAGTAATATCTATGATACTTAGTTTCAGAGTGTTAGCTGTGCTAGTCTATATCCGCAAAAACAACGAGGAGTCCTTGTGGCACCTCAGAGACTTACAAATTCATTTGGGCATAAGCTTTCATGGGCTAGAACCTACTTCATCAGATGCATGGAGTGGAAAATACAGGAGCACGTATAAATACATGAAAAGATGGGAGTTGTCTTACCGAGTATGAAGTCAGTCTAATGAGACAATTCACTTAGTGTTTCAAAAGGGCTAATTCCCCAAAGGAGAGGCAAAAGATCAATAAAAATGATTGGGAGGAACAATTTCAAGATTAAAAATGAGAATGAAAATTGGGAGTTCTTGAGGAAGAGTTTATGAGATTGGCAAAAATTTACTATTCCACTATCAAGTAAGTAGAGAACTTTGGACAAAAAACCTGGTTTACTGATAAAGTGAAGGCAACAATTGGGGCGGGAGGTGGAGGGGGGAAAGAACGAGATGGTAAGAAATATATGGGGAAAAGGGAAAATAGAGAGCAAATAATACAAATTGGAATTTATGAAAATTGATAAGGGATGCTAAAAACGTCATAGAAAAATTCATGCTTCGCAGGTTTAAGAATCACAAAAAGGAGATTATTAAAGTATATTGAGAACAAAAGAAATCCTAGAAAAGGTATAGCTCAATTCTTTGAGAGAGAAACAAAGTTTGTTAATGTTGCAGGAAAGGTAGATACCTTCAAGATATAGTTGTGTTCTGCATTCGGAAAGAAGCAGTATGAGAAACATATATCACCTAAGATGATAAAATACTTTCCAGTCCATTAGAAGACAAGGATGGCGATAAACAGCGTCTACAATTAAATCTTAGAGTTCCAGACACCAGAGTTACAAACTGACTGATCAAGCGCACATCTCACTAGTAACCAGAAGTACACAGTGAGGCAGCAGGATAGACAAAAGAAAAAAAAAGGGATGGGGAGGGAGAACAGGACATATCTGGGTTAAACGATAAATATTCAATTAAAAAAGGGAAAGCTTTAAAAAAAAGATTTTACAAAATTAAGAAAGAATGGAAAAGCTGGTCTGGGATTAGTTTATCATAGAATCATAGAATCATAGAATTCAAGATCAGAAGGGACCATTATGATCATCTAGTCTGACCTCCTGCAAGATGCAGGCCACATAAGCCGATCCACCCACTCCTTTAGCAAGCGACCCCTGCCCCATGCTTCGGAGGAAGGCGAAAAACCTCCAGGGCCACTGCCAATCTACCCTGGAGGAAAATTCCTTCCCGACCGCAAATATGGTGGTCAGCTGAACCCCGAGCATGCGGGCAAGACTCTCCAGCCATACCCCCTGGAAAAAGGTTAAGAATATCATATCATTGACCCATTGTACTATTTACCAGTGTGGCACTTAATTGACCTATTGACTAAGCCCGTTATCCTATCATACCATCTCCTCCATAAACTTATCTAGCTTAATCTTAAAGTCATGGAAGTCCTTCGCCCCCACTGTTTCCCTCGGTAGGCTGTTCCAGTATTGCACTCCCCTGATGGTTAGAAACCTTCGTCTAATTTCAAGCCTAAATTTCCTGACTGACAATTTATATATCAGAGCGATAAATACCAGGGAAGGAGAGGAATTATTTCAGCTCAGTGCTAATGTGGACACGAGGACAAACGGATATAAATTGTCAGTCAGGAAATTCAGGCTTGAAATTAGACGAAGGTTTCTAACCATCAGGGGAGTGCAATACTGGAACAGCCTACCGAGGGAAACAGTGGGGGCGAAGGACCTCCATGACTTTAAGATTAAGCTAGATAAGTTTATGGAGGAGATGGTATGACAGGATAACGGGCTTAGTCAATAGGTCAATTAAGTGCCACACTGGTAAATAGTATAATGGGTCAATGATATGATATAACCTTTTTCCAGAGGGTATGGCTGGAGAGTCTTGCCCGCATGCTCGGGGTTCAGCTGACCGCCATATTTGGGGTCGGGAAGGAATTTTCCTCCAGGGTAGATTGGCAGTGGCCCTGGAGGTTTTTCGCCTTCCTCCGAAGCATGGGGCAGGGGTCGCTTGCTAAAGGAGTGGGTGGATCGGCTTATGTGGCCTGCATCTTGCAGGAGGTCAGACTAGATGATCATAATGGTCCCTTCTGATCTTGAATTCTATGATTCTATGATTCTATGATGATATGATATCTGTTTGTCCTCGTGTCCACATTAGCACGGAGCTGAAATAATTCCTCTCCTTCCCTGGTATTTATCCCTCTGATATATTTAAAGAGTGCAATCATATCTCCTCTTATCCTTCTTTTGGTTAAGGAAAACAAACCGAGCTCCTCAAGTCTCCTTTCATACGACAGGCCTTCCATTCCTCGGATCATTCTAGTGGCCCTTCTTTGTACCCGTTCCAGTTTGAATAAAAAACTGTTTAAAAAAACATAGGAATATAAATAATGCCAGTCAACAACATGGTGTATGGAAAACATGTCTTGTCAGATAAACCCGATTTCATCCTTAAATGAGAACACACTTTTGACTGATCAAGGGAATTCTATAAATTCTTTAATTCTATAAAGTAAAATCCTAGATTGGAGCAGGTCTTAGTCACACACATGTTATGAAGCTCAGCTCAAGGGTAACTGGGTAAAATTTAATGGCCTGTGTTATACAGGACATCAGGCTGGAAGATCAAATGGTCCGTTCTGACCTTAAATCATATGAATCTTTCAGCAAAGAAAGTAGATCAGGCATCTGTATTTACTCTGTTTCACAACATATAAACAAGGGAACATTCAACTACATTGAAAATCTGAACAGCTAACACCTAATAACTATTTGACCTGTGGAACTCATTGCCACTGACATTATTGGAGCAAACAGCTTAGCTGAATGGGACTCACAAATGGCCATTGTAGGTGGTTCTGGGGGCCCCCCTTAGTTAAGGCTTTCTGAGAGCTTCAATTAGGAGACCTCATTTTCTTTTGTTTTTAAGTTTGCCAAACTGTAATGATTAGGACTTATATTTGCAATGCTGGGTGTCTCCTCCTGGCTGAATTGTGTTTTCAATGTTTCAGGCATAACAGTTCAGCCAACATCTCAAATGAAGCTAGAAGAGGGTTGCCATGTTCAAAAATTCTTATAATTATTCCTCAATGCTTTGCAGCAGATAAAAGTCAGGTAACTACACCCCCCCACACACACACTTTTAACAGACAAAGCCTAAAATTGCAAGAGAAGGGGGTGCCAGTGTCTCTGCATAAACACACAGGTGTCTCTTGAGCTCTTTCTTCAGTTCTTACTCTAAGGGAAATTTTGTCTCAGTGGGGCCTGAGCAAAATACAGAGCATGGCCTCCGAATTTGGCTTTGTATTGTACATCTACTAACACCTTTCATCATGGAGGATGCACTGTGCCACTCAAATGCAGCCGCCCAGGGGCGTGAGGCCATTGGCAGGGGCAGCTGGGTATCCACAGAAAGGAATGGCATTTTGGACAGTGATACAGGTCAAACTCACCCCTGTGGCGAGGGCCTGGGATGTTTAATGGCTGAGCAGAGCAGAAAGGACAGCAGACCTATTCTCTATCCCATCAGGCCCATGTTGCTCTTGGTTTGTCCAGCAGGTGAACTCACCAGCTAGAGATGGGTACCTGTAAATTGCAAAGTGGAAGTGTCTTTCTTGGGAATCCCCCTCAGGTAGCCGTGTCCTACACCTCTCTCACCTTAGCATCTGCATCAACATCCCACGCCGAGAGCTGACACAGGGCTGAATACCGTTAATAATATAGCTCTGTGCAATCCCAGTGGGGTTCGCTCGGCCTCTAGGGGAGAAGTGGCATCTGGATGCAACCAGGCTGGAGACCAGAGACACTCTAGCCAATGTCTTTCTTTCCATGTCGGCGCTGCTGTGGTTTTTGTCCAGCTTTAGGAGTAAATAGTAATTAAGGGAACTTCCCAAAGGAAGATGAGAACTCTTGGGCTCTGTGCTGAGTCAGAGAGGAATTGGCTGCTCTGTGCATTTGTGTATATTTAAAAATTATAGTTGATTAGGAAGAAAACTGGGGATAATGCCTAGGCCTCCGTAGAGGCTGATACCCTGTAAATGCCCAGGATGGCTTGGTAGATAGCAGACAGACAGATCTGGAGGGAGATGACTGAGGGGACACACAAGCACTTTCTACAGGCACACTGGGCTGTCGCTAAGACATCAAAGATGAGTAATTCTCATCAAGAACTCTTAGCATGCTGTGCAGAACCTTTCATTGACGGATCCTGAAAACTCCTAGCTAGGTAAAGTCCCTATGAACATATCCCCATTATACAGCTAGGTAAACTCAGGCAAAGGGAGACGTGACTTGGTGAAGGTCCCACAGAGAATGACAGACAGAACTCATGAGTCCTGACTTACCTACTGTAGCCACCATCTCCCCTTCAGTAAATGAGTGCATGAAAACTAGGAAATGGACTCACGGTCTAGGTCCTCTAGGAGGACCTGTTCATTGGGTGGGTGTGACGAATTTCCCTGCGGTTTAACCTGGAACTGGGATACCGCTCAGCCCTCTGATATACCTGTGACACTGCACTCTATATGATTTTAGGAAAATATACTAATGAGTGTGAATGTAATGTAAGTAGAATGTGCTTCATATTTGCATGAATGTATTATTCTTCTATCTGAATCTAGAAATATGAAATATAACTCTGAGGGCCCATTGTAATTATGCAAAGTGTGGGCCATTAATGGTGGTTTGGAATCTTGATGGCTCTCATAAACCATGACAATTGTCTGCAGATGGCTCCGTTTGCTTGCAGGCTTCCTGCCAGTCAGGCTGGGAGGAATGTAGGCTTGGGGTCTCACAGGACATTTGACCATGTCACCTAGTACTGAAATCCATTTTAAACCTGGTGCTTTTCCATTGAGAAGGAGGGGTGGGGACCCAGAGAGGGACCAAGGATTCCCGCCTTGTGCGAAAGAGATATAAGATGGTAGAAGAGAACAAAGGGGGCTGCCGTTGTGAGGAATCCCCTCGCTACCAGCTGAGCTGGAACAAGGGCTGTACTGGGGGAAAGGATTGTGCCCAGACTAGGAAGGCCTCCAGTCTGTGACAGAAGCTTCCTGAAACATCTCCGAGGGTGAGATGTTATCTGTATTCAGTTTTCTTACTCGATTAGGCCTAGACTTGTGTGCATCTGAGTCTTGGAGACAGGGACACTTAGGCTGTTTTCAGTTAAGCCTGCAGCTGTTGGGGGATATGGTTCAGACCTGGCTCTGGGTTTGTAACAGGCAGGTGTGTCTGGATCAAAGCAGACAGGGTTCTGGAGTCCCAAGCTGTCAGGGAAAATGGGTTAGAAGGAGTCTTAGCACATCAGTTGGCAGTTCCCAGGGGGGTTTCTGTGATCCAGCCCATCACAGTACCAATCTGGGCTCCCTCTCACACTGTGAGGCTATGGGAAGCCACTATCCTCTCAGGTCTTGCACTTACACAGCCATACACAGACAGGGACACACCCAGCCTGCAGCTTTCACTAGCTACTCATGAACCAGCAATAGCGAGGCTCCAGCCAGTTCCTCCAGCTCCCCAGCCTGGGACCCCAGAGCTGTGCCGTCTTGCCCTGGTCAGAAGCCTGAGCAGTGGAAGTTTATTACCCAGTCTGCTCCTCCCTCAGTGTGGAGAGGACAATGAACCAACTCCATTTCCTGAGGAGATTTCCCTTCTGCATTTCAAACAACACTCTGTTTTAGGAATAGATTTTAAGTGACTATACGTAAGAGCGAACTGGTCAAGGTTTGTTACCCCATAAATAAACAATATTACAATGTAGGTTCTATACACCAGACAGGATTTGAATCAATCCGTGTCTCACCTGGTGGTACAAACATCCCACCAGTTTTCCATGCCCAGGCTAGAAACCCCTTCAGCCTGGGATCACACCCCCACTTCACTCCTTGTTCCTAACCTGTTTCTAGGCGTTGAGTTGTGGGGGGAGTGAGACCATGTGGAGGGAACTTCATTTTTTAAAGCAAAAGCCTCCAGCACAATTAGTGGGAAAGTTCAGCATAAGATGGAGTCCAGTGTCACATGAGCTGGTCACATGCCCTTGCCTGCTTCAATGAGTCCTAGCAGGGGCCATTACCCATATCCTGGCTAGAGTGTTCACAGGAAAGTTGGTCAGGTGCAGATAAACTTCTTCTAAGGCCTATTGTGATTCTTAATGGGCCATTACCGTGAATGGTCCATCCACAATGTGCTGGCTAGACTGGAAGTAAACTCTATTGTGGGTGTTATCCAGGAGTAAACACATTTGAAATACTGGTACTATGTCAATATTCATAACTTTAGGTACAAAAATGATACATTCACACAAATAGGGGAACCATATTCAGCAAATCATACCTTTTCCATTGAAATCTTACCTGACATACCTTATATAAAACACATTGTAATCATATAACCTTGGTAAATATGGGGGTACCATGGTGCAGCTCTGGGGCACAGAATGTCAAATCTCCCCCGTTAGTGTTAGACACTGATTACTGTGGAGGCAGTTTGCCCAAAACCCTTTTCAGGTTTTGACCATACAATTCCAAAGTGTTGCAAACATTGTAGTGTTACCCACAGGTCTTGTTGCAAAGTTCTGTATATCTTTTAACAGTTTGTAGAGCAGCCTAGTGATTGCAAAAGTCAAAAAGAGTGCCTTCTCTGCCTCGCTAGAAAGCATCTCTTTGTGTCTGTGCAGCATGGTTAACCACTGTGTTTTTCCAAAAGGAGATGGAGATATTCACCAAGGTCATGAGGCATTCCTCAGTTTCCCCTCCCACACAGGAGACCAGGTTTATTGTGGTTTCTCTGCTGTGACAAGCTTTGAGCCTATTTACATGTGTTAGCTGAGAAGCAGTATCTCCATAAGGCTTTTTGTTTACTACCCCTAGTATGTCCAAATCTTTCCCCCAAAACTATGTGTATTACACTTCATAGGTTTTAGCATCAGTGCCAAATTCTTTGCTATAAGAATACCCATTAGCTACAAACTTTGCGTCATGAGATTTCACAACAACACTAAATCTTTATTCACAAGTCTGTGTTTTGAAATATTGTTATTATATCAAGCCTTTTGCTTGGACAGTTTGGTTTGTTCAATACCCTTTGTGTCTTTAACCTTCATCCTGATCCTTAAACTGTGTTTATTTACTGGGTTTCCTTTCCCCTCAGTGTCCCCTTCAGTAGGGATCTCAGTCTAAGTTCATCTTTGGGTTCTTGGCACTCCAGGGTGTGGTGAGGTTAGGATGTAAGGGGACTTTGCATGTTGGATAGCCCTCTGTGGAGCTGCTTCCCAACCCCAGGGTTATGCAAATGCAATAAGCCTACCCTCCACCATCTTGTGCGCTCCCTGAGATCCCCACTCCAAGCACTGGGACCTTCCCCACCTCCATTCCCTAGAGGTTTGTGATCTGTGAACTCTGGGCTAAGAGGTGTGTTTTCTCTCAGCAGCTCTTTCACAGCTGCCTTCCACGTCTTACCAGTCCACGGCATTACTTCCTCCCCTCTGTCTAATGGGTCATTAGCATTTTCATAGACAACCACTTTCAGCAGGATCGACCTCCTGTCCCAAAGAGACGGGGTTAGTTTTCACAAGCACATCAGGAACAGAGTCCTGAAAAATTAGGACCTGGATTGAGGTAACCTTCATACCCCTCTCTCTACCCCTGAGAGGTCAGTTGTGTGACTGATCCCCTCTGGGAGGTCAGTTACACGGTTCCCTCTCAAATACTGAGCCACAGGTTTAGTGCCTGGGTACAGAGATGCTGAACCAGACATTCTGTCCTGGGCATCCTCTCCCAAGTGACCAGGGAGGAGACATTCCTGTACTTCCACAGCTCCTTCCCCAGTTTCCTTATCTGGGCCTTCTCCTAGGATACATAACTCTATACTCTCTAAGGTAGGATCTACCCCGGCTTAGCCATGCAGGGCTCACAGCTAGCAGCATGGACAATTTTGTCACTGGCAGGCATTACGCCCCCTTCCTTCGTAAGGTGGTATTGCCTCCTCGTGCTTTCCCAAGACAAACCCTGGTTCCAGAGGGGAGACCAGAGGAGAGGGCAGAGATAACAGGGCTGTGGTGAAGGAACAAAGGAGCCATCCTGGAGATGGAGCAATTGAAGGTCCCCAAGGAGTTGAGACTCTCCAGTAATGGTGCAGACTCTGGGAAGAGATTCAGGCAGAGTTTTGAGATATATCTATGCAAGCAGCTGGGTTTCCTGACAGAGAAGACCAGCAGAAAATTGCAATCTTTCTAAAAAGTCCAGGAATTGAGGCAGTGGACATCTTTATCAGCATGCAACTCAGGCTTTGTCTACAATAGCAATTTTGTTGGTAAAACTTTTGGGGGTCATGGGTGTGAAAAAACACACCCCTGACCGATAAATGTGACAGTATGGATAGCATTGCGACAGTGGAAGGCGCTCATTGGGCTTGGTTTAATTATGCTGGCAGGAGAGGTCTATCGGACATATGTTGTATAAAGCATATTCCAGTTATGTCATATTTATACTCCTAAGCATATTTCTATAAAGCATTATTGGGCGGAACATCAGAGCCTGGATCCCAGCCCATCCCAATTGCAGGGACCCTGCCTGCAAGGGACCGTGAGCCAGGAGGAAAAAGGGGAAGCTGAAAGCTAAAAACATAAGTCACACAATGATCTCTGCCCTCGGGACTTTGTAGCTGAGACTTAGGGCTCACAAGCTGTATGAGGCACAGACTCATGCACATGCCACACAACCCTACACCCAACCCTCAGTTGCTTTTATACTTCTTCGAGGATTCCCACTCTGCTCCTGACTGGCCTGTTGGCCCCAGCGCTGCATCCACTGCAGGCTACTTGTCCGGCTGCAGCAGCTCCTGTCTCAGTTCTGGGCAGAGGGAGCTCTGCTGGGGGCTGGGGGCAGGGAGGTGGAGATGATCCAGTGAGTGGCTGGGGATGGGGAGAAGAGCAGTGAGCAACAAGGGTGGCTTTGGAGGAAAAGGCAGAACAGAGGCAGGGCCTTGCTGGAAGAAGTAAAAAGGGGCAGGGCCTTGGGGGAATAGGCAGGGCGGGGCACGGGCCCTCAGGGGTCCAGTTAAATGCAATTAGAAAGATGGGATCCCTATTTTAAGTGTTGTACACAGACCGATTCCCCCGTCTGTCATGTTGACACAGCACGGTAAGGCCAGGAAAGGATTCAGTGTCACTTTGACTGTCCAGTCTCTGGTTCAGGGAAGAGGGCCCAGCACTATCTCACCAGCCAGCTCTGAACGCAGGTCGGTCTGACGCTAGAGCACCAGGATTACAATTCAAATGTCTTTATGAGTAAAGAGCCGGAGCAGCCTGTCCCGGATCTGTTTCGTCCTCACCCCATAGATGATGGGGTTTAGCACGGGGGGCACCAGGAGGCTCACGTTGCCAATGAGAACACGGAAATGCAGGGCCACATTCAGGCCAAACCGGTATGCGAGGGAGGAGAAGAGGCTTGGGATGTAAAAGGCTAAGATGGAACAGAGATGGGAGCTGCAGGTCCCAAAAGTCTTGATCCGGGCGTCCTTTGTGGGGAGGCTGAAGATGGCCCTGAGGATTTGGGTGTAGGATACAGCAATAAAAAACATATCCAGACCCCTTACACAGAATAGCTCAAAGAGGCCGTAGTAACTACTGATGTGGGTATCGGCGCAAGCCAGCTTTACCACGGCTATGTGCGTGCAGTATGTGTCGTGGATGATGTTGCTTTTGCAACATGGCCACTGCCTCGTCAGGATGGGATAGGGCAGTACGAGCATGCCACCGCGCAGCACCATGGCCAGGCCAATCTTGGCCACAACGGGGTTTGCCAGGATGGTGGAATGTCTCAGGGGGTGGCAGATGGCCACATAGCGATCCAGAGCCATGGCTACGAGGATCCCAGACTCCATCACTGTGAAGCAGTGAATGAAATACATCTGGGTGAGGCAGGCACTGAAATTGATCTCCCTGGAATTGAACCAGAAGATGCTCAGCATTTTGGGCAGCGTGGATGTAGACAGGACCAGGTCAGTGATGGCCAGCATGGAGAGGAAATAGTACATGGGGGCACGGAGGCTCAGCTCCTTCTTCACTACGAACAGGATGGTGAAGTTTCCCAAGACGGCTATGGCGTACATGATGCAGAAGGGGATGGAGATCCAGACGTGGGCTACCTCCAGGCCAGGAATCCCCAGCAGGATGAAGGTGGAGGGGTTGGTGAAGTCAGTTGTGTTGGAATCTGACATGGAGTAGGGGGAGAAGGTGTCCAACACTGAGGGAGAATGGAGTCTCCTGCATGTACTATACGTTCCTCTGATTTCCTTAATGTTCTCTGGCTCTAGGCTGATGGTCGCAGTACAAATGCCTGGATGCAGAGACAATGTTAATATGAGACACTACATGCACTATGGGGGGGCTGTTATGAAGAGTGAAAAAGAAACAAAGCTTTGTCGAAACATATACCAGAGGGAAACATCCCCACTAGAACTCACATCATGGAAAAGACCTGGGCCCACTGATAGCAGCTTGGCTCATTCATAGCAGTGGTCAAAACAAAGACAATGTTCAGATACCTAAGGAATGGGATGGAAAATAACCTGCTTTGGACACACGCTCAGTTGTTGTCACTCAGTCTCTATAAAGGATACAGCTGATAGAAAGGGGATTTCTGAGACAGGCTCTGAGAATGGGTGAGGCTGCCGACAGTCTGAAAAGTCTGGGACTGTTTAGTTTAGAGAAGAGACCAATAAGGGGGTATATGATAGAGGAGAGGAAAATAAAGAATGGAACTGTTTGCATTCAAATGGACAAACACTGAACGGTTCCCGACCAGTAACATCTATAGACACTTAGTGTTTCAAAAGGGCTATATAGTGAGGCGATGACTCACCGGCATGGCACTTCCTGCTCGTCATCTCGGGAATTATCTCTCCAGCATATGGAGCGCCTCCTCCTGGACTCTGGCCCCCGTGTCCCTTCCGGACCCCAGTGCCCCTTTACCTTGGGGTCCTGCCCCCTGGCAATGCCCCCACATTCTGGGTGTCCCCTCCCAGGGGAACCCCCAATCCTCTATCCCAACCTTGCCTCTATGGCTACTGCCACTCATCATCTAGCCCCCGCTCCTGGGGCAGACTGCAGTCTGTCATGCCCACTCCTCACTGGCAAGGGGGTTGGACCAGCTGCCTCTGCCTAGTCCCAAGCTGCACCTCTGTAGCCCCAGCACCTTTGTAGGTGCTCACCAAAGCCTGCAGCCTGGAGGTTTACCAGGCTGGAGCTCCCCGGATCCCTTTGCCCTTTTCCCCTGCACTGCTCCGCTTCAGGTTCCTCGCTCCCAGGCAGCTAACCCTTCCCACGCCAGGGCTGGAGTCAGACTCTTCCAGCTCCTGGTCCCCAGCCCTCTTCTCCGAGCCAGCTGAGGCCTGATTGAGCTGCCCCAGCTGTGCTCAGTTACCCAGGTGCTTTGACTCCTTTTCCCAGCCACAGCCCTCTCCAGGGCTCCTTTTACTCTTGGCTCCCCGGGGCAGCCCTCTCCCAGGGCTGTTTTACCTCCTTCGGGGATGGAGCAGGGTGACCACCCCGCGACAGGCTAATTCCCCAAAGCAAAGGCAAAAGGTCAATAAAACTGATTGGGAGGAAACATATGAAGAGAAAAAATGAGGAGGAAAATTGGGATTCCTTGAAGAGTTTATTAGATTGGCAAAAAGCCACTAGTCCAGAAAGTAGAGAACTTTGGACAAAAACCCAGTTTACTGACAACGTGAAGGCAGCAATTCGGGGGGACGGGATGGGAAGGAATATTTAACAAATGGGGGAAAAGGAAAATAGGGAGAGCAAATAACACAAATTGGAATTTATGAAACTTGATAAGGGATGCTAAAAACATCAAGGAAAAATCCTTGCTTGGCAGGTTTAAGGATCACAAAAAGGAGGTTATTAAAGTATATTGAGAACAAAGAAATTCCTAGAAAAGGTTTAGGGCAATTCTTTGAGGGAGAAACAAAGTTTGTTAATGTTGCAGGAAAGGTAGCTACCGTCAAGATATAGTTGGATTCTGCATTCGGAAAGAAGCAGTATGAGAAACATATATCACCTAAGATGATAAAATACTTTCCAGTCCATTAGAAGACAAGGATGGCGATAAACAGCATCTACAATTGAATCTTAGAGTTTGAAACACCAGAGTTACGAACTGAGTGATCAAGTGCACATCTCACTCGGAACCACAAGTACATAGTGAGGCAGCCGGAGAGACTAAAAAAAGGGGCGGGGTAGGGTGGCAAATACAGCACAGTTCTGTGTTAAACATAAAATATTCAATAAAAATAGGGAAAGTTTAAAAAAAAGATTTTACAAAGTTAAGAAACAAAGGAAAAGTTGGTCTGGGATTAATTAAAAAAATATAGGCATAATATTAATGCAAGTCAACAACATGGTTTATGGAAAACACAACTTGCAAATAAACCCGATTTCATCCTGAAATGAGAGTACACTTTTGATTGATCAAGGGCACCAAGCAGATGCAATAGACTTTCAGAGGGGTGGCCGTGTTAGTCTGGATCGACTTGCATCCGACGAAGTGGGTATTCACCCACGAAAGCTCATGCTGCAAGACATCTGTTAGTCTATAAGGTGCCACAGGATTCTTTGCTGCAATAGACTTTGATTTCTCTGAGGCATTTGTTTCAGTAGGGGAAAAATTCAGGCAAAAAATAGACTAAAAACTGGCTAACTGACAGATCTCAGAAAGCAGTTGTCAATGGGCCATTGCCAGTGAATGGGGCTGTTTCTGTGAGGTTCTGCAGGGATTTGTTTTTGGCCCACTGCAGATAAAATACGCAGATGACCCAAAGATTGGCACATTGATTACAATGCAGATGCCAGGGCAGGCACATTGACTGATCTAGGGCATTTGGTGATCTGAGGCCATGCAAACAAAATGTTTTAATACAGACAAATACAAAGAGATCCTCTTGGAACAGGGAATGCAGGCTTGACCCACAGACTAGGGAACTGTATTATGGGATGCAGGACCCTGAGAAGGCTTTAGGGGTCATTGTAGACAACCCACTCATCGTGAGCTCCCAGTGAGATGCTGTGGCCAAAAGCGCTGATGAGATCCTTGGATGCATAAACAGGGGAGTGGTGAGTTGGAGAAGGGGAAGGATTTTACCTCTGCACATGTTATTGGTGAAACCAACTGTGTCCACTCCCAGGTTCCACATTTCAGAAATGATGTCGAAAAACTGGAGAAGGCACAGAAAACAGCAACAAAAATGATTGGAGACTGGAGAAAATGCCGGTCAGAGAGAGTAACTTAAGGGGCTTCGTTTATTCAACTTGAATAGCAATGATGTACTCTTTAATGTAGTGAAGAAAGGCAAAGCAGGACCCAATCACTGGAATCTGAAGCCAGACAAATTCCAGTTGAAAATAAGGGCTAAGTTTTTAACACTCAGCGTGATTAACGTTTGCAACACACTGAGAATGGAAGTGGTGGATTCTCCAACTCCACATGGCTACAAATCCAGACTGGATGCTTTTCTGGAAGATCTGCTTGAGGGCTTGTCTAAACTTAAAAATCTACAATAGTGCTGCCATAGAGCTTCAAGGTAGACACTACTTACACCGACGGCAGGGGTTCTCCCATCTGCGCGGTTAATCCGCCTCCCCAAGAGGTGGTAGCGAGGTCGATGGAAGAATTCTTCTCTTCACCTCATGCTGTCTGCACCAGGGTTAGGTTGATATAGCTATATCTCTCAGGGGGATTTTTTTCAAAAAAGACAAATGCAATGGGAGGTTGTGTAACAGGATCTCGAGTCACCACCTCTGGTGCCTCCTGAGGTTTGCTCCAGGAATTAGGTCTTGTCAGCTGTGGAGCGCCCTCTGCGCATGCTGTCTCACCTGTTGTCTGCTCTGCTGCTTTGGGAACCGCCTTGCTCCCTGCTCGGCGGTATCCACATCAGGACACAGTCCTCTGGCAGTGCCTACTACTCCACTCTCACCCCCTTTGTGGGGGAGGGGGAGTAATGACATCCCTTCAGCTTGCACCTGCCTCAGTGGCCAACCACAACCCCAAAGTCTAGTCCCTAACCTCAGGGGCAAGTTGCAGTCTGTCTTGGCCACCGTTCTCCATGGTCAGGTGCAGTGCAACGGGGTAGGGGGGGAGACCCAGACCCACCCGCTACTCTGGGTCCCGATCCAGGGACCCTCTAGCAGCAGCCCCTTTCTCCTCCTTCTCTACCCTCTGGTCCAACTATCTTCCCTAGGACACTTCCCCTTTGACTCCTTGCACCTTCTCGGCCCTTCTAGTCAGGGGTCGCAACCTGGCAGGTAATGGGCTGGAGTTCTCCTCTGCTCCCCCGACCCTGCCCAGCACTGCTCTGTCCAAGGTGCTACCTCCTTACCTCAGGAGCCAGTCCTCCTCCCTGCTAATCAGGGAGAGACTCCCCTCTCCTTTGCTAGGCAGCCTTTATATACAGCCCAGCTTGGCCCTGATTGGCTGTCTCTTTCTTTGTCCTGACTGGCTCTCCACAGGCCTTTGCTGATTGGCTGCCAGTCTGCACAGTCTCTCTGGCCTGTTCCAGCCCATTTTCTCATGGACTGGGGTAGCCGCCCCACTACAGGTCGTAATAATGGAAGCATAACATGCAAATCATGTCTGGTGATACTACTCATCTGCTCGGCGCCGGTTAGGCCTCAGCTGAAGTATTGTGTCTAGTTTGGGTCACCAATGTATAGGAAGGATGTAGAGAAACTGGAAAGGATCCAGAGGCAAGTGACAACGATGATCAAAGGGATAGAAGGCAAGCCATACGAGCAAGGGCCGAAGCAACCATTTGTGTCTGGTTTGGAAAACAGGCAATTGAGGGGGAGATAGGAGCAGTCTTCAGATATTTGAAAGGCTGCGATAAGAAAGATGGAGGAAAGTTATTCTCTCTTGCTGCAGAGCACAGGACAACAGGCAGTGAGTTCAAACTCCAGCATAGCAGATTTAGATTAGATCTGAGAAAAAAACTTTCTAACTTTAAAGAATGGGAGGAAAATGGACCAGATGCCTTGGGTGGTTGTGGAAACTCCTTCGCTGGAGGTATCCCAAAGGTGGCGGGACAGAAATCTCTTTGAGATGGTTTAGACACAACACATCCTACATCTTAGCAAGGGGTCAGACTAGCCCACCCTTTCATTCTTTTCTAACCCCATAGCTCTATGATTCTATAATGTAAAATCCTAGAGTGGGACAGGTCTTAGTCACATACAAGTTATGAAGTTTGATTCAGGAATAATTAGGTAAAATTGAATGGCCTGTGTTATACAGGACATCAGGCTGGATGATCAAATGGTCCCTTCTGACCTTAAATCATATGAATCTATGACAAAGAAAGTAGATCAGGCATTTGTATCTACTATGTTTCACAAAACACGAACAACTGGACATTTAATTACATTGAAAATCTGAACATCTAACACCGATAAAGAAAATAGTTTACATTATTCCTATTTGGCCTCTGGTACTCCGTCCCAATGACATTACTGGAGCAAACAGCTTAGCTGAATGGTACTCACCAATGGATTGGCCATTGTAGATAGTTCTGCTGGCACCCTTAGTTAAGGCTGTCTGACCCCTTCAATTGGGAGACCTCATTTTCTTTTGTTTATAAGTTTGCCAAACTTTAACTGTTTGGACTTATATTTGCAACGCTGGGTGTCTGCTTCCAGCTTAATTGTGTTTGGAAACACAGTACAAAGCAGAACAAAAGGCATAACAGATGTCTCAAATGAAGCTAGGAGAGAATATGTCTTGTCCATGTTGAAAAATTCCTATAATTATTGCAGTGAAGTGCCCTTCCACCTCAATGATTTGCAGCATATAAAATCAGGTAACGACTCCCTCCCTCCCCCACTCAACCCAGTTAACAGCCAGAGCCTGGAGATGCAAGGGGAGAGGAGTTGACAGTGTCTGTGCATTAACACACATCTGGCTCCTGAGGTCTTTACTCAGCTCTTACTCCAAGGGAAATTTTGTTTCGGTGGGGCATGAGCAAAATACAGGGCGTGGCCTCCGAATTTGGCCTTGTATTGTACATCTACTAACACCTGTCATCATGATGCATCCACTGTGCCACTCAAATACAGCCGCCTCAGGGCGTGAGGCCATTGGCAGAGGCGGGTGGATATTCACAGAAAGGAACGGCATTTGGACAGTGATACTGGAGCAAACTCACCCCTGTGGTGAGCAGATGTTTAATGGCTGTGCAGAGCAAACTCCTCAGCTAGAGAAATGGGTACCTGTGAATTTTGCAGTGGAAGTGTCTTCCCTGGGAATCCCAGTCCCAAACCTCTCTCACCCCAGCAGCTGCGTCAACAAAAATAAAAACAGGGGTATGCACCGTTTATTATATAGCTCCGTGCAATCCCAGTGGGATTTGCTCGGCCCTTAGAGGAGAAGTGGCATCTGGATGTTAACAGGCTGGAGACCAGAGACACTAGCCAATGTCTTTCTTTCCATGTCTGTACGTCTGTGTTTTTTGTCCAGCTTTAGGAGTAAGCAGTAATTAAGGGACCTTCCCAAAGGGAGATGAGAACTCTTGGGCTCTGTGCTGAGTCAGAGAGGAATTGGCTGCTCTGTGTATTTATGCATATTTGAAAATTATAGTTGATTAGGAAGAAAACTAGGGATACTGCCTAGGCCTCCATAGAGTCTGATACCCTGTAAATGCCCAGGATGGCTTGGTAGATAGCAGACAGACAGATCTGGAGAGAGATGACTGAGGGGACACACGAGCACTTTCTACAGGCTTACAGGGCTGTCTCTTAGACATCAAAAATCAGTAATTCTCATCAAGAACTAATATCATACTGTGCTGCACCTTTCATTGATGGATCCTGAAAACTCCTAGCTTGGTAAAGTCCCTATGAACATATCCCCATTATACAGAGAGGTAAATTCAGACAAAGGAAGACGTGACTTGGTGAAGGTCCCACAGAGAATGACAGACAGAACTCAGGAGTCCTGACTTACCTACTGTAACCACCATCTCCCCTTCAGTAACTGAGTTCATGATAAGAGGGCAATGGACTCATGGTCTAGGAGGGTCCGTTCGCTGGGTGGGTGTGATGAATTTCCCAGGGTGTAACCTGGAACCGGGATACCAGTGAGCCCTCTGATATACCAGTCTGGGCTCCCTTTCACACTATGAGACTATGGGAAGCCGCTATCCTTTCCAGGTCTTGCACTTACACAGCCATACACAGACAGGAACACCCCCAGCTGCGGTTACATTAATGCTTTCACTAGCCACCCAATAGCAATAGCGAGGCTACAGCCAGTTCCCCCCAGCTCCCCAGCCTGGGACCCCAGCGCTGTACCATTTTCCCCTTGTCGGGAGCCTGTCCAGTGGAAGTTTATTACCCAGTCTGCCCCTCCCTCAGTGTGGAGAGGACAATGCACCAACTCCATTTCCTGAGGAGATTTCCCTTCTGCATTTCAAACAACACTCTGTTTTAGGGCAAATATGTAAAACAGATTTATTAAGCACAGAAAGATTTTAAGTGACTATATGTAAAAGCATACAGGTCAAAGTCCGTTACCTCAGAAATAAACAGAATTGCAATGTATGTTCTATAGACTAGACAGGATAACATGAGGGGGAAAGGAGTCTATTTTAAAGAATCCTTATTGAGGTTGCAGGAAAAAAGCATCCCAATGTGTAGAAAAAATAGTAAATATGGCAGGTGACCAGCTTGGCTTAACAGTAAAATCCTTGCTGATCTTAAACACAAAAAAGAAGCTTACAAGAAGTGGAAGCTTGAACAAATGACCAGGGAGGAGTATAAAAATATTGCTCAGGCATGCGGGAGTGAAATCAGGAAGGCCAAATCACACTTGGAGTTGCAGCTAGCAAGGCATGTTAAGAGTAACAAGAAGGGTTTCTACAGGTATGTCAGCAACAAGAAGAAGGTCAGGGAAAGTGTGGGCCCCTTGCTGAATGGGGGAGGCAACTTTATGACAGAAGATGTGGAAAAAGCTAATGAACTCAATGCTTTTTCCCCCTCTGTCTTCACGAACAAGCTCAGCTCCCAGACTGCTGCACTGGGCAGCACGGTATGGAGAGGAGGTGATCAGCCCTCTGTGGAGAAAGAAGTGGTTCAGGACTATATAGAAATGTTGGATGAGCACAAGTCCATGGGGCCAGATGTGCTGCATCCGAGGGTGCTAAAGGAGTCGGCGGATGGGATTGCAGAGCCATTGGCCATTATCTTTGAAAACTCATGGCCATTGGGGGAGGTACCGGATGACTGGAAAAAGGCTACTGTACTGCCCATCTTTAAAAAAGGGAAGAAGGAGAATCCAGGGAACTACAGGCCAGTCAGCCTCACCTCAGTCCCTGGAAAAGTCATGGTATTTTGGCTGCAGCCTCTCTGTTGGTTCCTGAGTGGCTGGCCAGAGCATTCCTGAACGCAGCTGGGTGTGGTCCCTGCCTGTGGATATTGGTGTGAGTACAAGCTTGGAGGGCTTTGCAGCTTGTCATAATGTCACAATGCAAGAGGGAACCCAGATTGGTGAGACAGAGGGCTCAGCCGTACCCCAGTTCCAGGTGGCACCCCGGGAGGAGGACCCACCACAGTGGCACAGCGAGCAGGATGGAATGCACAGCTTGTTGTGCTGTGTGAGATCTGCACTTCATACACTGGTGTAGAGATTTTATGTGAGACTTTACTCCTGGCTTGAGATGAGTCAGAGAGGTTACCAGTTAGTTATTTTCTCTTTGTTTATTTCAGAAAAGGGAAGTGTTATATCCTTGGGGCAGCCGGTGTAGGAAGCAATCACTTGAGGCCAGAGAGCAGACACCTAACCAAAACCTCCATTTTATTTACAGACCATAATACTCTAACTCAGTTGCCATAGCAGCAAAAACCATGACAACCAAATACACAACATATTCCTCCCCCCCTAATAAGAACATCCCCTAAATAAAAAAAAACACACACTAGACTAGAGAAGGAGGGTAGACTGCCTCCATTCCCGGCTAAACCCTGGGGATTATTTTGCCCCATAACCGTGGGTTCGCCCTAGCTAGAGATCCAGCCGATGAGGAGGCCTTCTGTCTCTAGGTGGATTACGGCGAACTTCTGGTGTTATTGCACCCGAAAGCACTAGGGGCTCAGGGTCCGCAGCACGAACGGGTGAGGAGGTGGTATCAGCTCGTGCTGGGCAAAGGGGTATCTCAGCCGCCGGCAGTAATGGAGGAGAACAGTCAGGAACAGGTGACTCGTGATTCGGTGCCTCACCAGAAGAGGTGAAGTCAGACCCCTCAACTGCAGATGGGTCCTGAGGACTGGCATGACCTGGCAACAGCTGATCTACATGTCGCCGCCAGGTAAGATTCTATGCAGTCCGGACTGTGTAGGAAACAGGTCCTGTTTGAGTGATGACTGTGGCCGGGACCCATTTAGCTCTGGAAGTATAATTCCGAGCCAAAACTGGCTGTCCCGGGCTAAAGGTTCGGTCTTTTGCTCTGGGTGCCCGTCTGATGACTTGATATTGCTGCTGATGTTGCACAATTTGTCGGGGTTCAGAAGGTTTCAGCAGATCAAAGCAAGTGCGCAGCTGTCGTCCCAACATTAGAAAGGCTTGGGATGCCTGGGTCGTAGCATGAGGGGTGTTTCTGTAGGAAAGTAAGAAGATATCCAGACGCTTTTGAATGGAGTGTTGTTCCCTTGCTGATTTCAAAGCGTTTTTCATTGTCTGCACAAATCTTTCAGCTAATCCGTTGGTGGACGGATGATATGGTGCTGACGTGATGTGGTGTATCCCATTTGCCTTCATAAAATTTTGAAACTCCTGAGAAACGAACTGCGGTCCGTTGTCGCTCACAAGTTGTTCTGGCAGACCAAAACGACTAAAGAGTCCTCGTAGTTTTTGGATAGTACTGTCTGCAGAAGTGGACTGCATTATAGAGACTTCTGGCCATTTAGAATGGGCATCTATTGCCACCAAGAACATGCTTCCTTCAAGGGGGCCAGCAAAGTCAACGTGAATACGTTGCCACGGGTTTTCAGGCCAGTCCCATGGGTGTAGGGGTGCCCACTGGGGTGCATTCCTCACACCCTGACATGACATACAAGCTTTTGCCTTCTCTTCAATAGCGCTGTCCAATCCAGGCCACCAAAAATAGCTTCGTGCAATTTCCTTCATGCGCACTATTCCACAGTGACCGGAATGTAGCTGTTCTAACATCTGTGATCTCAGCGGTGGTGGAATAATGACACGTCTCTCCCACAACAAACAACCAGATTGGACCGATAACTCCATCCGTTTGGACATGTAGGGAACAAGGTCGGATGAGACCGGAGAGGTTTGTTGAGATTTTCCATGCATCACCAGGTCCATAACTTGGGACAATACTGGGTCAACGCGAGTTGCCTTCTTTATCTGAGTAGCAGTGATGGGTGTATTCTCTACCTGTTCAAAGTAAAAGATTTACTTTTGGGCACTATCTTGATGTTTGACCAGGCAAAGGCAACCTCGAGAGGCCATCTGCATTGCCGTGCAGAGTGGATTTCCGATATTTGATTTCATATGTGTGTGCTGAAAGTATCAATGCCCAACGTTGCATACGACTAGCAGCTAATGGGGGAATGCCTGTGTAGGGTCCAAAAATTGACGTCAGAGGTCGATGGTCTGTAAGAAGAGTAAACTTTCGCCCAAAGAGGTACTGATGAAACTTCCGAATTCCAAAAACAATTCCTAATGCCTCACGTTCGATTTGGGCGTAGTTAGTTTCTGCTTTGCTTAGAGTGCGTGAAGCAAAAGCAATAGGTCTCTCTTCTCCCGAAGGCATAATGTGTGACACGACTGCTCCCACTCCATAAGGGGAGGCATCGCAGGCCAATTGCAGGGGTAAGGATGGATCAAAGTGCGTTAGAACTTCAGAATTTAACAATGCATCCTTAGCTTTGTTAAATGCAACATCACAGGCTTCAGTCCACTTCCAGGCCTTGTTCTGCCCAAGGAGCTCGTGAAGTGGTTTTAGCAGTGTGGCTAACTGTGAGATGAACTTTCCATAATAGTTCAGTAGTCCTAGAAACGAGCGCAGCTGGCTTACATTTCGTGGTGGGGGAGCCTCCACAAAAGCTTTAACTTTTGCAGGGGCCTTATGAAGACCTGCAGAATCGATTATGTGTCCCAAATATTCAACAGAGGGCTTGAAGAATTCACACTTGTCTTTGCGAACTCGTAGGCCATACTCTTCCAATCTTTGTAGGGTAGCCTCTAAATTCTTTAAGTGATCCTCTTCATTTCTTCCAGTGACCAGGATGTCATCCAGATAGCACTGAACTCCTGACAAGCCACACAAGATCTGGTCCATAGCTCTCTGGAACAGGGCGGGAGCCGATGTTATTCCGAAGGGTAGGCGACAGTATCGATAAAGCCCCTTATGAGTCACAATAGTCAACAGCTCTTGGGACTTTTCATCGACGTGCATCTGTAAATATGCTTGACTCAGATCAATCTTACTGAACTTTTGTCCCCCAGCCCGGCCTGCGAAGAGGTCATCGATGCGGGGAAGCGGGTATTGCTCTGCACACAACACTGGGTTGACAGTGACTTTAAAATCACCGCAAATCCGGAGAGAGCCATCTTTCTTCACTATTGGAACGATAGGAGTGGCCCATGAGCTATGGGTAACTGGTATTAGGACTCCATTGGTGACCAGGCGCTCCAGGTCTGCTTCAACCTTTTGCCTGATGGCATATGGCACAGTTCGGGCTTTCAGATATTTTGGTGGACTGCCAGGTTTAATGTTCAATGTCACAGTGATTCCCTTCATACTTCCCAAATCATCTCCAAAAACAGCAGCATGTTTCCTTAGTATAGGGGTTATACTGGTTTCTTCTTTAGTCATCCGGTGCACTTCTGCCCAGTTCAGCTGAATCTTCCCAAGCCAAGACCTACCCATTAAGGCTGGGTAGTTACCTCTCACCACAAACAGTGGCAATCTAGTGGCCTGTCCATTGAGCTCCACCTTAACATCAATAGTGCCCACCATGGGCACAGCTTCTCCCGTATACGTCTTCAGAACAGTTTTTGTTGCCTTAAGCGGAAGATGCTGTAGCTTTTCTTTATACACAGTCTCAGAGACCAGCGAGACAGCTGCACCGGTGTCCAGTTCCATGCGTATAGGTTTGCCCTCCAATAAGGGGGCTACCCAGTATTCATGTGAGCCCGCTGCCAAAGACAAAACATGCAGTGGCACTTCCTCTTGTGATGAGGTGTCTCCTTGATCATCCTGGGTCTGCTCTAGAGTATGCAAGGTTCCTCTTTTTGTCGGCCAGACCACAGGCCTCTTTTTCTTTTGTTTACAGGCACACTCAATGTGTCCCTTTTTGCCACAGTGTCGACACACCAGGTCCTTACACCAGCATTCTGATGCCTGGTGTCCTGGCTTACCACAGCGGTAACATTCTTGACTCTGCACAGTTTTGTGGGTCGGTTCTTGTGACACTTTTTGCACCCTAGGGGATGCACCGATGTATTGTGCCTCCCTTGTAGCCAGTTCCATGGAGACAGCAATATCAACAGCCTTCTGTAAGGTAAGCTGAGCCTCTGTCAGTAGGCGCTTCCGTATAGCTTCACTGTACAGGCCACACACTAACCTGTCACGCAGGGCATCATTTAACATTTCTTTAAATTCACAGTGTTCTGCTAGCTTTTTTAGAATGGCTACAAATTGTACAACTGTTTCATCTTCCTTTTGGTCTCTTTTGTGGAACCTATATCTTTCAGCAATTACCAGTGGTTTTGGGGAAAAATGGGACCCCAGGATTTCCACAATGTCACTGTAAGATTTAGTTGCTGGCTTAACAGGGTGTAGTAAGCTGTGTAGCAGGGAGTAGGTTTTAGCCCCTACAACACTTAAGAGTATTGGCACCTTCTTCGCTTCTGTAATGTCATTTGCAATAAAAAAAAGCTCAAAACGCTCAGTATACACATGCCACTGCTCTGTATTCTCATCAAAAGGCTCCAGGGGCCTGGTCAGAGTAGCCATGATTTTTAGTTTCACTTTCACAGTCAGTGCAAAGAAGCAGCTTTTTTTCTTTGTTTGGTCTTTACCTTGACTTCTACTTCCTTCTGTTACTGGAGCAGCACCAGGATCCCATCCTCGTCGCCAGTGTTATATCCTTGGGGCAGCCGGTGTAGGAAGCAATCACTTGAGGCCAGAGAGCAGACAGCTAACCAAAACCTCCATTTTATTTACAGACCATAATACTCTAACTCAGTTGCCATAGCAGCAAAAACCATGACAACCAAATACACAACAGGAAGTAGTGACAGAAAAGCAGAAAGATGAGTGAAGGCAGAGAAGCCATTACAAAACTGGAGCTCTTAGACTGCAGGCAGCAGAAAAAGAAAAGGAACACCGGAGACTTTTGGAGTTAGAAGCAGTAGCACATCAGATAGCTTTGGAACTGAAACAGTCAGCAACTGAGGCCCAGAAACTGTACGGGGAGATGTCAGCAAACCAGTAAAGTACCTGAAACCACTATGGCTTATTGCTAAAATCAGCCAAGTCAGCAGGCTGTAAAGTGGCCACGCAGTAGCCTCAGCTTGACCGAGGCAGGAGGGGAGGGGGTTTTGGGTGCCAAAGAAAGGGCAGCTTGACCCCACATCCTTCCTGATAAGAATTGTGTTGAAGTTGCTGATACATGCATTTTAGAAGAGCAGTATGTGCCCTCATGAATGTCTATTAGGACCTCAAGGCTGCAAACTCTGGAAAAACCCACACCTGGTTAATCAATAATCAGAAGGAACCTCTTGCTTGCCCATTGGAACTGCTTGCTTAACAAGGTTTCTTTAAGGAACATGTCATTCTATTACCGATGTGTATATAAGGGGGGAAAGTTTGAGGTAGTTGGAGTCTTCTGGACTCTCCCTCTGGATACATCTTGTGGTCCCCACCTGCAGATGGAAGATTCGTCCACCGGAAGCCTGCCACTGTGTCACTCGAAGCCACACTCAGCTTTGGTAATTATTAAGGGTTGGAGGTGTTTTACTAATCTTGTTGCGGACGTGTGTAAGTGCTTGAGACTAAGTAAAGTTTAGCTTTAAGTGAAAGCATTCTCATATTGTCCTGTTTGTGCCAGCCATCTATCAGTCGGACGACCCTGATTTATTTCCTGACACCACCTCGCACAGAGTAAAAGTTACCAAGAACTTTGGGTTGAAAGAACCCCAGGTAACAAAACTAGCCATGGAACTGCAAGCCAAAGAATTTGAGGAAAAAGAAAAAGAGTGAAGATACCAATTGGACTTGCTAGAGAGGCAGAACCAGAACCCCCATATGCCACTGATTCCTACCTCTCTACAAATCCAGAAATGAGAGTTGTTGTGTCCTACATACAATGAGGCAGGGGATATTGCTGAATATTTCACCACCTTTGAGAGGCTTGTATGATTCATAAGATTCCTGATGACCAAAAGATGCCCACTTTGGTTGCAAAGATAACTGGTAAAGCACGGAATATATTCAATAAGATGCTAATTACTGATGCTTTAGATTATTGCAAATTCAAATAAATTATTTTGAAATCGTTTCCGATAACCCCTGAAACATATAGAGTGAAATTTAGATACCTTAAGGATGCTGTGATGAGTAATGTGGCGTATGTATACTTGAAGAAAGATTTGATGGAAAAGTTTGTGAGGGGAAAATGTGTTACAAGTGTTGAAGGAATGTTTGACCTTGCGGCTCAGGAACATTTCTTACACATATGTAAAGATGATGTGAAATAATTATTATGGGACAAAAAGGTGAAAAATGTAGATGAGATGGCTGCTCTAGCTGATGATTTTCAGCAAACATGGGCATCTATTGTGAATAAACCACAGATGGAGGAGTTTCAACTCGGTGGGAAGCAAGTAAAGCCATGTTTTACCCCTGGGAAGAAAGAGGCTGGCTGGGAAGCTGGGTACTTACCTCCCCCAAATCATTCATCTAATCCTTGACCCAAATCTCCTGTAAAAAGAGAAGAGCCCAGAAGGTGCTGTCATCGCAATTCCACTGATCACCTGGGGAATAAATGCCCAGTGCTGGGAGGAAGCAGGTAGCCCATGTGAATGCTGCGACCCTGAGCACAGAAGCCACTCAGGCGCCTGTCATTTATCATACTGGGTTGTAAAATCAGCATTATTGACAGGAAACACCTTGGGTGGGAAGAGACAGGGGTAGAAATTTGTGTGGTTAGGCAGAGCATAGTGCAAGAAGGTGACATACTGCCAGGGCAGATTTCACAACTTTTATTAACAGGAGGTTGCACAATCTTGTACCTTTGGCTAAAGGGTACATAGAAATCGAGGGTTTGGAAGGTGTATTATTTGTGGGTGTAGTAGACAATAATCCTATTGATATGGTAATTGGCAATTATTTCTTCCCTGTAGCTCAGGCTGTTAATGGTAAAGGCTCAGAAACTGCTGAGGGAACAGGAGAAAATCTCCCTGAGTCCTCTGCAGCAATGAGAAACTGCGTATTTCTCGGAGCAGGGGGGGTTGAGATTGGCTCCTGCCCTGCAGCTGAACGTGGTGTTTCCTCAGAAAGGGAGGGGAGTATATTGCCTTTCAGTGAGAAGGCTGTTTCTGCTGTTAGCTGCAAGCCTCTCACAGATGGACCAGGGATAGATCCCACCCTAGGGAGCATGGGGGGTGGCGTGTCCCACAAGGGAGCCCAAAGAAGGTGATTGAATCTTAGAAACCTCTTTGGAAGTGCATGAGGGTTCCATTAACTCTGCAGCTGGATGCACCAGCGCCTCAGGAAGGGAGGGGGATGGAGCGCCAGCTGGTGAGATAACCGTCCAGGCAGCATCGGTAATTTTCACTCCATGCATCTGAAGAAGTGGGGTTTTTACCCACGAAAGCTTATGCCCCAATAAATCTGTTAGTCTTCAAGGTGTCCCCGGACTCCTCATTGTTTTTGTTAATACACTGTGTTGTTTGAAATGCAAAAAGGAAATCTGCTCCGCAACTGGGGCTGATGCAATGTTCTCCCCACAGTGAGAGAGGGGTGGACTGGATAATAAAATGACCCTGGTCAGGCTTTTGACCAGGGCAAGAAGGTACAGCTCTGGGGTCCTAGGCTGGGGGGCTGGAGGGAACTGGCTGGAGCTTCTCTATTGCTGGTTCAGGAGTGGCTAGTGAAAGCATTCATGGAACTGCAGCTGCCCAGTACGGCCATGCAGATGTTCTTATATAGATCCCAAATGTCTCTGCCCCTCACTGCGATTCTCTAGGCCCCACTCCCTCCCCCAGAGCTCAGATAGAAACCAGGAGTCTTGGCAGGCTCTCTAACCAGCCACTGCCAGAGCCAGGACCCTGGGCTAGGTGCCCGTCCCTGCATGTGCAGGAACCCAAAGGTCCTGACTGTCACAGGTGCTGGGCAGCCACCAGGCCTTCCTGGGCCACTCGTTACATTTTCTATATGGACTTGTCTGGTCAACAAATCAACAAGAGATGGCAACTCCCTCCATGGCATTAGCTCAGAACTAGCCCCTGTAGCTATGGTCACTTGCAGTCTGTGATTCAGCCCCGAGGGGGCTCTGGGCGCTGTACACCGCTCCAGCCAGGGGGTGCTCCCTGGTAGGATTTGCACAGGCACAAAGCCATCGAAGAGCTTCCCCCGCACACAGCCTGTCCGGAGGGGGCGGGGGGCTGGGTGCAGCCGAGGGGCTCCCCACAGCAGAGCCAGGAATCGGGCTGGGGGTGTTGTTCCCTATTCCGGGCACAGTCACAACCCTCCTCTCGCCCCTGGCTGAGCTCAGCGAGGGAAGTACAGGATCGTTCTCCAGGAGAGGAGGCTGCCCGCATTTCCGAGGGGGTTTAGATGGTGGGTTCATGGTCCAGGTCCCCACGTGCTGGCAGGTTGGGGGTCTGGGTCCCCGCTGCTGCCCATCCCCGCATGCTGGCAGGTTCGGGGTCCGGGCCCTGCTGCTGCCCGGCCCCACGTGGTGGCAGTTGGGGATCCAGGTCCCCATTGCTGCCCGGCCCCGCGTGGTGGCAGATTTGGGGTCCGGGTCCCCACTGCTGCTTGGCCTTGCATGGTGGCAGGCTTGGGGTCCCACTGCCCAGCCTGCACCCAGGATTCCAGTGCTGGCCCCGCTCTGGATGGGGGCACTGGGCATAGGGGACTGTGAGCAGATGTAGACTTTAGTAAGGCATTTGATACGGTCTCGCATGATATTCTTATTGATAAACTAGGCAAATACAATTTAGATGGGGTTACTATAAGGTGGGTGCATAACTGGCTGGATAACCGTACTCAGAGTAGTTATTAATGGTTCCCAATCCTGCTGGAAAGGGATAACAAGTGGGGTTCTGCAGGGGTCTGTTTTGGGGCCAGCTCTGTTCAATATCTTCATCAACAACTTAGATATTGGCATAGAAAGTACACTTATTAAGTTTGCAGATGATACCAAACTGGGAGGGATTGCAACTGCTTTGGAGGACAAGGTGAAAATTCAAAATGATCTGGACAAATTGGAGAAATCGTCTGAGGTAAACAAGATGAAGTTTAACAAAGACAAATGCAAAGTGCTCCACTAAGGAAGGAACAATCAGTTTCACACATACAGAATGGGAAGAGACAGTCTAGGAAGGAGTATGGCAGAAAGGGATCTAGGGGTTATAGTGGACCACAAGCTAAATATGAGTCAACAGTGTGATGCTGTTGCAAAAAAAGCAAACGTGATTCTGGGATGCATTAACAGGTGTGTTGTGAGCAAGACACGAGAAGTCATTCTTCCGTTCTACTCTGCACTGGTTAGGCCTCAACTGGAGTATTGTGTCCAGTTCTGGGCACCGCATTTCAAGAAAGATGTGGAGCAATTGGAGAGGGTCCAGAGAAGAGCAACAAGAATGATTAAAGGTCTAGAGAACATGACCTATGAAGGAAGGCTGAAAGAATTGAGTTTGTTTAGTTTGGAAAAGAGAAGGCTGAGAGGGGACATGATCGCAGTTTTCAGGTATCTAAAAGGGTGTCATCAGGAGGAGGGAGAAAACTTGTTCATCTTAGCCTCTAAGGCTAGAACAAGAAGCAATGGGCGTAAACTGCAGCAAGGGAGGTTTAGGTTGGACATTAGGAAAAAGTTCCTAACTATCAGGGTGGTTAAACACTGGAATAAATTGCCTAGGGAGGTTGTGGAATCTCCATCTCTGGAGATATTTAAGAGTAGGTTAGATAAATGTCTATCAGGGATGGTCTAGACAGTATTTGGTCCTGCCGTGAGGGGAGGGGACTGGACTCGATGACCTCTCGAGGTCCCTTCCAGTCCTAGAGTCTATGAATCTATGTATGGCTCACAATGCTAAACAGGCTGCAAACCGCTGCTCTGGGTGGGGGAGTTGTGTGTGCCGCCTGGCTGTTAGCTCCCTACCAGCCTCTGGAGGCCTCTCCTCCGAGCTAGGCCAGCCAGGCCAGCTGCCTGTAGATGCACATTCCCTTGTGGTATCCAGTCCTTGACCACTGGCTCCCCAAAGAAATCCCAGACCTTCTGGAGCGGTGGGACCCCAGTTTACCAGTTTTCCTTTAGCCCGTTGCTCCTGTACCAGGCCTGAGTTCAGCTGGAAAACAAAAGGAAATGAATTGAAGGAGAAAATCAAACAGAAACCAGGTGAGTGATGGGAGCAAATGGCTATGTACAAAACACAATCAGAAAATGCCAGGTAGGGCCAAGGCCTGTGAATAGCTCCTGTTTCTCGCTGATCACATGGCTTACTAGGAAGACTGGTCTCCTGCAGTGTTTGCTGGCCCCGGGAGCCGGGACCCAGGCTTTCACCCAGCACCCCTGGCTCCGCCACCTTCCTCCTCAGTGAACGGGAGCAGAGTGTCTCCCTCCACCCCGTGACAGACTGAATCAGTCATAGAATCATAGACTATCAGGGTTGGAAGGAACCTCAGGAGGTATCTAGTCCAACCCCCTGCTCAAAGCAGGACCAAACCCAACTAAATCATCCCAGCCAGGGCTTTGTCAAGCCTGACCTTAAAAACCTCTAAGGAAGGAGATTCCACCACCTCCCTAGGGAACCCATTCCACTTCCTCACCACCCTACTAGTGAAAAACAGGTAGAGTGCCATGCCTGCCTCCAGTGACACCTCCTCCAGCCCCTCAACGTTCAATCTCATCAGGATCCCTGGCCTGGAGACCGGGCTGTTCTGGATCGCCCTTCCGTTCTGCTCTGCTGGGAAGCGGCATCCTTCTGGTCACCATCTAGAGCCAGCACCTCATCCATGGGCCCATGGACATCTTCCTGGTCATGCTGGCTGCCACCAATCTGGACGTCACTGCATCAATACAGCTGTGCCGCTCAGAGCTCGCCTAAGTCTGTGATGTCAATAAAGATTTTCTTACCAGCCAAACTTGTGATCTCATCACAAAACTACAGCCAGTTTGTCTGGCAAGCCCTGTTTCCCATGAAGCCATGCTGCTCGGCATTGATTATGCTACCTTACAAAGCTTTACAGATTCCATCCCCTATCACCCTTGACATGCTCTTTCCTGGACTGGGGTCCGGCTAACCGGCCTAAAGCTATCTGTGCATCTTGTGTATCTTTCTAAAACATTGGCTCAACATTGGCTTTTTTCCAGTCCTCTGAAACTTCCACAGTGCACCAAGAGTTGTTAAAAATAGCTCAGCGAGTTCCTCAGCCAACTCCTTTAGTACTCTTGGGTGCAAGTTGTCTGGTTGTGCACAATTTGAAGAGATTGTGTTTTTTCACTGACTTATTCACTTTTCAGCAGAGGGTTTCTAGTGCAAGTCTCGATGGCCACTGCCTGCAGAATTACAGCAGGGCCAGTGTCACTGCCGTCAGACACAGAGGTGACAGCCCCAGCCCTGCAGATGACAGCGTGGCGGGAGGTCCCGCTGCCAGTTAGCTAAGCAGAGGCATTTCACACCCCCAAGGGGAACAAGAGTGTTAATTTCTTTTCAGCCTTTCAGTCTTTAAAGACACATTTTGCTTTAGAAAACACTGGAGTCCCTGGAGACTCCTAGCGCATATGGAGATTCTGCTGGGATTTGCTGACAGTTTATAACCATCCCCATCGTAGCAAGCCTGGCAGACATGCCCGTTCCTGTCCTGTGTTCAGAGCCGTCCGACTGAGAGGACTGTTCTGGGGGAGCTAGGGGGGACTTGGAGCCATTATTCACGGCAGTCTTACTGAGCAGAGGGACGGAGCCCGCTGAAAGGGGCTTGTGTGTCCCCGGGGAGCAGGAGTCACTGAAACAGGTTTGGCTTGCACGGCACAGGGAAGTGTCTATAGGGTTTAGGAAGAACATTTGTTTCAAAATGCAGCCCATATAAGCAAGTTAATACTCTGACAACTTCAAACAGCTACCAGCCTCCCTCCTGGGCTCAGAGTGTGTGTGTGTGTGTGTGCACATACTGTGTGTCTGTGTATTGCGGGCGCACGTGCATATGGTGTGTGCTGTGTATGTGTGTGTGTGCATTTGTGCTGTGCATGTGTGCACATACTCTGTGTTTGTGCATTCTGTGCATGTGTGTGCTGTGTGTACTATTCATGTGTGTGCTGTGTGCTCAGTGTGTGAATGTTGTGTTGTGTGGGGGTGCAAGCGCTGTGTGTGTGCTGTATGTGCACATGCTGTGTGTGCTGTGCATGTGTGTGTTGGTGTGTATCTGTGCATGCTGTGTTGTGTGTGCAGGTGCAAATGCTGTATGTGTGTGCTGTTGTGCTGTGTGTGCACATGCTGTGTGTGGTGTGCATTGTGTGCTGTGTGTGTGCATGATGTGTTGTGTGTGCGGATGCAAACGCTGTGTGTGGGTTCTGTATGTGCACATGCTGTGCATGCTGTATGTGTGTGCTGTGCATGTTTGTGTCTGTGGTGTGTGTGTGTGCATGCTGTGGTGTGTATGAGAGAGCAAATACTCTGTGTGTGCACTGTGCGTGCGTGTTTGTGTATTGTGTGTGCACAAACATGTGTGTGGGTGTGCTGTACATTTGTATGTGTGTGTGCGTGTGACTGTGCATGCTCTATACGTGTATGTATGTGCATAGTCTCTGTGTGCATGAGTGTGTGTGTCTGTGGTGCTGTGTGTGTGGGTGCAAAGGCTGTGTGTGTGCTGTGTATCTGCGCTGTGTGTGTTTTTGTATTGTGTATGCACATACATGTGTGTGTGCTGTGTGTGTGTGTATGCTGTACGTGTGTACTCTATGTGTGTGTGTGCTGTAAATGTGTGTGTGTGTGTGTGCTGTACATTTGTGCTCTACGTGTGTGTGCTGTATGTGTGTGCTGTACATGTGTGAGTGCTGTGTGTGTGTGATGTACGTGTGTGTGTGCTGTATGTGTGTGCTGTAGGTGTATGTGTGTGTGTGTGCTATACGTGTGTGGGTGGCTGGGTGTGCTGTACATGTAGGTGTGCTGTACGTGTGTGTGTGTGTACGCTGTGTGTGTGTGCTGTACGTGTGTGTGGGTCGGTGTGCTGTACGTGTGGGTATGGGTGTGTGTGCTGTAAGTGTGTGGGTGTGGGTGTGTGTGCTGTAAGTGTGTATGTACACACTCTGTGCATGAGTGTGTGTGTGCTGTGTATGTGCACGTTTGTGTATTGTGTATGCACATGCATATGTCTGTGTGTGTGCGCTGTACGTGTGTGGGTGGGTGTGTGCTGTACATGTGTGTGTGTGTGTGTGTGTGTGCGCTGTACGTGTGTGTGTGTGCTGTACGTGTGTGTGTGTACAGGGAGAATATGGTGGAAGCTCCATGTTGGTCACCTCCCCAGAGCGGGAACATCTCTCAGGGCTGGCGGGAGACGAGCCCCAGGACAATCACAGTCACAACAGCCCCTTCATGCCTCACAGTCCCTGACGCAGTGATGTGCCCAGGTCCTCGTCCTGCCTCTGACAATGGCTGGCGCGGGGTGACTCAGAGACGCCCCCCACCGCCCTAGTGACACGCCGTCCTGGCGGGGGTGGAGCCCGCGGCTCTCCAAGGGGCAGGGCGGGCGGGACAGGACACGTATTTACTGAGCCCACCTCATGGGGTGCCCCTGGGGCCTGCTAGGAAGAAGTGGCTCAGCCGTACGCGCACCGCTCGCACGGGGCCCAGCGGCTGTGCAAGGGCGGCACCGCAGCCTCTGCCCTCTCCCCACCAGCAGAGAGAGGGCCAGACACGCCGCTGAGAAAATGGCTGCAAATTGGGGGATTAGCCTATTTGCATAAAATCTCCAGCTCTCGGGCACTTCAGCCTGCGGGTCTGGGCTGCGGGCGGTTTGGGGGCGGAGCGCTTGGGGCTGGCTTTCAATAACAGGGAAAACAAACCAAAGCGAGAATCGCCAGGACAGGCCCGTGGTTCCCCTCCCGGCTGGGAAGGGCCCTGGGCCCGGAACAGAGCCGTCCAGCCCACACGGTAAGGTCCTGTGCCACTGCAGCGCATCCACGGCCGGCAGACGGCAACCGCTCTGCCCAGCACAGGCACGTAACAGAGTCCCCGTGGCCAGGCAGCCCTCGGACACAGCGCTGGCAGCACGGTGACCGGAGCGCATTCGCTGCCTGGGCTCAGCTCAGTGCTTAGGCGAGGAAAAGCTGCCTCCCTCCAGTTTCTATTGTTGTTAAGGTTGGTTGTTATTGATATTGTGACAAGGCCTCGTGGCTGCATTCAGGGGCCAGGCTAGGAGCTGCGGGCTGGGCCAAAAGAGATTGAAGTGCCCACGCTCTGTGTATTGTGACAGAACAGGTGGATACAACAAACGTGGGAGCACAAAGACGCAGGGACATGATTACGAACAGAGTAAGAAGCTGCAATACCAGCACATAACCCCTTTTCGCGTGTTCGTAGGGATCATGTTTAACAGACGCAGGGACGGTGTTTCCCTGCTACGTGGCAGGTGCAGCCAGAGGTGGGACTAAGAGAGGCGTTATCCTACCTGGGAACACCCTAGGGGTCCATCAAATAACATCTCTGATAGTGGCCAGCACCTGACACTTCGGAGGCCAGCGTAAGAAAGTCTGCAGGTTCGGGATAGCCTGCCCCAAAGAGAGTTTCGCCCTCTCGTGGGCTGGGAGTTGGTTTATGCCCTGACCCAGGATGGTTTTGAATCCAGTGGTACCAACTCTCATAATTTTGTCCTGAGTTTCATGATAATGATTGTTTTACTTAAAGCCCCAGCTCCTGGAGTCAAGTGGCCATGTGCTGATTTCCACCTTCATTCTTAATGACAAACTAAGTTTCTAGCCCTTGCGGCTGTGGAGAAAGCTTCCAAATGGGACCCCAGTGCACCCTAAAGGCTCAAAAAGCAGAAGGCAGATCAAAAGAACACCACATGGATTATTTTGCTATAATCTCCCGATTTTAAAGCCAATCTCAGGACTTTTGGTGAGCCTGACTCAGGATTTTTGAACATTTGGGGCTGGCAATACTGAGGATCTAACATATTGTCCTGCTGTCCCAGCTCCAGCTGTCTCAGCATCTGTCCTGTGCTCATCACCGCGAGTTCTGACTACTTCACATATGCATTATATCGACCACAAAGAGCCATGGGCCGTGGAGGAAAAGCCTTCTGCATCATATGATAAAAGCTACCAGAGAATGTGAACTCGTAAGTCTCTGTCTGAACCTGGCTAGCGCTGTGTGTCAGTGAACGCGGTGACGGTGCAGATGGGGAGGGAAGCCCCGGAGATAGAACAGTCTAGGCGACATGTGGGCATGATCTGCGTCCCATTCACTCCCGCACCACTCTGCTCACCAACTGGGGGGCCGGACAGTGACAGCCATCGGGGGAGAATTGCAATGCGGGGTCCTGCCCATATGAACCCCTCCTCCTGCTCCTTTTACACTGGGGCCACAGAATAGCTCCCAGATGGGAAAAGCTTCATGCTAGTCCAGCTCTGGGCCAGACATTTGTGCAGTCTGTGTCCACCGTAGCAGGGTTGTACCGTGAGTTGCCGTGGGGGGAGGAGGGGCTGGCTCAGGGGACTGGGGATGGGCTATTGTGCTTCTCACAGGTAGATCATGAGTCTGAAACCAACACGAGTCAGGAAGTCACCCTGCCCGGTGCCCTCTGGGAAGGGAGCTTGTTGGTTTGAGTCCAGGACAAGACAAAACTGCTCTCCACCATGGCTGGACCCAAGTGGGCCCCTTCGCTGGCAGTCTCAGGGCAGGGTGGAATTCAGCCTGGGCCTTGCTAAGGGCTCTGGGAGCAGAGAGACACCAGACTCCTTGAGCTCCACCAGAGATCTGGAGAACGGCTTCCTACCCAGAATGCCCTTGCTGTTAAGCCCCCTCTTACAACATATTCTGGTCCTCTGCGGTAACAAGGGGACCAAGCCCTCTAGGGGTTGAACTGCTGCCCCCCATTAAGTCAGTGATAAAACTCTCATGAGCTTCAGTGGCAACAGAGATGCACCAGTGCCAGACTCTCCCCAAGATCTCACCCTGTGAGCTCCAGGGTTGAATGGGACATGGAGCTCTGGTCTGAACCTTCTAAAACTTCTGCTCTAGCTTCCCGGGCTCAATCGCTGGGTGGGATTCTCTGGCCTGTGCCATACAGGAGATCAGACTAGATAATCTAACGGACCCAGCTGATTTTAACATCTCTGGATCTGTGGAACGATCTGAGAACTCTGCCCGGTGCTTCGATACAAAGGTGTGAGCGTGACGCTGAGGTCCTCTGGAAAAGGGTCTCCTGTTCTTTGCAAACAATCCTCACCTCAGCCCTGACAAACTCACTGCACCAAGCACACAGCTTCAAGATATTTATCCATAAAGTGTAGCATGTGAGATATCTGCGGACAGCTCATAACTTGTCGAAATTCATAACCACTGAGATGTGTATGGATGGGTAGTATTGAAGGACTAATGTATTGATATTGACAGTGGGCTCTATGGCTTGTAGTCACCTGTGGCTAGTCACCTGTTCAACCAGTGATGCAAAGCAAAGCTCAATGATCCAGGCTTTCTCCCTCTCATGACTATCAACAGCAAACCATCTGAGGCAACTGCAAACCGTCACCTTGTCTTGAAAGTAAGAAAGGAACATTACAACAGAAGAGAATCACCGGCCTTGGAGTAGAGACCAAAGACTGGTCCAGCGTAACAGAGGAGGGAGAGATGCACTGAATGCTTCCACTCAGGAGACATCTTGAAGAGTGAGAGGTTCTCATGGAAAAACTGGATTCTGGTTTGTGGGGAGCAGGGAGGGAACCGACTTCCTTAGCTAGGAAAGGAGACTCTTGATCAAAGTCGTCCCAGGTTTGTATTTTGTGATTTTGTTTTGCATTGCAACCATTTGTTTCCACCACTCCCTCTTGTTTCTAGTTAAGCCTTTGTGTTTTGCTAAATAAACTGACTTTTGTTTTATGCTCACAAATGCCGTGTTAAATACAGGAGAGATGGTGTCAGGTAAAACTAGTAACCGGGGGCAGAGGATGTGGGATGTCAGTGAGTAGCCAGTATCAGGAGCTGTATATCACAGGGGACAGAGCAAAGGGGATGGGGGTGCACCTGTTACTCTGTTGACCTCAGACAGGCACAGGCAAGACTCCTTCACACAAGAGGCCAGGGGTGATGTGGTGACTCACAGCCCCAGGCACCGAGAACCATCACAGAGAGCAGCCATAGAACTACCCTGGCTCACAGCCAGCCGGCTGACTAGCCATTCTTTGCTTGCACAAGGCCATCACACACTCTATTAATTGCTTGCAGGTCTCCGGAGCTGTTCTGCTCGAGTCGGATGTGGCCCTCAGCAGATCATGTCACCCATCAGCAACGGCAGCCTCAGACCTCCCGCATTCCTCCTGGTCGGCATACCGGGGCTGGAATCCACGCAGCACTGGGTCGGGATCCCTCTGTGCTCCATGTATATCGTGGCCTTGCTGGGGAACAGCATTGTTCTGTTTGTTATAAGGACAGACCCCAGCCTGCATGAGCCCATGTACTTCTTCCTGGCCATGCTGACCATCACCGACTTGGTCCTGTCCACATCCACCCTGCCCAAAATGCTGAGTGTCTTCTGGCTGGGTGAAAGGGAGATCGAGTTCCATGCCTGCTTCGCCCAGATGTTCTTCGTCCATGCTTCCTCACTGGTGGAGTCAGGCATCCTGGTGGCCATGGCGTTAGACCGCTATGTGGCCATCTGCAACCCCCTCCGGCATGCCGCCATCTTGAAAATCAGTATGGTGGCCAAGATAGCGCTGCTGGTCTTAGTCAGAGGCCTCGTTGTGATAGCCCCTTTCCCCTTGCTCCTCATGAAGCTTCCTTTCTGCCAGGCTTACATCATCCCCCACTCCTACTGCGAGCACATGGCCTTGGTGAAGCTGGCCTGCGCAGACACCACGGTCAATGCAACGTACGGCGTGGTCGTGACCATGTTAGTTGTGGGGATGGATGGCATGTCCATTGTTCTGTCCTACGTGATGATCCTCCGGGCCGTCTTTGGCCTCCCTTCCACCCAGGCCCAGTTCAAGGCTCTCAGCACCTGCACATCCCACGTCTGCGTCATCCTCGTGTTCTACGTCCCTGGGCTCTTCTCTTTCCTGGCGCACCGCTTCGGCCAGAGTGTTCCCCTCCCCATCCACATCCTGCTGGCCAACCTCTACCTCCTGATGCCACCCATGCTGAACCCCATTGTGTACGGGGTGAAAACCAAGCAGATCCGCAGTCGGGTGACCAGGATCTTCCATGTGAGGGGCTCCTGAGCACCAGAGGGAGGTCACTGCACACTCATTTCTCCAGCTGGCATGTTTCATTTTTTATATGTATCATGACTATCAATAATAAAATAATCACATGCATCCTACGAAGTGGGGATTCACTACATCCACCCTGATCGAATTGGCCCTGTCAACACTGGTTCTCCACATGTGAGGTAACTCCCTTCTCTTCATGTGTTGGTATATAATGCCTGCATCTGTAACTTTCACTCCATGCATCTGAAGAAGTAGGTTTTACCCACGAAAACTTATGCCCAAATAAATCTGCTAGTCTTTAAGGTGCCACCGGACTCCTTGTTGTTTTTGTGGATACAGACTAACCCGGCTGCCCCCTGATACTTGACCTCATCTGCAGAGGGAGGCATGGACAGTGAGAGCAGGCGAGGGGGCCCAGTGGGCAGTAAGGCCCGAGGGCTGGGAACGGCTGAGGATGAGACAGGTGTGAGTTTCTGTAGGGTCTGAACGCGGAGCTGTCCATGCAGCAGCTAGGAACTCGCCTCCCAGCCCAGGCAGGCATAGTCACGCTCACGGGGCTCGAACCAGTGCATCCCAAATAGCCGTGTGCACACCGAGGCTCGGGTGGGAGCGCAGACTGTCAAGCCTAGAGGGCTGAGTGAGTTTGATGGCCCGAGCCACCATCCGAGCCGCAACGACCACGCTGGCACAAGGCTCGCTCCCAGGTGTGGGGTAGCCACGCCCAGAGGGGCAGACAAAGGGACTGGTTCTGACATGGTTGGAGGTGGGAATCCAGTGGAGACAGACTGGGATGGGGCAATGGTGTCCAGGCAGGGGATGACATTCTCAGTGGTGCTCTGCAGAGACCGTCCCAGGTCTGGAATCAGCATGGGGTCGGTGTTGGGCTCTGTAGGTCCCCACTGGCAATCGGATGGCTGGCCGGGCCAGCCTTTGGGCATTGCGTGTGAAACATCAGCCCAGATCGCTGCGCCTCTCTCCAGTGCAACTCACACAGGTGTCAAGAAACAATCAGCCCCAGCGGGTGATGGAGCGGGCAGGGTCCTCATGTCCCACTGCCGCCCTGCCAATGCAGCCCATCGGCCGCTGCTCCACCTGCAGCTGACTCTCAGTGACATGGCACCAGCCCTTTCCAGCGGGAACCAATCAAGGGCCAGACTCTCCATCATGCGCCAGCTGCCCTGGAGACCCCGAGCAGCGGTAAAGCCCGTGTGATGGGCGTAGAAATCACCCCCTGTCTTCAGCCAATGAGGGGTCAATGGGAGCCTGAGTGTCTGGCTGCCCCAGAGGAGGTGTCAGGCTGAGGTCAGTAACCACCCCGGCCGGGGAGGAGCTGGGTGGGTCCATGTCAGATGTGTTCAGAGCAGGTGGAACCCCTCTCCTGGGTGGAGGGGCGGAAGAAGGACCCACACATGGGGGAGAGGAGAAGAACCAGCTGCAGGGCGTGGGCAGGACTCAAGGGCCATGGCACGTGCTGATGGTCTGGCAGAGGACAAAGGGGAAGCAGAGGAGATGCTAAGAGCTTTAGCCCACTTGTGAGCTGGTGGGATCACTCCTTTGGATGTCACTGGGTGAAGATAGTGGTGCTGAAGTAAGACCCCAGGTGCGGCAGGAGACTTCTGGTCCGTTATCTAGGTTTTAATCCATGGGAAGGACATAAAGGAAAAGGATGTCCTGGGCGGGGCTCCAGAAAGATCCGGCTGGAGAGCCAAGTTCCAGATTGCAGGGGATGGAGGACAAGGCCTCATGGGGATGCTCTGGGACAGGATGAACACCACAGCCTGCTTCCTGGCTGCTCTGTGTTCCTGGGCACCACAGAGCAATGGGAGCGCATTGGGGAATGAATATTTACTATTGTAGGGCCTAGGAGCTCCAGGCAGGGCCCTGCCCCCCCGTGCTAGGCATGTACAAACCACAGACCCGCCCCAAGGGGCTGAAAAGCCAAGTTTAACTGAGCTCGAAGTATCTGAAAGCCCATGTAATGAACTGTACAATGTCCTCCTTTCCCAGCCCCCTGCTCCCGGCACTGAAGCAATACAAACTCTTTACTAAGAGCTGGATTGCGGCCAACAGTGCTGCAGCGTGCAGTGGGGAGGGAGGGAATACGGACCCCCTCCACACACACACAATCCACACACAGCCTGTGTACAAGCCACCCAGCCCTGCAGTCCCTGGGAGCAGCTCTCCAGAAAGCGGGCGAGGAGACGCTGGACACAGACAGACCCAAGGCTCAGCCCCCTCTGTATGCCAGGGAGCAGATCTGGCAGGCAAACGGCAGGCGCAGGGATCGGGGGTGTCTGGGACCTTGCTCAGAGTCTCTGGGGGCACCCAGAGAAGCTAGACTAGGGCTTGAAATACTCGAGGCCCTGGTCCCAGGGGCAAAAGGGATTCGACAGCCAACTCTGACCTCTGGGTCTAACACACAGAATCACTTAAAATCCATTTTTCTGTAGTTAATACACTGATTTTAAGGCTTTGTCTTTACCAGGCAGTTTGTCTAAAGTGCTTGGGGATCTGCTCAGATTACAAAGGCTGGTGCGTCTCTGCTACACTTTGGTGAAGTAATGAACTAATTAACGAGCTTGCATTGTTCAAGGAACGGCCTTGAGCAGTGTACGATGGAACATTGCTGAGGTCCAAGGCTGGGGCTGGGGGGATTTTCTGATGCCTTCCTGTGTGTCATGCTAATGGCTGAGTGAGAGCAAAGCGAGCAGGACTGCTGGTCACTAGAAGAGCAGTGTGAGACGGACTCTGAGATGGAGAGTTACAAGGGAAACAGCTGTCCCATAGTCCAGGTTGTGCCTTGGGGGGTGTCACAGAGACCCCGGGAGGCAGTCAAGGTATGAATGGGACAAATCCAACTGAGAGCAGGTGAAGGGGCTTGTGATGGGTTCAGTCACAGAGACTCCCTTGGGACTGTCACCTGATGCTGATGTGCTGAGACTACTTCTGAGCCCATTTCCCTGCCAGCTTGGGACTCCAGAACCCTGCCTTCTTGAGCCAGACACACCAGCCTGCTGCAACACAGACCCAGGGTCTGAACCATGCCCCCAGAGCTGCAGGCTTTAAGTGAAAACAACTCAGCAGTTACCTGTCTCCAGCACCCAGACACCCAGTTCCCAAAGGGGTCCAAACCCCAAATAAATCTGTTTTACTCTGTATAAAGCTTATACAGGGTAAACTCATAAACTGTCTGCCCTCTATACCACTGAGAGAGAGAGAGATGCACGGCTGTCTGCTCCCCTTACTCTTATTATTGAACTCAGAGTAATCACTTACTCTGGGTTCAATAATAAAGGAAAGTGGTTTTATTAAGTATAAAAAGTAGGGTTTTAGTGGTTTCAAGTAATAACAGACAGAACAAAGTAAGTTACCAAGCAAAATAAAACAAAACATGCAAGCCTAAGTCTAGTACATTAAGAAACTGTTTACAGGTAAATCTCACAATAAGAGATGTTCCAATAAGCTTCTTTCACAGACTAGTCTCCTTCTTAGTCTGGGCCCAAGCCTTTCCCTGGTACAGACCTTGTTAGTTCCAGCAGCATCTTAGGTGAAAAGCAGGAGATTTCTCATGACTGATACCCCCTTTGTTCTGTTCCATCCCATTTTATAGCTTTGGCATACGGCGGGAATCCTTTGTCTCTCTGGGTCCGCACCCCTCCTTCTAAATGGAAAAGCACCAGGTTTAAGATGGATTCCAGGATCAGGTGACATGTTCACATGTCCTGTGAGACCCCACCCTTAATAGCTTCCACTTAATATGTTTACACCAGTCATACAAGATATAAACTTATATCTTATTCTCCTAACTCCAGACAGAGAAATGATACATGCATAGAAATAGGAGGAATATAGTCAGTAGATTATAACCCTTGTTATGATGCCTTACACGAGACCTTTTGCATAAAGCACATTCCAGTTACATCATATTTTCCCTCATAAGTATATTTCCATCAAACATTATGGAACGCAACTTCACAGCTCTTGTCCCAGGGCAGGCTCCTGGCAGTGTCTCCATGTTAAGATAGAGGGAAACGCCAACCTGATTGCATCAAAAAACTACAGCCAGTTTGTCTGGCAAGCCCTGTTTCCCATGAAGCCATGCTGCTCGGCATTGATTATACTACCTTACAAAGCTTTACAGATTCCATCCCCTATCACCCTTGACATGCTCTTTCCTGGACTGGGGTCCGGCTAACCGGCCTAAAGCTATCTGTGCATCTTGTGTATCTTTCTAAAACATTGGCACAACATTGGCTTTTTTCCAGTCCTCTGAAACTTCCACAGTGCGCCAGGATTTGTTAAAAATAGCTCAGAGAGTTCCTCAGCCAACTCCTTTAGTACTCTTGGGTGCAAGTTGTCTGGTTGTGCACAATTTGAAGAGATTGTGTTTTTTCACTGACTTATTCACTTTTCAGCAGAGGGTTTCTAGTGCAAGTCTCGATGGCCACTGCCTGCAGAATTACAGCAGGGCCAGTGTCACTGCCGTCAGACACAGAGGTGACAGCCCCAGCCCTGCAGATGACAGCGTGGCGGGAGGTCCCGCTGCCAGTTAGCTAAGCAGAGGCATTTCACACCCCCAAGGGGAACAAGAGTGTTAATTTCTTTTCAGCCTTTCAGTCTTTAAAGACACATTTTGCTTTAGAAAACACTGGAGTCCCTATAGACTCCCAGCACATGTGGAGATTCTGCTGGGATTTGCTGACAATTTATAACCATCCCCATCGTAGCAAGCCTGGCAGACATGCCCGTTCCTGGCCTGTGTTCAGAGCCGTCCGACTGAGAGGACTGTTCTGGGGGAGCTAGGGGGGACTTGGAGCCATTATTCACGGCTGTCTTACTGAGCAGAGGGACGGAGCCCGCTGAAAGGGGCTTGTGTGTCCCCGGGGAGCAGGAGTCACTGAAACAGGTTTGGCTTGCACGGCACAGGGAAGTGTCTATAGCGTTTAGGAAGAACATTTGTTTCAAAATGCAGCCCATATAAGCAAGTTAATACTCTGACAACTTCAAACAGCTACCAGCCTCCCTCCTGGGCTCAGAGTGTGTGTGTGTGTGTGTCTGTGTCTGTGTGTGCATGTGCATAGGTGTGTGTGTTCACATACAGTGTGTGCTGTTTTCAGAGTGGTGGCCGTGTGAGTCTGTATCAGCAAAAAGAATGAGGCATCCTTGTGGCACCTTAGAGACTAATAAATTTATATGGGCATAAGCTTTCATGGGCTAAAACCCACTTCATCGGCTGCATGCAGTGGAAAATACAGTAGGAACATATATATACACAGAGAACATGAAAAAATGGGTGTTGCCATACCAAATATAACCAGAGTGATCAGTTAAGGTGAGCTATTATCAGCAGGAGAAAAAAAAATATTTGTAGTGATAATCAGGATGGCCCATTTCCAACAGTTGACAAGAAGGTGTGAGTAACAGTAGGGGGGGAGATAAGCACGGGAAAATAGTTTTTACTTTGTGTAATGACCCATCCACTCCCAGTCTTTATTCCAGCCTAATTTAATGGTGTCAATTTAATTCCAATTCAGCAGTTTCTCATTGGAGTCAGTTTTTGAAGTTTTTTTGTTGTAATATTGCGACTTTTAGGCCTGTAATCGAGTGACTAGGGAGGTTGAAGTGTTCTCCGACTGGTTATAATTCTTGACGTCTGATTTGTGTCCATTTATTCTTTTACGTACAGACTGTCTGATTTGGCCAATGTACATGGCACAGGGGCATTGCTGGCACATGATGGCATATGTCACATTGGTAGATGTGCAGGTGAACATCCATGTGTGCATGTGTGTGCACTTGTACTGTGTGTGTGTTTGTGCATGGTGTGTGTGTGTGTGTTCTGTGTGTTGTGTGTGCACATGCTGTGTGTGCTGTGGATGTGTGTGTGTGTGCATGTGCTCTCTTGAGAGTGCGGGTGAAAACGCTGTGCGTGAGCATGCTGTGTGTGCTGTGCATGTCTCTGTGTGTGTGCATGCTGTCTTGTATGTGCAGGTGAACACGCTGTGTGTGCTGTGCGTGTGTGTGTGATTGTGTGGGGTGTGTATGCTGTGGTGTGTGTGTGAGAGCATATGTGTCACACCCTATATCTCAGGGGAGCACCCAGCACCCACATATTTATCCTTGTAATATGATTTTGTGGTATCCAATGCAAAGTTTGTTATGTCGGGTGTCTTCGGAAGGCTCATGATGCACTGAGCATTGTTGTTATAGTAATATTATAGGTTGTAATTTCATGTATATAGTTATGAGGCTGAAAATGTGTCCTCATGGCTTAAAACAGGCCCAGGCAAAACTCGCCAAGAGCAGAGGAGCAGTTCACACCTCATCAGGGCATGGATGGGACAAACCCAGCCCAGCCTCAGAGGAACAAAGGACACTGGCTAAGGAGCAACAAATTCTCAAGTGTTGTCAACCAACTTGTATTCTCAAGTAAGTCACCCCCTTCCCTTGCTCAATTTGGGACTGAGATGAGGTAATGCTCACCTGACTCTGAAGGGCGGGGGGTGGCAAAGCAATGGGGGAAGAAAGAACATGATAAAAGAGAGAGACGTTTGCCACGTTCTTCCTCTCTCTTCCACCTCCATCTACAGACACCACCACCAAGCGACTGAAGTGGTGATGAAAGGGGAGAACCTGGCTGAAGGGCAACCAGCCGGCCTGTGGTGAGATGCATCTAAGTTTGTAAGGACACTGAAAGTGTTAAGAGCAGCATAGAATGTGTTTTGCTTTTATTTCATTTGATTAAATCCAACTTGTTGTGCTTTGACTTATAATCACTTAAAATCTTTTGTAGTTAATAAATGTGTTTGTTTATTCTACCTGAAGCAGTGTGTTTGGTTTGAACCGTGTCAGAGACTCCCCTTGGAATAACAAGCCTGGTACATATCAGTTTCTTTGTTAGATTGACAAACGTATATAATCTTGCAGTGTCTTGCAGGCATAACTGAACAATGCAAGACGGAGATTCCTAGGGTTGTGGCTGGGACCGGAGACATTGGCTAGTGACATTCAGTTGCACAATCCAAAGAAAGCAGCAAAGAGTCCTGTGGCACCTTATAGACTAACAGACATATTGGAGCATGAGCTTTCGTGGGTGAATCCCCACTTCATCGGATGCAACACCCACGAAAGCTCCTGCTCCAATACGTCTGTTAGTCTATAAGGTGCCACAGGACTCTTTGCTGCTTTTACAGATCCAGACTAACACGGCTCCCCTCTGATACTATCCAAAGAGCAGTTTATATGCCAGAGGCTGTGCGTGAGCAGCCCAGGAGTGGGGGTTCTCACAGCCGAGCAGGGTCAGGCTGGCTCCCAGAGTCAAGGATTGGAGTGACCTATTAGATCACCAGTCCAGACAACACCAGAGGGGAATGTCACAGGATGCACATGCATATGTGTGTGTGCACATGCTGTACGTGTGTGTGCATGAGTGTGTGTATCTGTGTGGTGTTGGGTGTGCAGGTGCAAAGGCTGTGTGTGTGCTGTGTATGTGTGTGTGTTTGTGTATTGTGTATGCACATGCATATGTTTCTTTGTGTGTGTGTATGCTGTACGTGACTGTGTGTGCTGTACATGTGTGTGTGTGTGTGTGTGTGGCTGTGCTGTACATGTGTGTGTGGGTGGGTGTGCTGTACGTGTGTGTGTGCGCTGTATGTGTGTGTGTGTACAGGGAGAATATGGTGGAAGCTCCATGTTGGTCACCTCCCCAGAGCGGGAACATCTCTCAGGGCTGGCGGGAGACGAGCCCCAGGACAATCACAGTCACAACAGCCCCTTCATGCCTCACAGTCCCTGACGCAGTGATGTGCCCAGGTCCTCGTCCTGCCTCTGAAAATGGCTGGCGCGGGGTGACTCAGAGACGCCCCCCACCGCCCTAGTGACACGCCGTCCTGGCGGGGGTGGAGCCCGCGGCTCTCCAAGGGGCAGGGTGGGCGGGACAGGACACGTATTTACTGACCCCACCTCATGGGGTGCCCCTGGGGCCTGCTAGGAAGAAGTGGCTCAGCCGTAGGCGCACCGCTCGCACGGGGCCCAGCGGCTGTGCAAGGGCAGCACCGCAGCCTCTGCCCTCTCCCCACCAGCAGAGAGAGGGCCAGACACGCCGCTGAGAAAATGGCTGCAAATTGGGGGATTAGCCTATTTGCATAAAATCTCCAGCTCTCGGGCACTTCAGCCTGCGGGTCTGGGCTGCGGGCGGTTTGGGGGCGGAGCGCTTGGGGCTGGCTTTCAATAACAGGGAAAACAAACCAAAGCGAGAATCGCCAGGACAGGCCCATGGTTCCCCTCCCGGCTGGGGCCGAGGATGTGGGATGTCTGTGAGTAGCCAGTGTTGGGGGCTGGATTTCACAGGGGACAGAGTGAAAGGGATGCGGGTACCTGTTACACTGCCAGGCGGAGACAGGGCCGGGCTAGCCTGGAGGAGAGGGCATGAGTGGCTGAAGGCTGCTGGGGCCAGGGAGCTGACTGCAGACAGGCACAGGCAAGACTCCTTCACACAAGAGGCCAGGGGTGATGAGGTGACTCATAGCTCTGGGCCCTGAGAACCATCACAGAGAGCAGCCATAGAACTACCCTGGCTCACAGTCAGCCGGCTGACTAGCCATTCTTTGCACGCACAACGCCATCACACACTCTATTAATCGCTTGCAGGTCTCCGGAGCTGTTCTGCTCAAGTCGGATGTGTCCCTCAGCAGATCATGTCACCCGTCAGCAACGGCAGCCTCAGACCTCCTGCGTTCCTCCTGGTCGGCATACCGGGGCTTGAATCCACGCAGCACTGGGTCGGGATCCCTCTGTGCTCCATGTATATCGTGGCCTTGCTGGGGAACAGCATTGTTCTGTTTGTTATAAGGACAGACCCCAGCCTGCATGAGCCCATGTACTTCTTCCTGGCCATGCTGACCGTCACCGACCTGGTCCTGTCCACATCCACCCTGCCCAAAATGCTGAGTGTCTTCTGGCTGGGTGAAAGGGAGATCGAGTTCCACGCCTGCTTCGCCCAGATGTTCTTCGTCCATGCTTCCTCGCTGGTGGAGTCAGGCATCCTGGTGGCCATGGCGTTAGACCGCTATGTGGCCATCTGCAACCCCCTCCGGCATGCCGCCATCTTGAAAATCAGTATGGTGGCCAAGATAGCGCTGCTGGTCTTAGTCAGAGGCCTCGTTGTGATAGCCCCCTTGCCCTTGCTCCTCATGAAGCTTCCTTTCTGCCAGGCTTACATCATCCCCCACTCCTACTGTGAGCACATGGCCGTGGTGAAGCTGGCCTGTGCAGACACCACGGTCAATGCAGCATATGGCCTGGTTGTGGCCCTGCTGGTGGGAGGGCTGGATTGCATGTCCATCGCTCTGTCCTACGTGATGATCCTCCGGGCCGTCTTCGTCCTCCCTTCCACCCAAGCCCGACTCAAGGCTCTCAGCACCTGCACATCCCACGTCTGTGTCATCCTCGTGTTCTATGTCCCTGGGCTCTTCTCCTTCCTGGCGCACCGCTTTGGCCAGAGTGTTCCCCTCCCCATCCACATCCTGCTGGCCAACCTCTACCTCCTGGTACCTCCCATGCTGAACCCCATTGTGTACGGGATGAAAACCAAGCAGATCCGCTATCGGGTGACCAAAGTCTTTCATGTGAGGGGTCCCTGAGTGCCGGAGGGAGGTCGCTTCACGCTCATTTCTCCAGCTGCCATACACCGCTTTTATTTTTTAAATGTACCACGATTATTAATAATAAAACAATCACTGAGTAGCACTGAGTAGCACTGCGACTCCACATGGAGCCTTAGGGACATAGGGGATGCTGGGCTCACAGCAGCCAATCTAACAAAAATAGAAGACAGTGAACCAGTGTGCCCGGAACTGTACTAACACCTGATCACAGATAGTCCCTGCTCTGACAAGTGCCATTCATAGAATCAGAGAAACATAGAAGATTAGGGTTGGAATTGACCTCAGTTGATCATCTAGTCCAATCCCCTGCTCAAAGCAGGACCAACCCCAACTAAATCATCCCAGCAAAGGCTTTGTCAAGCCAGGCCTTAAAAACCTCTAAGGATGGAGAACCCAGCACCTCCCTACATAACCCATTCAAGTGCTTCACCATCCTCCTAGTGAAATAGTGTTTCCTAATATCCAACCTAGACCTCCCCCACTTCAACTTGAGACCATTGCTCCTTGTTCTGTCATCTGCCACCACTGAAAACAGCAGAGCTCCATCCTCTTTCGAACTCCGCTTCAGGTAGTTGAAGGCTGCTATCAAATCCCCCCTCACTCGTCTCTTCTGCAAACTAAATAAGCCCAGTTCCCTCAGTCTCTCCTCGTAAGTCATGTGCCCCAGACCCCTGATCATTTTTGTTGCCCTCAGCTGGACTCTTTCCAATTTGTCCACATCCCTTCTGTAGTGGGGGGACCTACACTGGACGCAATACTCCATGGGTGGCCTCACCATTGCTGAATAGAGGTGAATAATCACTTCCCTTGATCTGCTGGCAATCCACCTACTGATACAGCCCAATATGTCATCACCTTCAACACTCCTGGAGCTGGAACCAGCAGATATTGTCCTAAATAGCCCCAGAACTAAATGAACTTCATTGGACAGTTTTCCACTGAGACAACATACAAAGACAAAAGCTTTAATTTTAATGTATACATGAGCAGACGAATGAAGGCTGACAACCTTCTCAGTTGCAATGTGGTTGCCATGACAGGTCTAATGAGAAAGGTGGGAGAATTTGGTGGAATGCTTTGTGATATTGGAATTTTTAAAGGAGATCCTAGAGAAATCGTCTTATGAGACAGCACCAAACCATATACACCCCAAAGAATTCCTCTCCCGTTACTTCATAAAATAGAGATTGAGTTAAAGAGACTGGAATTAGAAGGGCATAATTAAGAAAATCTCTGAGCCAGCTGCATGGTGCACACCAATGGTACCTGTTGTGAAGAAAAATGGGAAAACACCCATCTGTGTGGATCTTAAAAGACTTAATGAACCCGTAGTGAGAGAAAAGTGTATCCTCCCAAAACTAGAAGACTTCATCTCTAATGTTGCAGGAGCTACTGTATTCTCTAAGCTAGATGCCGCAAGTGGTTTCTAGCCAATTTCTTTAGCCGAAGAGAGTGCTAAACTGACTACATTAATTATGCCACTTGGGAGGTTTTTCTCTAAAAGATTAGTTTTTGGGATTACCTGCGCTCCTGACATTTTCCAAAGAAAGGTGGCAGAGCTGCTAAAGAACATCAATGAGGTTGTTGTTTTTATGGACGATATTTTAGTCTGTGGGTCATCGATGGAAGAACATGACAAAAAGCTATTAAGGAAGTTCTGAGCTTAATCAGGGAGTCTAGATTCAAGCGAAAGAAAAAAAGTGGGTTTTGGCCTATACCAAACTGATTTTTTGGGACAGATAATAAACAAAGATGGAATTAACCTTAGCCCTGAGAAAGTAAAAGCAATTGTAGAGTTGAATGCACCAACAAGAGTGCCCGCAAGGAGATGCATACTAGGGATGGTACACTATCTTGGCCGATACCTAAACAGTGGCAAAACCACTCAATGACCCATTAAGGTCCAATGCATCCTGGCTAGAGGGGCCAACTTAAGAGACTGCCTCCAAAGGGTAAAAGAAATGATCCAGTTTCAAAGTTCTCACAGTCTAGTCTCTAGTTTTTAGTCTCTCACCAATCTCACAGTGGTCAGTGCTGAGGTCAATAGCTGTGGACTTGGTGGTGTATTGTTGCAGCTACATGGACTTGAGTGGAAAACCAGTTGCATTCTGCTCTCGTACACTCACAGGAGCAGAAGGATGACGTGTAGATTGAAAAGGGGTGCCTGGCAAGCATTTGGGCATATGAGAACTTCTACAGACCCTACGCCTCTTGTAACCCTCATCAATGGGAAAGACCTGGATCAAGCACCACGGAGGTGCCAACGTCTTTTGATTAGGCCAATGTGATTTAATGCAATTGCTGAATATGTTTCTGGTAAAAATCTGGTAATAGCAGACATGTCCCAGAGTCCAGCATCGTACTCAAACACCTGTGGGCGAGAGGACGTTGTAAAGGCGTACATGGCTGTTGTAGAAGCTTACAGACCAATATCAGGTAGGACACTACACAGCTGCTAGCAAAAGGTAAACAACTTCAGCCGCGCCGTTGTTACATTCAGGCAGGATGGCCCAAGTATCTAAAGAACACTAGGGCTATGGAAGGAGACCACTTTGCTGTACATGGGCAGTTAAGTGAATCCAGCGGATTTCCAGGTAAGGTAATCACATTGTCATCCCAAACGCTTTGAGAGGACAACGTCTAGACTTCATTCCTGAAGGACATCGTGGATTAACTAAATGCCGAGTGGGCCAATCAGTCAATGACTCAGTGAGAACATCAATAAAGCAGCTTCATGCTGTCATGGATCCACAGGTCTGGTGCACTTGAACAGCTCCGGAACAGCTCCTGGGAGGAGCCCTTCAGTGTGGCAGCCCCCTCAGGGTCACAGTCTCTCACTGGAGTCACCACCTCCTGGGATTGAACCTCAGAGCCTTCAGCCCCCCACTTCACACTGTGAGCTCCCCTCAGCCAGTCCTCCTGGGTTGGACACCTGAGAGACTTGACCACCCAGAGGAAGCAATGCACCCCCAGTTTCAGCATCTGCAGTGACTTTCAGCCAGCACTGTGAACAGCAGTCGGGTTTATTCGATGTCGGGAACACAGTGTAGAAAGTCCTTGGGGGAAGCATAGAGAACAGAAAGTTACAGCATCGTCCATCTTGGTCATCCCAGAGTCCTCTGACCCATCTTCTGTCCCAATACAGGAGAGTCTGCTGCCCCTAGCAGCTCACACTTAATAATCCCGCACCTGGCCCCTCCTCAGTCCTTTGTTCTCCATCTGATTAAGCATGATTGGCCTCCTGTGAAGCGGAGGGGAGGGGCATCCATGGTCGTTAGATATCAAATGACCGGACAATCGGAGTGGACCTTGTCTTCTCAGACTCATGGAAATGGGGCCTAGGACTCAGACAGCCAGGTGTTCATCACACCTGTATCGCTGCAGAGTGTAAACCTTTTCCCACCGCCGAGTTAACGATGTAGCCTGGAGGGGAAACTGAAGCATGCACCGTGGTCCTACAAAAGTATTACAGAAAATGCCCAGTCTGTCACACATGTGAACACAGCAGAACTAACAACCCAAAGCCTTGAATAACAGCATGTCTACTAGACAGACCCTGAAATAGGCTAGCAGCAGATTGCTGCGAATTCAGAGGACGCCATTATCTAGTTGCAGTAGATTATTTTTCTAGATATACATTGAAATCGCATATTTGAACGATACAACGTTGCAGTGTGCTCAAAAAATCAAAGAGCACATTCACCCAGGTTGGTACTGCAGCACAACTATTGGTGGACAATGGACCACAATTCACTGCAGCTGAAGTTAAGTCTTTCCAAACAACATATGATTTTGAACACATCACTAGCAGCCTGCATGACCCACAAGCAACTGTAGAGGCAGAGAGAGCTGTACAGAGGGCCAAGGAAATACTGAAGCAGGAAGATCCATTCCTTGCTCTTCTGAGCTACAGATCAACACTCTTAGTAGTGATCAGCAGGGCCGGCTTTAGGCCGATTCCCCCGATTCCCCCAAATCGGGCCCCATGCCTAAGAGGGCCCCGCACCCAGCCAGAGCGCGGCAAGCCCCGTGGCCCCTGCAACCCTGGCCGGAGCGCGGCAAGCCCCGCAGCCCCGCTACCCCAGCCGGAGTACCAGCCCGAGCACCAGCCCGAGCGCCAGCAAGCCCCGCAGCTCCGCTCTCCCAGCTGGAGCTCTGGCCGGAGCACTGCAGCCCCCCGGCCCCGCTCCCCCAGCTGGAGAGCTGCAAGCCCCCGGCCCCGCTCCCCTGGCCGGAGCGCAGCAACCCAGAGTACCGCCGAAGACTCGGAGCGCCGCCCAGTGAGTACAAGCTCCACGAATCGGGCCCTGCACTTGCTAAAGCCGGCCTTGGTGATCACCTATCGCCCATCTCAGCTCCTGATGCAAAGGCAGCTCAGGATAGTTGCAACCTTGGAAAAGAATTGAGCCTCAAAGCGGTTGGATCTCAGAAGAGTGGTCAGATCAGATCAACAGGTAAAAAGAGCTTATGGACACTTCTCTTACCGATGCCACTCAGAGAATTGCCTGATGGGAACCTGGTGACTGTGTTTGTGCCAAATTGGATGGAGGAACATTATGTAAAACTCCAGCTCCTGTAAAGAAAAAGAACACGTCTTTCTCCCCGTCTGGGTTTATTTGGCGAGGCCTCCACCCCTCTCGCTCCTTCCTGGCAGGGTCACCGGGGCAGCGTGGGAAGAAAATTCTAACCACAGGGTACTTGCCAGATAGCTGGAGACTCCCAAGAAATAACACCGACACATGCAATGTCTTTAACACAGTAATTACATCAAACAGCAGGTGAATGGAACAGAACAGGGCAAAACACTATTCTCAGGGCCACTGGTGCCAACACTGATGATACCCGTGAATTTCCCCAGTCACATGACCTGATACAGCAAAAGGTATGCACTAGCACAAAGCGGGTATCGACCTGCACGGTGGCCGTGTGCGGTCTCTGCACGAGTGGGAATAACAACGTGAGGGGCGCGGGGCGGGGTGGGATTGGCCCGGGGACGGGGGTTAGCTAAGGGTTGGGCTCAGAGAAGCCAATGGCTCCTTCTCGTCCCATGAGGCTGCCCTCCTGCGACGGGGGGCACTGGAGCATTCACCAGCATCTTCTGGCCTCTCTTCTCGCTGAGCACATGTTGAGCAAGGAACCAGGTTACACAAAACTCCCATTGCCCCCCATGGTGCAGGGTCACCCCTTTGCGAAGTCCGGTGGCCCAAATCCTTACTGCAGCAGCAACCGGGGCCAGCGCTTCAGCGGGCGGAGCTCCATTGACCTCAGCGCCCACTCAGGGCTAGGCCACCGGTGGCCCTGTGGCCAGTGACACCCGCTGAGCGTCTGGCCCTCTGCTTTTAACTGGACACTAACGCTGATGAGCAGAGTCCTGCTGGCCAAGTGGAGTCACTCCTGATTTACACCAGCATGTGTGAGAGCAGGAGCAGGCCCGAAGTCCCAGCTTTGTTAAAGGTATTTAGGAACTGCTGTGCTCATCAGCGCAAGGCCTAATGGATTGAGGAGCCCATGAGATTTAGGCACTTGGAGCCTCAATCCCATTCACTGTCCCTGTGATTTTGGCTCCTAGATCTGCTAGGCATTGCAACACTGAGCTCAGCAACACCTCCCCCCACCCCTCCCTTTGCTGCATATTCCTGTTTTCTGGTCAGACAAGGAGCTTAAAAGCTCATCATCACCAGCCACCAGCAGGGGGCAGCAGCAGCTGGGCCAAGAGGAGACCCAGCTGTTTCCAAAGAGCAGGAGCAGCCAAAGAAGTCAGCCCCACCCCCATGTCCGCTCTTGCTAGCACCCCCCACCTCTGCCCCCCCCGCCCCCCCGTCACAACATCCCCCGCTGCTCTGGGCACAGGGACCTGGCTTGTTACGCGTCTGCACAGGACCATGCACATCCGTGGCATTCAGTGAGGCTGGGGAAGCCACCTCTACCTTCCCCACGGGACACGGGACTGTGTGTCGGGGGAGTGTCCCCCCCACCCAAACAGATTAAAGCCAGCTGGAATTGAGGGGATGGGGGCACTGCAGGGGCCAGGCTGTAGGCTGGTATCACAGCTTATGGCCCACCTGGGTGCTGTCTCATCACATGGTCCTGTCGTGTCTGGAGCAGGGGGGGACTGTGACATCCCTTCTGCACGGGAGGGCCGCGGGTGTCTCATGGAGGAGATGGATCGGGTTCATTCATCGCCCCGTCTAGCAGCCATGAGCCTCATTCTGGTTCTGTCACCTCGTGGTCTTGGGATTCGAACGTGAGGGCTCTATAAGCCAGGCACAGCATAACAAAGTGGCACAACCGAGTGGCCTGAGCACAGAGGTGCCAGGGCTACAAACCGCCAGGCCCAGAGGTGCCGGGGTGCTGAACTGCCAGGCCCGGAGGGGCCGGGGTGCTGAACTGCCAGGCCCGGAGGTGCCGGGCTCTGACCTGCCAGGCCCAGAGGGGCCGGGCTCTGACCTGCCAGGCCCAGAGGGGCCGGGCGCTGAACTGCCAGGCCCGGAGGGGCCGGGGCGCTGAACTGCCAGGCCCGGAGGGGCCGGGGTGCTGAACTGCCAGGCCCGGAGGGGCCGGGGTGCTGAACTGCTAGGCCCGGAGGTGCCAGGCTCTGACCTGCCAGGCCCAGAGGTGCCGCGCGGTGAACTGCCAGGCCCGGAGGGGCCGGGGCGCTGAACTGCCAGGCCCGGAGGTGCCGGGGTGCTGAACTGCCAGGCCCGGAGGGGCCGGGGTGCTGAACTGCCAGGCCCGGAGGTGCCGGGCTCTGACCTGCCAGGCCCTGAGGGGCCGGGGTGCTGAACTGCCAGGCCCAGAGGGGCTGGGGTGCTGAACTGCCAGGCCTGGAGGTGCCGGGCTCTGACCTGCCAGGCCCGGAGGGGCCGGGGTGCTGAACTGCCAGGCCTGGAGGTGCCGGGCTCTGACCTGCCAGGCCCGGAGGGGACGGGCGCTGAACTGCCAGGCCCGGAGGTGCCGGGCTCTGACCTGCCAGGCCCAGAGGTGCCGGCCGCTGAACTGCCAGGCCCGGAGGTGCCGGGCTCTGACCTGCCAGGCCCAGAGGTGCCGGGCGCTGAACTGCCAGGCCCGGAGGGGCCGGGGCGCTGAACTGCCAGGCCCGGAGGTGCCGGGTGCTGAACTGCCAGGCCCGGAGGTGCCGGGGCGCTGACCTGCCAGGCCCAGAGGTGCCGGGCGCTGAACTGCCAGGCCCGGAGGTGCCGGGCTCTGACCTGCCAGGCCCAGAGGTGCCGGGCGCTGAACTGCCAAGCCCGGAGGTGCCGGGTGCTGAACTGCCAGGCCTGGAGGTGCCGGGGCTCTGAACTGCCAGGCCCAGAGGTGCCGGGCGCTGAACTGCCAGGCCCGGAGGTGCCGGGGCTCTGAACTGCCAGGCCCGGAGGTGCCGGGCTCTGACCTGCCAGGCCCAGAGGTGCCGGGTGCTGAACTGCCAGGCCCAGACGTGCCGGGGCACTGAACTGCCAGGCCCGGAGGGGCCGGGGCGCTGACCTGCCAGGCCCGGAGGGGCCGGGGCGCTGACCTGCCAGGCCCAGAGGTGCCGGGCGCTGAACCGCCAGGCCCGGAGGGGCCGGGGAGCTGAACCGCCAGTCCCGGAGGGGCCGGGGCGCTGAACCGCCAGTCCCGGAGGGGCCGGGGAGCTGAACCGCCAGTCCCGGAGGGGCCGGGGCGCTGAACCGCCAGTCCCGGAGGGGCCGGGGCGCTGAACCGCCAGTCCCGGAGGTGCCGGGTGCTGAACTGCCAGACCTGGAGGTGCCGGGCGCTGAACTGTCAGGTTCAAAGAGTGCCGGGTCTAGGAACTCCGCGGCAGGGTCTCTGGTGGCGAGCGGGCAGGGCGGGTGTAACTTGCTCCCCGGGGCGTCAGTGTTGGGAGGTAGGTGAGTGGGGTGGGGCAGGGGAAGCAGCGCCTATGGGGGTGTGGATAGACCGAGGCCCCGTCAGCGTGTAACTGTCCTCGTTCTGCACACCTGCACAGCTGCTGTGAGTTGCACTATTCATCCCCCCGCCACTCACACCTGCTGGCACCCTGCGTGTCACTTCCACTGCTGTGTAACCCCTGGGGGAGCCGCCTGATGCTGGCTCTGGGTGCTGCACCAGCTTCTGTGCAGGATGCGTTCTGCCCCTCCTGCCTCAGTTTCCCCCTCTGTAATAGAGAATGTCACTGCGCCTTCCCTTGGCAGGGATGAGGGAGGTGCATGGTTTAACTGGCTGCGTTCACGTGCGATGGTGAGGGCTGAACATGCTAGGAAAGGGTCAGTCACCCCGCTGATGCAGTGTGAGTGCAGGGGGCTGGCCGGGGGCTGATTTAGCCCCATGCAGCAGCCTCATGGATGGCCAGAGTGGAGAGCTCTCAGGCCACGTGCCCCTTTCGTAGGTATCCAAGCTCTGCATGGGGGCCGTGCTCTAGACGGATGGCACCTTTCCCAGGGTAAAGCAGGGCACAGAGCCTGCCCAGGAGCACCCGCCCTTGAGGAATGCCTCTCTCTGGCATGCATTGGCTGGGCCGTGCCCCAGGTGTGTGCAGCCTGGTTCTCTGAGCCTGGGCCCTGCAGCGCCTTACGCTCCCTTCAGGAAGCCCAGCCTGACTTTAGAGTCAGGTACATGTGGTATATCTTGACTTTAGTAAGGCTTTTGAAACTGTCTCGCATGAGCGTCTCATAAACAAACTAGGGAAATACAACCTACATGGAACTACTATAAGGTGAGTGCACAACTGATTGGAAAACCATTCCCAGAGCGTCGTTATCAGTGGTTCACAGTCATGCTGGAAGGGCATAATGAGTGAGGTCCCGCAAGGATCGGTTCTGGGTCCGGTTCTGGTCAATATATTCATCAATGATGTAAATAATGGCATACAAAGTACACTTATAAAGTTTGCGGATGATACCAAGTTGGGAGGGGTAGCAAGAGCTTTGGAGGATAGGAATAAAATTCAAAATGAGCTGGACAAACTGGAGAAATGGTCTGAAATAAATAGGATGAAATTTGGACAAATGCCAAATACTCCACTTAGGAAGGAACAATCAGTTGCACACATACAGAATAGGAAATGACTGCCTAGGAAGGAGCATTGCGGAAAGGGATCTGGGGTCATAGTGGATCACAAACTAAATATGAGTCAACAATGTAACATTATTGCAAAAAAAGGGAACTTCGTTCTGGGATGTATTAGCAGGAGTGTTGTAAGCAAGACACGAGAAGTCATTCTTCCGCTCTACTCAGCACTGATTAGGCCTCAGTTGGAGTATTGTGTCCAGTTCTGGGCACCACATTTCAGGAGAGATGTGGGCAAATTGGAGAAAGTCCAGAGAAGAGCAACAAAAATAATTAAAGATCTAGAAAACATGACCTATGAGAGAAGATTGAAAGAATTGGGTTTGTTCAGTCTGGAGAAGAGAAGACTGAGGTGGGACATGGTAATAGTCTTCAAGTACGTAAAAGGTGTTTATAAAGAGGACGGTGATAAATTGTTCACTGAGGATAGGACAAGAAGCAATAGAATTAAATTGCAGCCAGGGAGGTTTAGGTTGGACATTAGGAAAAAGTTCTTAACTGTCAGGGTGGTTAAGCACTGGAATAAATTGCCTAGGGAGGTTGTGGAATCGCTTTCACTAGAATTTTTAAAGAAGAGGTTAGACAAACAACTCTTAGGAATGGTCTGTTTAGTCCTGCCTCCTTCCCTGGGGCTGGACTAGATGACCCTATAGAGGTCCCCTCTGGTCCTACACTTCTATGGTTCTATAATATAAATCAATAATTGATGCCCAGTCAAATTAGCTGATAATTATCTGCCCCAGTAGTAACGAGTTCCCTAGCTTATAGTCTCTGCCCCTCTGCCCACCCTGAGCCAGGAGATAGGCTTTGCAGCCTGGAGAGAAGGGTGGCAATCCCATGCCCAGGTGAGCTCGAAGGCCCAGGAGATTCTAACCCCATAGTGGTGTTTGCATGTCCCTGTGCCCAGGTGTAGCTCTGTTAGTGCTCCTTGGGGTTCAGTGCAGGGGACATGTAATGGGACCTTTAGGCAGTGACTCTGTTTGCAAGTGTGCACTGACTTTTGTGGAGGGTGTTCCATGCAGGGGGTGGCGTGGGGCCGTGGCTGAAACCCAGGCAGGCCACTGTGCCTGGCCCCGGGGTGGAAGTGCCCACAGTCACTCTGCTTTCACTGTTCTGGGAGGAAACGGAGGGCTTAACTCTCCACAGCTGTGGAGCTAGCAACTTTTACAAGCACTAAATTCATCTGACATCCCTGAAGTTTGCAAGGGCTGTGCACACCCCTGAAGCTGTGGTGGGGTGGGGGGAAGGGGGCAAGGGACAGGGGTGTGTGGTGGTGCTGATCCTTACAGCCTGCTGCTCTATCCCAGGGGAATAGGAGCACAGTGGAGCATTTGGTAGAACACAGGATGGGTATGCTCAGGGGTGTCATTCTTTGGTGGTGCTGCTCATGTGATGAATTGCAGAGCCATGTGGTTACCTGCCCAGCCCTACACATGCCAATCCGTTTCTGCCAGGGCTCCCTCCAGATCCCCAAACCTCTGAGCAGCGGCCAACCACCACCACCCTCTAAAACATGATCTGCCAGAGGAAGGGTTCCTTCCTTCCACCAAATGTAGAACTTCCTCTCCACATTATACTGCCCCAAGCTCAGAATGGGCAACATTCAGACCTGGGCTGGTGTCAGTTTTAAGCTTTGACGTCTCCTGGCCCATCGGGGTAAAAGCTGGCACACTGTAGGATTAGAGGGCGGCGGAGGGAGGCCGGCAGGGCCGTCCTTAGGATTTATGGGACCCTGTGCAGTATTATTAACCTGGTGCCCCTACACCCGACGGCAGCCCGGGCTGGCATGTGTATGTTAGATAAGGGGGGGTCTGTTGAAGGATTTATTTTAAAAAACTGTATGTCTGAAGATCCAAGCATTCAAGGCTAAAGATGAATCCTCAGATCGTGCATCTAAAAATCTATGCAAAGATTTTTTAGAGATGTGATTTTATAATCTTCAGCAACACACTCATGAAATATTTTTAAAGCAAATTTTAAACGAAGGTCCTGTCGACTAACGTGTTCTGAGTAAATATCACAGTCATGCACCACTGGTTTTGTCAGGACAGCCAGAAACCAACAGTCGATCCCTGGGGGTTGGCAAATGCCTGTTCAATGGCTTCATTACCACTCAAATGGCTCTTTAACAGTTTCAGTGTTGAGCTAATAGGTCTGGAAGGCTGGAGGCTTTTTCCCATTGAGGTACTAGATCCCTCAGGAGGAAGACTCACCAGGCTATAGCAGTGATGGGAGGCTGCAGGAAGGGTCAGAACAGGGATAGGAAGAGGCCGGAAGGTGGACGCTAAGACCCAGGTGTGCCTCAAATTTTCGGGTGCCCTAGACAGCCTGGTATGCTGTGTATGCCTAAGAGGGGTCCGGGGGGCCTGGGTTTCCAGGGGGAGCAGCTCTGTGGGCAGAGCTCTTCATCATGGTGTTGTGTGTCCTGATCCTCAGGGCTGTGCTGAGACGCTCTTCCAAGGACATCTGCCACAAGGCTTTTGGCACCTGTGGAGCCCACATCTATATCTTCACCGGCTTCTACAGCTGGCCTTCTCCTTCTTCTCCCACCGCTTCGGCCCTAACGTCCCCCACCATGTCCGCATCCTCCTGGTCAACCTGTACCTCCTGGTGCCACCCACGCTGAACCCCAGTGTGTACGGTGTGAAGACCAAGGAGATCTGGGTGCGAGTGCTCAACCTGCTCTGCCAGAAGCAAAGCATCCCTGAAGTTGGTGCTTGAGCCATTGTCCTAGCAGGGGATGCTCCACAGGAACTGGGATTCTGGACTTTTCCCCATAGTTCTCTCTGCTGCTCCATCCTTGTGGTGGCTCCTCCCAGAGCCTTTGAGTTCCCCACTACTCCCCCGTCTCTCCTTGGTTCCCTCTTTAATCCTGTATCCAGCTGACTCTAGCCACAAAATTTCATGGTGCGGACTTGCTGCTTTATGCAACTCCGTTGCAACAAATGGCAGCTACTAAAGTTAGATTAAACAGCAGGCATTTTTTAAATCAGTTGGGCAGTTTTAAATCAGCAGCACCAGCAAACTTTCAGCCAAGAGTTTTAAAAGAGCTGGCTAAGGAGCTCACTGGACTGCTGGTTTTCATGAACTCTTGGAACATTGGGGAAGTTCCGGAAGACTGGAAGACGGCTAATGTGCCAATGTTCAAAAAGGGTAAACAGGATGACATTATAGGCCTGTCAGCTTGACATTGATCCTGGACAAGATAATGGAACAGCTGATACGGGACTCGATTAATAAAGAATTAAAGAAGGACAGTGTAAATAGTGCAAGTTAACATGGGTTTATGGACAATAGAGACAGTCAAACTAACTTCATCTCTTTTTTTTTATGGGATTACAAGTTTGGTTGATAAAACATATGTGATATTGAGGCAATATAGTTAGACTTCTGTAAGGCATTGACTTGGTACCGCATGACATTCTGATTAAAAAACTAGAACAATATAAAATTAACATGGCCCACAAAAAACAGGCTAACTGATAGGTCTCAAAATGTAACTGTAAACTGGGCATCATCCTAGGACACTGGATTGTTTCTAGTGGAGTCCCACAGGGATCACTTTTGGGCCCGAACTCATTTAAATTTTATCTCAATGCCCTGGAAGAAAACATAAAATCGTCATGGATTGAGTTAGCAGGGGGAGTGGTAAATATTGACCAGGATGGGTCACTGATAACAGAGAGATCTGGATCACTCTGTGAGCTGGGCACAAGCAAACAATATGCTTTTTAATACAGCTAAATGTAGATGTCTATGTAACCCAGGCCTATTGGGCTCTGCCCCCTGTAGTGGCACCAAGACCACTTGGAGAGGAATGAGTCAGCCATGTGGCTTTTACCTCACACAGTAGAGGCTCATGCACTAAACTCCAGAGGTCCCAGGTTCAATCCTACCCCCAACCACTGGGGCCTGTTGGTGGGGACCCTATCCCTGAAGCAGGGACCCTGCAAAAGATTTGGGGGTCATGGTGGATAATCAGCCAAACAGGAGCTCCCAGTGCGACACTATGGCCAAAAGGGCTAATGCCATCCTGGGATTATCAACGGAGGAATCTCGAGTAGAAGCAGAGAGGTCATTTAACTCTCTATTTGGCCTTAGTGCGACTGCTGCTGGAATCCGGTGTCCAGCTCTGGTGCCCAGAGTTCAAGAAGGATATTGATATTCTGGCCTCCTCTGTACTGGCAATACCTCCCAAATTAATGTCATTTGCAAATTTTATTAGTACACTTCCACTTTTTGTGCCAAGGTCTATAATTGTAATAGTAAATAAAATTGATCCCAAGACCAATTCCTGCAGAACTCTGCTAGTAACCTCCCTCCAGCCTAACAGTTCACTTTTCAGTATGACCCGTTGTAGTCTCCTCTTTAACCAGATCCTTACCCGCCTTTTGAGTCTCATATTAATCCCGATCTTCTCCAATTTAACTAATAATTTCCCATATGGAACTGTATCAAACGCCTTACTGAAATCCAGGTAGATTAGATCTACTGCATTTCCTTTGTTTAAAAAATCAGCTGTCTTCTCAAAGAAAGAGAGAAGGCCCGTCTGACACAATCTACCTTTTGTGCCATATAATCATAGAATCGTAGGACTGGAAAGGACCTCGAGAGGTCGTCTAGTCCAGTCCCCTGAACTCATGGCAGGACTAAGTATTATCTAGACCATCTCTGACAGGTGTTTGTTCAATTTACTCTTAAAAATCTCCAATGATGGAGATTCCACAACCTCCCCGGTGAATTTATATCAGTGCTTAACCACCCTGACACAAAGTTTTTCCTAATCTTGCTTCGATTGAAGCCCGTTTCTTCTTGTCCTATTCTCAGAGGTTAAGAAGAACATTTTTTCTCCCTCCTCCTTGTAACAACCTTTTATGTACTTGCAAACTGTTATCATGTTCCTTCTCTGTCTTCTCTTCTCTGGACGAAACAAACCCAATTCTTTCAATCTTCCCTCAAAGGTCATGTTTTCTAGACCTTTTGTCATTTTTGTTGCTCTTCTCTGGACTTTCTCCAATTTCTCCACATCTTTCCTGAAATGTAGTGCCCAGAACTGGACACAATACTCCAGTTGAGGCCTAATCAGTGTGGAGTAAAGTGGAAGAATTCCTTCTCATATCTTCCTTACAACACTCCTGCTAATACAGCCCAGCATGATGTTATATTTTCTCCTAATTACTGTTTATTTCTATGTCCTGAACTTCTTTCTCTTTCAAAATTTGTTCCAAGACCTTGCATACAGTGGAGGTCAAACTAACAGCCTTGTAGTTTCCTGGATTCTTTTTCCCCCCTTCCTTAGAAATAGGTATTATATTTTCAATTCTCCACTCATAGGGTTCTACCCCCGAGTTTATAGATTTGTTACAAATCCTTGCAACTCCAGGTGTCAGTTCCTTTAATATTCTTGGATGGGGATTATGCAGGCACCCAGTTTAGTCCCATTAAGCTGTATGAGTTTTACTTCCGCCTTAGATGTGGTAATTTCTAACTTAATATCCTCGTTCCCATTAGCCGCCCTGCCACTGTACCTCAGCTCCTCATTACCCCCATTAAAATCCGAGGCAAAGTATTAATTTAGGTGTTGGGCCAGGCCTAGATTATCTTTAATCTCCACCGCCCCCCCTCAGTGTTCAACTGTCCCACTTCTTCATTCCTTTCTATTTATACAGCTATCAAACAAAGGTTTGGGTTTAATTTCCTTTAATCCTTTAATTCTGCTTGGCATTTGGCAGCTCTCACTTTCCCCCTGCACTTTCTGACCTCCAGGTGGTGGTTTTCTTTGCTGATCTGGCCCATCTTCCTTTCCTTGTAGGCTTTCTCCTCTCTCTTACTCACGGGTTTGAGATGCTTGCTGGTCCAGCTCGGGCTGCAGCCCTCCCCTCTGAATGTTTCCCCCTTGCTTGGGATGCAGGCTTTGCCTTAAGGCTTTGAGCCTTGGGATGTCAGTGTTCTGTCTGAAGTGTGAATGGTTCCCAGCAGTCACACTTGGCAGAGCTAAGTGCTTTCACTTTGTCCCCCACCCAAACTAGCACTGCCTCATAGTGGTACGGCTCCGGTGTACCAATCCTCACCGTGAGTCCTGGCGGCAGGTGGCCCTTCTTCTCAGGAGGCAGTGGGCACTACCGGGTACAGCATCGGGCTGGGACTCAGGCTCTCTGCCTAGCCCTTCCACGGAATTGCTGGGCGACCTTGGGCAAGTCACACCCCGCTCCATGCCTCGGTTTCCCCATCTGTACAATAGGGATTATGATAGGCGCGTAGAGATCTTCTGATGAGCGTGCTGTGTGAGAGCTTTGTATTATGACTCACTACAGCTTGCAAACCTATAGCTCACCTGCTGAGTCCTGCACCGTTCTCCTCAGCCGTGCCCCCACATGCTCTGTGCCCTCTTGCCTCCAGCAATGTCTCTGGCTGATATTAATGTGGTGAGAGCATGTTCTAAGCCCCCGAGTTGTGCCCCCCCTAGTCCTGCCCACCAGCGTGTTCCCTCACTTCAGCGAGTGCCCCGTCCCTGTCACATCCCCAGCTGGAGCACCGGCTGCCAGGCCTGCTGTGAGGCAGGGGGAGAGCTCGGTGTTGGGGTTTGTTCAGCGAACTCGCTCCAAGCTCCGGCGCATGCAGGAGGGGCAGCCCTGCCTGACGTCTCAGAGGAGGAGAGCTGTGGAGTGAACGCGCCAGGCACGGCCGCAGCTCCCTCGGTGACCTGGAGAGAACCTGCAGCTCGGAGCACCCATGGGACATAGACATAACCTCCCTGGTCAGTGCCGCGGGGAGAGACAGGCCTGTGTGTGTGTGGTGGTCAGAGAGGCCAGCCTGGGATTGGAGAGTACGTCTACACAGGGAGAAAAGCTGCACGACCGTGGCTGGCCTGGGTCACCTGACCCGAGGTTTTTATTCCTGTGTAGATGTAGCCTTCATGTGGCGTGGGCACAGGAGAGATAACCAGCAACCCCCTTATCTCATCAGCTCCACATTCCATTCAATTAGTCCTCCAATGTCCTTCCTGTGCAGAGGGCCGGGACAGACCTATGCACCTTATACAGGCCTCATGCCGGCCTCTCCTTGCCCGGGCTGGGTTCCTGAGGCCCTCGCCCCACTCCTGTGGCCCAGACCGCGGCCTGTCCCCCCGCTGCTCACACAAGCGCAAGCCGAGTGCCTGGCCAACACCAGGAGGCTGCTGGATCCTGCCAGCTGGAAATAGCCCCCGGCACCGGGACTCCTGGGTGTGGTCCAGCACTACATCCCCTGGGTGGGGGGCGTGAGGATGAGGACGTGACTGGGGGAAGGGGGACAGCCTGGGGACCCTGGGCCCAGGGAAGCACAAAGCTGGTGTTAAAGCCTCCGGTTCCTTCAGCCTGCAGCGCCTGGCTGGAAGGGAGACTCGGGACCTGTTTCTCTGCTGGGTTGAATTCCTCCCTGGGGTAAACTCACTCCTGACACTGGGCTTTATGCCAGATAAACCAGCAAGTTAAAGAAGTATGGGCTGGATGAATGGACTATAAGGTGGATAGAAAACTGGCTAGATGGTCGGGCTCAATGGGTAGTGATCAACGGCTCCATGTCTAGTTGGCAGCCAGTATCAAGCCGAATGCCCCAGGGGCCAGTCCTGGGGCCATTTTTTTTCAACATCTTTATTAATGATCTGGGTGATGGGATGGGTTGCATCCTTAGCAAGTTCACATATGACACTAAGCTGGGGGGAGAGGTAGATACGCTGGAGGGTAGGGAGAGGGTCCAGAGTGACCGAGACAAATTGGAGGATTGGGCCAAAAGAAATCTGATGAGGTTCAACAAGGACAAGTGCAGAGTCCTGCACTTAGGGCGGAAGAATCCCTTGTACCGCTCCAGACTGGCTAAGCAGAAGTTCTGCAGAAAAGGACCTGGGGATCACAGTGGACGAGAACTGGATATGAGTCAGCAATGGGCCCTTGTTGCTAAAAAGACTAACGGCATATTGGCCTTCAACTACCTCAATGGGAGGTACAAAGAGGATGGAGCTCGGCTGTTCTCAGTGGTGGCAGATGACAGAACAAGGAGCAATGGTCTCAAGTTGCAGTGGGGGAGGTTTAGGTTGGATATTAGGAAAAACTTTTTCACTAGGAGGGTGGTGAAGCACTGGAATGGGTTCCCTGGGAAGATGGTGGAACCTCCATCCTTAGAGGTTTTTAAGGCCCGGCTTGACAAAGCCCTGGCTGGGATGATTTAGTTGGTGTTGGTCCTGCTTTGAGCAGGGGGCAGGGCCACCCAGAGGGTGGGGGAGTGGGGGAAGTGGGGCAATTTGCCCCAGGCCCCGGGCCCCGCAGAGGCCCCTACGAGGCTATAGTAGTCTATAATATTGCAACTTTTTTTTCATGGAAGGAGCCCCTGAAATTGCTTTGGCCCAGGCCCCCTGAATCCTCTAGGCAGTCCTGGCAGGGGGTTGGGCTAGATGACCTCCTGAGGTCTCTTCCAACCCTAATCTATGATTCTATGTCTTGGCTCATCCAGGTGCGATTGCTTTGCCTCAGCAGAATGCACAGCAGGGTTTCCCCGCTTCTTGAGCCCGGTCTCAGATTGTTCCCAGCCCTATCGAGCGCTCCGCCTTCCCGTGCACACAGGAGTCCGGCATAAGGAGCGGTAAGGGGCTGAGCTGCTGTCTAATCCACTGGCTGGCCGTACTCCGGGACGGGCTGCTCTTGGGCACAGGGACCGCAACGGAGCCCTGACTTGACTGGTGCCTTTGGCGCTACTGCATTATAAGTGACTGATCTCACCCACCCACACAAGGAGTACGGGGCTTACGCTCCCAGCACACCAAAGTACCAGGGCCATGTTCCCATCTCAGCTAAGCTGGTGTGGTGTCAGTCCAGAACAGCTGCCCTGATGCTGGATTTACACCACTGCACCAGAGATCAGAATTCCACCCCATGTCAGTAGGGGCTTGCTCCTGTTCCCACTGGCTTCAGCTCCTCCGCAGGTGTAATTCCACCCAAGTCATCCCAGGCCAACGAAGAATTTGGCTCGGGGACTTTTTCCACAATGGAGCAGAGTCCGACTGTCCTTTCTCCACCCAGGGATGTACTGGTACAAAGAGCAGGCCGGGCTCCGGCGAGGAGGAGAGTCAGAGATAGGCAGTGCACCCCGGGAGCATTCGGAGGGGTCTGCCCCAGGCAGCTCGCACCCGGGCTAATTCCAGTCTGAAGGGGTGTTTAAGATGGTGCCACTAATGCACCGGTCCGAGGGCCCTGTTCCAAAGAGCAGAGAGGCTAGCGAAGGGAGAAGCAGCAGAGGGAGGGAAGGAAGGAAAGAAAACCAGACGGGGAGATTGACCTGCACAGATAAGAGAGTCCTTGCTTATCTGCCAGCGCACTGCTGGGTGTGGGCAGGGGGCTGGCTTAGAGGATGGGGCAGGAACCAGGCAGAGTTTTCACAAGGTGGGAATTAGGGACACAGAACGACCCCAGCAAAGTGGGAGGCCGAGGCAGGCGGCTCTCTGGATGGTCGACAGTTATAGGATTCAGCTGGGGCTGGTCCTGCTTTGAGCAGGGGGTGGGACTAGATACCTCCTGAGGTCCCTTCCAGCCCTGAGAGTCTGTGATTCTATGATATGGACTGGGGGTGGGGGAGAGCGGCTTTGTAGGTGCTCAGATGGGCACTCTGCTGCTGCCTGGTCAGGTAAAGGGCCCGGCCCAGTGGCTCCATGCCCAGGCCCACATTTCAGAGCCAGCGTCCAGCGCGTGACGCACGTTTTAGCCTGACTCCTCCAGCCTCAGCGTTTCTCCTAGAGCCAGAGGGCCAGCGACACCCGACAGTAAAGTCGCCAGGAGAGCAGGGGGCTCCGTGCACAGAGCACAGTGGCCGAGCTGCTCCCCAGCACAGAAACCCAGGCCTGGCTGCTTGGGCCCGCGGCGCCCTGCCTGGAGACACACGCGGCTCATTCCCCGCTGCCGTGTGCCGGGGGGAGGTGCCGCTGCAGCTGACGAGCACTCAGCATGGCTGACGCGAGGGTGGGTTAAAGTCTTGGGCTCCCCCTGCAGCGGGCTGGGGCCCTGTCATATGATACAGCCGCTGCCAGGAGTCCCAGGCGGCCCTGAGGGTCTGTGCTGGCGGCTGGGGGCAGCGAGGACATGGCAGCCACGTTCCCTTTCCGCAGTTCACACCCCAGGATAGAGGGTGGTGCAGGAGCCACTGGGATGGCTCTTGCCCACCAGACAGTGCCCTCCCAGCCGGCTACGCCTGCACTGGAGGGAGGGTCTGGCTCAATGTGGTTCTTTATTCCTGGGCAGCCAGTGGGACACGGGTGTAAAACACTGTTAGTCTGCCGGGAGGGTGTCCGTCACTCACTTTGTCCAGGTGCAAATGACAGCGCCAGGCAGGAGGGAACCAGGCCTGTCATCATTATGCTTCAGAGTCAACACTCCAATGAGCTCTCTAGGGCCAGCCACACCTCCTGGCTCATGTGTACAAACTGAAATGTGTGCAAAATGCAATGCTTTGATTGTTCCCCTCTCACCTGTCCCCTTGCAGGGTAAACTCACTGGAGGTTGGAGCTCTGTCAAGAATACTTTGTTCTTCTCTGGTGCCTTCCATCCACAGATCCCGGCCCCTTGGGAGGCAGCATGGCCTAGTGGCTGGGGCAGTCGGGAGAGCCGGGTTCTGATCTTGGCTCAGCTGCCAACCCGCTGTGGGATCTGGGTCCAGGCCTCTGTGCGCCTCTATTTCCCTTGAACACATTGACTGTAAACCCGTCAGAGCAAGGACCATCTCTCTCTCTCTCTCTCTCTGTCTGTGCTGTGGCCAGCACAACAGGGACCTGCTCAGCGTTGGGGGTCTCCAGGTGTTACTGCACTGGAAAGAACAGTGAATAATACTCCAGATCCCTGTGCCAAACTCAGCCCCTGGTTTGGGGGGCTAAGTTTGACCCCAAACGTCTTGAGATGCGTTGCAGGCACGTCCTGTCCTGGGAGGTTGCAGTTCTTGTGCCACTAGAGGGTGCCCAGACTGCTCTGGGAATGCGAGAGCAACCAGTGGAGGGCTCATAAACGCCGCGGGTTTATTGCACATTCAGATTGCTGCCCCTGAAAATACTTTCCTCTGTTCTGCCGAGAGACAGAGCAACAAAGGAATCCCGAAGCCCGCAGCTTCCCGCCCCAGATGGGCACTTGGGAGGCTATTACAACGCTCTAGCCGGCCTGAGGTCCGTGTGGGCCAGTGAATGGGCACTCGGGAGGCCGGGCAGCCCTTTGTGACTGGGAGGACAGGGAGTAGCAGTAAAGAGTGCCGGACAGACTGCTCAGCCTCCTCTGCGCCTCCTTTGTTCTGCCCCCTACTCTGAAAGATCAGATCTTGGCTTGCTAACGCCACATCCCATAACTAAGCAGTACGCAGGGAGGCAGTGTGGTCTAGCAGTTAGATCACATAATGAGCACTGCAAAGGTCTGGCGGTCTAGTTGTGTCCCTGTCACAGCCTCTTGCTGGGTGACCTTGGGCCAGCCTCAGTTTCCCCATCTGGGGTAATAGGAGTTGCCGTCATGAAAAAGTGCTTAAAAATCTACAGCCAAAATGTGATTCAGACGCGCTGAGCTTTACTAGCGGTATTGATAACCAGTACGTCGTACCACCCCCATGCTCGTCAGTCATGATGGTTTTATTCCAGCTCATTAAAACACGGCTGGTCTGAACAAACACAGAGCATTTCCACAAACCCAGAAGCCTGCTGACCTCGCCCAGGGCCGGCACAGTTCCTCTGTGCTGACGCCACAGGAACAAAGCACAAGTTACTTGGAGCATTACCAGGTTGCACAAAGGGCCAAATTCTGCTCTCTGTGAAATGGGGGTAAATCTGGAGCATTGCCATTCAAGTCAGTGGGGTTACTCCGGTTTACGCCAGTCTACATGAGAGCAGTTTAGTCCCATGATTGCAGGGTCTTTGAAATTCAGCCCCATGCAAAGGCCCAGGGGAAGGTCTGGGCCCCACTTAATTCGGTGAGGGCTTAACATGCCTAGGCCACGGGCTGGGCTTCGACACCAGGACCGAGCTCACGCTGCGTGAGGATCCCTCCCCAGCTTGTCATAAATCCCAAGGCCAGAAGGGACTGCTAGTGTGACCCCCTGTATGGCACAGGCCAGAGACCTGCCCCCAAATCATTCCTACAGCAGAGCGGTTAGAAAAACATCCAGCCTTGCCAGTGATGTAGAATCTGCCATGACCCTGGTAAATTGTTCCCATGTTAAAAAATTGCACCTTAGAAACTTCCAGTCTGAATGTGTCTAGCTTCAATTTAGACCTTTCTCTGCTAGATTGAGGAGCCCGTTGTTCAATATTTGCTCCCCACGTGTAGGTACTTGTAGGCTGTAATCAAGTCACCCCTTAACTTTCTCTTTGTTAAGCTAAATAGATTGAGCTCCTGGAGTCTATCACTGTGAGGCAGATTTTCTAAGCCTCTAATCAATCTCCTGGCTCTTCTCTGACCCCTCTCCAGTGTATCAACATCTTTCTTGAGTTGTGGACACCAGAACTGGGCACAGGATTCCAGCAGCCATCGCACAAGTGCTAAACACTCTGGTAAAATAACCTCTCTGCTCCTACTTGAGATTCCCCCGTTTCTGCATCTCAGGCTCACGTTAGCTCTGTTGGCCACAGCATCACGCTGGGGGATCATGTTCAGCTGATTATGCAGCATGACCCTGAAATCTTTTTCAGAGTCCCTGCTTCGCAGGAGAGAGTCCCCCACTGTGGTAGCGAGACCTGCAGGCTTTGTTCCTGGATGGAGACAGGCACATATGTTTGTCCAAAAGAAGATCGAGAATACACTTGATCACAGTGTATAAGTATCTTCCAGGGCAGAAAATACCAGACGCTAGAGACCTCGTAATCATAGAATCACAGAATATCAGGGTTGGAAGGGACCTCAGGAGGTTCTAGTCCAACCCCCTGCTCAAAGCAGGACCAACACCAACTAAATCATCCCAGCCAGGGCTTTGTCAAGCCTGACCTTAATAACCTCTAAGAAAGGAGGTTCCACCACCTCCCTTGGTAACCCATTCCAGTGCTTCTCCACCCTACTAGTGAAAAAGTTTTTCCTAATGTCTAACCTAAACCTCCCCCTCTGCAACTTGAGACCATTACTCCTTGTTCTGTCATCTGCCACCATTGAGAACAGTCTAGATCCATCCTCTTTGGAACCCCATTTCAGGTAGTTGAAAGCAGCTATCAAATCCCCCCTCATTCTTCTCTTCTGCAGACTAAACAATCCCAGTTCCCTCAGCCTCTCCTCATAAGTCATGTCCTTCAGCCCCCTAATCATTTTTGTTGCCCTCCGCTGGACTCTTTCCAATTTTTCCAGATCCTTCTTGTAGTGTGGGGCCCAAAACTGGACACAGTACTCCAGATGAGGCCCCACCAATATTGAATACAGGGGAATGATCACATCCCTCGATCTGCTTGCAATGCTTCTGCTTATGCAGCCCAAAATGCCGTTAGTCTTCTTGGCAACAAAGGCACACAGTTAACTCATATCCAGTTTCTCATCCACTATAACCCCTAGGTCCTTTTCTGCAGAACTGCAGATGTCCTGGAGAAAGACAGAACAAAAGCCAGTGGCTGGAAAGAAAAGCCAGACACATTCACATCAGAAATAAGGCCCAATGTTAAACAGTGAAGGTGACTAGCCATCGAATCAAACAACCCAGGGTAGTGGTGGGATGTCCAACTCTTGCTGGCTTCCGAGCCATCCTGCAAACCTTTCTGGGGGACCTGCTTTAGCCAGACACAAGCTCTTGAGCTCAATGCAGGAGTAACTGCATGAAAGTTACTGGTGTGTGACATACAGGAGGTCAGACTGGATGGGTTAATTATCCCTTCTGGCTTTAAACTCCATGAAAGCCTTGAATGCCCATAAGTCAGGCCAGGGCTTCAGGGTTTCAGTTAGCCCAGTAAGAGGGCTCAGGAGCAGCCATCTAGATGTAAGGACCATCTGGAAGAGATAAATGAAACAATAACATTTGCCATGTTCATAGAGCATAAGCAGCTGTCTAAGTGGCAGTTCTGCAGAAAAGGACCTGGGGATTACAGTGGATGAGAAGCTGGATATGAGTCAGCAGCGTGGGGTGATTTGATAGCAGCCTTCAACTACCTGAAGGGGGTTCCAAAAAGGATGGAGCTCGGCTGTTCTCAGTGGTACCAGATGACAGAACAAGGAGCAATGGTCTCAAGTTGCAGTGGGGGAGGTCTAGGTTGGATATTAGGAAACACTATTTCACTAGGAGGGTGGTGAAGCACTGGAATGGGTTACCTAGGGAGGTGCTGGAATCTCCATCCTTAAGAGGTTTTTAAGGCCCGGCTTGACAAAGCCCTGGCTGGGAAGACTTAGTTGGTGTTGGTCCTGCTATGATCGGAGGGTTGGACTAGATACCTCCTGAGATCTCTTCCAACCCTGAGATTCTGTGATTTTGTATTAAGAAATCAAAAGACCACTTGATGTACAGACACATGATTAAAATCAATTGCTACCCCACATACGGCCTGGCCTGAGCTAGGGGGATTATACCCTGGCCGAGAGCTGGTATGGGGGAAGGCCTGTGTGGTTAAGGCATAGGACTGTGAGCCTGGAAGTCTGGGTTCTCTTCACAGGTCTGACTTGGGTGAGTGGGCAAGTCAATGCCCCCCTCCGTGCATCGATTTCCCCATCTGTGAAATGGGGGTGATCATCCACCTACAACCACAGGGGGGTCCTCATCTACCCCGGCTCCCTGGCCATGGCTGTGAGGTGTGTGGCGGGCAGGTGATGCAGAAGGGGAGAGAAGTCGGTTTGTCAGACCTTGGCTCTGGTTGGTGAGGATGGGACAGTTCCTTTGCTTTCTTGTGAAATTAGGCCAAGATGTTCACCTCAAGGGGTGGAGGGGTGATTTTCAGATTGTGCTGAGCACCCACCTTCCTAAAGTTAGGCCCCTTTAAGGTTTACCAAACTCAGCTCCCTGGAAGTGGAGCGTCGCTAATCACCAGCCACTTCTGCATCCCCTGCTTTTTCACTCAATAAATCAATCCATTGATCCATCCGCCATTTGAATAACAGCAGCAGCTGTGGGTGAGCAGCAGTTTCTAGTGGAGCCCGGGGCCTCTCGCTTTGCAAGCCCTGGTTCAAATTTCAAATGGCTGAAAAATATTTGGGATGTTATGTGAGAACCCTGCCTCAGCAGCTCGGTTTCTGCTGCGTCAGAATTCTGACACAGCAGGAAAAGCAGCAGTTTCCAAGACAGGGCCTTATCTGTGCCGCAGTCACTTTCCTGTTCACCAGGCCCTGTTATCACCCTGCCCCAGCCGGGCAGCCCTCGAACCCGGGCGGTGTGTTTGCGGGGGGGGCATGACTCAGCAGATCAGGGAGCCAGCATTTGCAAAGTCATGGCACACTCCGCCCACACCCTGCAGAGTGGCTGGGGAAATCAGAGCCAGCGAGCCTCCAGCCCAACCTCTTGCAAACAAAGAGCAGCAATAAATAAAATATCCCAGTGCAGAAGGAGGAGTGAGTCGTGAGCATCACTGGAACGGTCCAAACTGAGTCTCCTCGGCCGGAGGCACTGGCTCCAGAGTGACATTCTCCCCATATAACCTTTGTCAAGTCCCAGGATAAGGTGACCATCTGGCTTTATGCAGGATGGAGTCTGTGGGCCAGACTCTGTGCCCAACCTCGGCTTAAGTGGGGACACAGAGATTCACATCGTGTGGGTTCTGGGGAGAAAGGGGACCCTCTGGGATTGGCTATTCCCAGCAATCAGAACCATCCTTTGGGGCTGTGGGCAGCTGGGTAGAAAAGCGAGCAACCTTCAGGCCATTCCCCAGTTTGCCCCAAGATCTAGGGACCACACAGACGGTTAAATCTCCCATCCATCACGGAATCATAGAATCTCAGGGTTGGAAGGGACCTCAGGAGGTCATCTAGTCCAACCCCCTGCTCAAAGCAGGACCAATTCCCAACTAAATCGTCCCAGCCAGGGCTTTGTCAAGCCTGACCTTAAACACCTCTAAGGAAGGAGATTCCACCACCTCCCTAGGGAACCCATTCCAGTGCTTCATCCTCCTCCTAGTGAAATAGCGTTTCCTAATATCCAACCTAGACCTCTCCCACTGCAACTTGAGACCATTGCTTCTTGTTCTGTCATCTGCCACCACTGAGAACAGCCGAGCTCCATCCTCTTTGGAACCCCCCTTTCAGATATTTGAAGGCTTCTATCAAATCCCCCTCACTTTTGTCTTCTGCAGACTAAATAACCCCAGTTCCCTCAGCCTCCCCTCGTAAGTCATGTGCCCCAGACCTCTAATCATTTTCGTTGCCCTCCACTGGACTCTCTCCAATTTGTCCACATCCCTTCTGTAGTGGGGGGACCAAAACTGGACATAATACTCCAGGTGCCAAATAGAGGGGAATGATCATGTCCCTCGATCTGCTGGCAATGCTCCTACTAATACAGCCCAATATGCTGTTAGCCTTCTTGGCAACAAGATCACACTGCTGACTCATATCCAGCTTCTCGTCCACTGTGATCCCCAGATCCTTTTCTGCAAAACTGCTGCTTAGCCAGTTGGTCCCCAGTCTGTATCAGACTTTCTGCAGGTGCAGCTTAGCCAGTCCAGGGGATCTAGCCTCAGAGTTTATGAAGATTTCATCTGAAGGCCTCCACCCGGAGTTCAGAAAACCTGAGAGTTGGACAAGGATATTCTGAATGCTCTCAGGATGAGACCCTGGGACTCCCAGTCGGTGTGACGTGCGTTTCAAGGCCAGACACCACTCTCAAACGCCTGTTCCGTGGATTGCAGAGTTTCCTTACAATCCATGGTCAGACAATTCAATTAGCAATGAACCAGGGTCACACAGGCAGGGAATCGGGTTTACTCTTTGCCTTCTGAGAAACTCCAAACACAAAAGGCCAGATCCAGCCATTTGGAGCATTGATGGAAATTGGGTCAGTGCAGTTAATGTTTGTGTTTAGAGATTAGGAGGAAAAGCCCGTTCTCATTTACACTGATCCAGAGTAACTCCACTGCTCTCTCTCTTGGTGTTACTCTGGATTGACAGCAGTGTCAGTGACAGCAGTTTTGGACCCAAACTCCCAGAGGGCATGGGCAGCAGTTATACATAGCCACCTAGGAATCACCAAACCGGGTGAGACCAGGGCTCCTTTTACCCCACACCCTGTTTCTGACCGGTGCCAGTACCAGCTGCTCTAGATGAGTAGCCAACAGTCCTTCAGTAGGGAATTATGGGCTAGCTGCCCTATAAGGAAAATGATTCCTGACCCCCAGGAGTGAGAGGTGGGCTGGTGCCCTGAAGCATGAGGGTATGTGACGTAGATTCACAGAGGTTCTTATGTGTTGCAGTGCTGAGTGTTGTAGCACCCAACCATATGGCTCCCCTTGTCAGGTGCCTGGGATCCCAGAAACCAACCCCAAAGCCCTCCCCAGACTCAGCACTGCAGCTTCCCCAGCCCCCAGGATAGAACCCCTCCCGCTGGTGGACACAGCTCAGCCTGCTGTGGGGAAAGGTGGCTTTAACGAGCAAAGGGCAGCTCATGGTAGGGCTGGAGGACACCGCTCAGAAAAAGATTTAAGCTCCAGGTTCATGGGAAAGTGCGCAGAGCAGGCAGCCCGTAGGGGCTCTGCGTCCGATAAAGGGTGCTAGACTCTCCCACAGGGAAGCCGGGCTGGGATTCAGTCTGCCTTCTCCATCATGTGCCCCGGTGCACCTGTGCAAAGTGAGTGTCAAATCCCAGAGCCCTGGTGCTCACTTACATCATGGCCCCTTTATGCTGCTCTGCCTTTAGGGTCCGTAACGTGGACACGTCTGGACATCGCCAGTGCAAAGGGGCCTCGGGGTAAATGGGCCCCAGACCCAGCCCTTCTCATCTGGTAATGTCATACCCTCACCTTGCACTGGTGTCAGTGGTGCAAGGTCATGGTGAACGAGCCCCTTTGAGCCTACCTGTCTAGCCTTGGCCATCTGCCCTCCATTCACCACCAACAGACTAGAGCCATAGAGCCACAGGGCCAGAAGGGACCCCAGGGGTCCCCTAGTCTAAGCCCCTGCCAAGATTCAGGGCTTGTTGTGTCTGAGGAATCCAGAGGCCAGGGAAATAGCAGGGCCCCCTGTGCCACCCCATATCTACACCGGTGTAACGCAGCTGGAAACAAGGGAGCCAGAGCCCCAGGAAATGACCCCAGCCCGCAGTGGGTCGCCTGTCTGCGGACGAAGCCGGGCTCTGCTGGCTTGTGAAGCCCCCGAGCAAACAAACGGGCCGGGCCACGGGGTATCTCCGAGGGCAGTCGTGCATCTTCTCCCAGCACCTTTATCGAAGCAGCCAGTTAGGGCGGAATGGGGTTCGCGCTCTCTGGGGGTGTGGCCCTGCTGTGCTGCTCCTGGGAGATAGGGAGGCAGCCAGAGAACGTGCAGCCCCCCGGCCAAGACTTCAGGGTGTGTTCCAGGGCTCTTTGCAGCTGATAGTTTGTCTGTGTTGCTAAAGTCAGGCTGAAAGGAGGCTGCTTTGCTGTATGCCACAGACATGGCAATGACAAAGGGGCCAGGAGGGGTATGGGGCAAGTGGCACCAGCTGAGAATCTGGCCCGATCTAGCTGCACCGTGCTGAAAAGAAGAAGCCTTTCCTCAGAAATGTTAGAGAAGGAAAATCCTATTGGGGTTCCCAGCCTTTTGTCCCCTTGGGAACATAGAATCATCGAATCTCAGTGTTGGAAGGGACCTCAGGAGGTCATCTATTCCAACCCCTGCTCAAAGCAGGACCAACCCCAACTAAGTCATCCCAGCCAGGGCTTTGTCAAGCCTGACCTTAAAAACCTCTAAGGATGGAGATTCCACCACCTCCCTAGGTAACCCATTCCAGTGCTTCACCACCCTCCTAGTGAAATAGTGTTTCCTAATGTCCAACCTAAACCTCCCCCTCTGCAACTTGAGATCATTGCTCCTTGTTCTATCTGCCACCACTGAGAACAGACGAGCTCCATCCTCCCTCACTCTTCTCTTCTGCAGACTAAATAGCCCCAGTTCCCTCAGCCTCTCCTCATAAGTCATGTGCCCCAGACCCCTGATCATTTTTGTTGCCCTCTGCTGGACTCTCTCCAATTTGTCCATATCCCTTCTGTAGTGGGAGGACCAAAACTGGACACAGTACTCCAGGTGTGGCCTCACCAATGCCGAATAGAGGGGAATGATCACTTCCCTCGATCTGCTGGCAATGCTCCTAGTAATACAACCCAATATGCCATTAGCCTTCTTGGCAACAAGGGCAAACTGCTGACTCATATCCAGCTTCTCGTCCACTGTAATCCCCGGGTCTTTTTTTGCAGAACTGCTGCTTAGCCAGTTGTTCCCCAGGACAGGTCAGGGCTTGGCCTGAGCTAGTTTTAGTAGATTTCCAGGCACTGAAAAAAACCAAACAGTTGGGTGGACATTTAGTTATGCTGGTTCTCAGCCCAAAGATGGGATCGCTGGTGGAATCCCACAGGCCTGGGCCCCCTACTTGTACCTTGTCTCATCATTCACACCTGTGCAGAGTGCAACACACTGTCCTAGCTGAAGGGTAAGGGCTTTCTGCGCCCTTTGCACAGGTGTAAACGATGACACAAGGTGCCAGGCAGGCGGGAATCAGCCCCACGAGTAACACAAAAGTGGCTTCATTTATTAAACCCAAAACCTGCCCCCGAGAGCACGTCCGGGTCTTTATTTAAACTTGCTGAGGGATCAGTTCTCAGCCTACTCAGGTGTTTGACACGGTGAAGGGAGTTTGGGTTAGGTCTGAGCACAGCCCGGGGAGCCCCTGCGGTCCAGGAATTCACACGTGGGGTCAAGTCAGAGCTTTTGTGGGTGCTGCTTCTCATGTGGGCCCTGGGTTCATAGTCAGTGGGAGCTGCGGGTGAAAATCAAGCCATGTGTTTAGGTGCCTGAACAGGGGCTCAGGCCAGAGTTGTCCAAGTTGGGTGCCTGAAGATAGACACCGAAATAGAAGCAAACCAGGGCTTCTGTTGCCTTCAGTGGTAGGTAGGAGGATGCAGGATGGGGCCTGAGCATTGCTCCTCCAAGGATCCATTGTCCTCTGATCGGCCCATCAATTATTAACATGTGGCACAGAGGACAGCGGCGCTTTCATAGCTCTGGTATCCCCTGGGGTGAAAACAGCCAAGCAAACGTCTCTGACCGTGGGATTAGTAAAGTCCTCAGCACTCTCTGGGCTTCAGTGGCAGCATGGGGCTGGCCTGGCGCTTTGAAGAACAAGGAAAAAGCATCATATGACAAGTCAGACTTTGTGCTGAAAGAATGTCGCTCCCGTGCCGTGCGTCGGTACTGACAATTGTGGGCTGTATTCTGCTCTCAGTGGCACCCCTGCAGCCCGGCTGCCTGCAGGGGGCTGGGACTGAGAGTTACATTGGGTCCCGGGTGTTTTGGACTTTAACTGCAAACTTTATACTCCTGCCTTATTGCTGAGCAACAAATACGGTGTGAGCAGCCTAGTGGGGAGAGCAACGGGCTTGGGGCAATGGTTGAGAACGAAACCTCTCTGCACACTTGCTGTAAGGCAGAGCCGATTCTGCTCCAACTCTGCCACAGGCCTTTCGCTTTTCTATCTGTCCCCCTTCCCTGCAACCCCCCACCCCCAACAGTATAAACTGCACCCTGAACAATGCCGCTTCTCTGCAATGGCACACGTTAGTAACTAAAAAGAAAACGCCTTGGCAGCGGAAAATTCCTTGAAATTGTGATTGTTCAGTGTTGCCTGTTGCGTTATTCTGGACTGGACTGGGGCAGACTGGTAGCAGGCTCCATTGCACACATTTTGCAGGGCTCTGCTATGAAGCCAGGGCACAGGACTGCAGCCCAGGGTGAGCTACAGCTGAGTCCTGGAACAGCCACATGCAGATGTAACACGGACAGACCCTGGTCGTTGGCGGGTGGGATCGAACCCGGGACCTCTGGAGCTTAGTGCCTACTGCATGAGCTAAAAGCCACCTGCTTGCTGGCTAAGGCAGTGGAGCACATGCATTCATCTCTCTCTAGTGGTCTCGGTGCACTGGCTGGGCAGAACACCACACCCAGAGGTGTGTGGGTCACGCAGAGTGTGTAGACCACTAGCATTTCCAGTCGTGTTGGTTAGCTCGGATTAACTGGCAACTGAATGAGAACAGGACATGAGCGCTGGTCTAGACAAAGCCACGGAGCCCTGGCTGTGAGAGTGGACAGCAGATTTGATGTGAGTCTACTCGGGCTATATACACAGAGCTATACATGGCTGTGACATGACCGGCTGGTTCCCCCCTGCATTATCCCAGCTTTACCAGTGTCACTCTGTTAAGAGATTAAGGAGCCCGTAGAGGGACAGAGGCCTTATGTAGCTATGGAGGCATAGCCAGGTCTCCGCACACAGGTGAATTTTCTCCAGAGACAGCCATGAACAAGCTACAATCAGCCCGGCTCTAGGCACCCTTGGAAGGAGATTGTCAGCGAGGCTGCACATGTATCGCGGAGCCCAGCAGCTGGACCTCCGCTCCCATCTCTACCAGCCACCCAGCAACTCCCAGGGGCCCCGATTCAGGAAAGCACTTCAGTGTGTGATTACCTTCCAGCATGGGCCTTCCTCCGCCAGGGCCAGCACGGGGCCCAGTCAGGCCACCCTGCAGACATGGCTAATGCTGGTAGCCACAGGCTGTGAGCATTAGGGGTGGGGAGAAATGTGTGTGTGTAGGTCCCTGGTGCTTGTGCAGTTCTCTCCCCAGCCCTGTTTGCCAAGCTCCCCTCCGGGACGTCACCTGGCTCATGAGACGGGGAGGGGAGGAATGGTCACGTTACCAACCCAGCAATATGGAACAGAGCCTTACTGAGCAACTGGGGGACGTTACAGCTGCCCCGCCTCCTTCCCGTCCCCCTCATGCCCCCCGCTTGTTGCATCTTAAGAGCAGAAGAGCTGCCCCACTGAGTCGGACCAGGGTCCATCTAGCTCAGAAGCCTGTCTCCAACGGCGGCCCGTACCAGGGTGTCAGGGGAACGTACCGAGCAGGGCAATCATGGATGGATCTGCCCCGTCTCCCCCTCCCAGCTTCCAGCGGTCAGCAGGCTAAGACCTCCCCGAGCCCTGAGCCTCTTGGCTACCAGCCAGGTTCTCGTCTGACCGTGGTTTGAATGCTGAACAGAGTCCCCATTCCCAGAACTGAACCAGACCCCTCCTGGAGCGAAACTTGGGCTCTGGGGCTCAGGCTCTGCGCACGAGGGCAGGAGCCGTGGCTTTGCCTGGCATGTTTTGGGGGCACTGCAGAGATTCACTGCGACAGTAATAAGAGCAATTATTAGGTTACTAATCTCCTTTGTGTGTGTATGGGAGAAGCAAACGCCAGGGAGCAGAAAGGGCATTTCTGGCCTGATTCGAACCTAAACGCCCCTCTGTCTCCCTCACCTCATATCCCTCCTAGAACTTTTGAACCCAAAGGCAGGAGCAAACCCTGTTACCTGGCAGCTTTTAACATTCAGCTTTGGGGGGGAGGGGAGATATGAAGCCCTTTAAAGTGCTGTCACAGCTCGAATTCAGATTAGGAAAATGTCTAATAAACGATAGATTCAAATGTCTGGGCTGATCTTTGATTTCAGTGGGAGCTGGCAGCAATCACAGGATGTTAGAAATAACAAATGGAACCCCCCGGTCCCGCTGTCTGGTCCCCATGGCGAGCCAGGGATGGGTCCTCACGGTGCAATGCCCAGGGTGTAGTCTAGCGTTCTTTACAGGGTGCGGGCTGAGGGCGGGTGTATGTCCGGGGTTGTGTTGAGAAGTGCCTATATAGGATTTAACTCTCTGTCTCCCAGGTCTTATAAAAAACACGGTCCTCTGAAGCCCGCAGGCCCCCTTAGAGTGTCAGGCATGTGTGTACCTCAGAGCTGGAAAACTCCAGCAAGCTCTGGCCAGCGGCTTGGTCGATTTATCTGCAATGTGCAGCCGCGGCTCCTCGCGAGTTATCAGCCCAATGGGACGGGGCTGAGCTGTTCTCTGAAAGGGGCCTCTTGAGCCGGCTCATGGGGCCCAAGTAAAATGGAGGGGTCCCTGGGCCAGCCTGTTCGTTAGGAGTGTAAGTCGGACACCATGTGAAATAGGCCAGGGGCTCAGCTGAGCTCAGTCTCAGCAGCTCTGCTGAGCTCAGTGGAGCTAGGTCAATTTGTGCCAGAGGAGGGTCTGGGTTTGGGTCTGTAGTCCCCAAAATACCTCTATGAAGAGCCAGATCCTGAGGTCTTCCCTGGGCACCATATTCTGCACTCGTTGACCCTGGGTTAAAGCCAGAGAAACACCACAAACACCCTGTGCCAGGGAATCAGCCTGGCAGCAGAAGGCCACCTGAAATTTTCACTCTCCCCTAAAAATACATTGAACCACTCAAAATCATGGGCCTGACCCTCTCCTCCCCTGGGCCGTCACTTGCACCTTTGTCCCGTAGGTGCAAAATGTGATCACACTGGTCTATCCTGATTTCGTGACCCATTCTCACCACACATTGTGTAAGGGAATGGAGAGCCCAGCCCTGTACTGGAAACGGTGTCAATGGGCCAGATCCTCTGCTGGTGTGAACGGGCGCTTCGCCGTCCACCTCGCCGGCACCCATTGACCCCACGGGGGAGCGGACACCAGGCCTTTGCATCCGCCAGAGGGTCAGGGCCAGTCACATGTCTGCGCTGCTAGTATGGCACACAATCAACCCCGTAAAACCTGCTCCACAGGCGAGCGCATCCCTTAGTCAGCCCCCTGCCAGCAGCGTCCCATGTACCATACCCGCCCGCAGACCCTCCACAGGGTCAGTGCTGGCCCCCTGGGATTCACCCTAATGCACCTAGGGCCAGATCCCTCACTGGACCCTTTTGAGTGGCACCTCAGAGATGTGTGGGGTTTGGGTCGCCCCTCTGGGCAGGGATGACTTTGCCCCCAATTTACAGATCCTGTCTGGCACCATCTGCAGGGGTCAATATCCCCCTGGGGACAGGGCCAAGGGTGGGGGTGGATGTGTGTGGTGAAGGCAGGAGAGTCCCATAGGTTGAATTTAGCATGTCCATTGAGCCAGCCCTGGGACCCAGACTCAGCCCCCTCCCCACACACACACACGGAGTGGCCTCTCCCCAGCCAGCGCAGACCCCACCCCAGGGCTGACCAATGGCCGTGTCCACAGAGAAGGGGAGGAGCTGAGGCTGGGGGATAAAGGTCTGGCCTGGGGTCTGCCGCTCAGCTACAGGTTCCTCCCTCAGCTGCATCTGCAAAGGCCCCTCGCTCGTCGCCATGGTGCACTGGACAGCCGAAGAGAAGCAGCTCATTACCAGCCTGTGGGGCAAGGTCAACGTGGCTGAATGCGGCGGCGAAGCCCTGGCCAGGTAGGCCAAGCCCCACGCCATCTGCCCCACTGTCCCCTCCCTCCCCCCAGGCTGGCAAACCTGCTGCTTCTGCAGGGAGGCTGCAGTAACCCTGTGTGTGTCTCTGCTCCTGTCTCCCCCTCTCTAGGCTGCTGATCGTCTACCCCTGGACCCAGAGGTTTTTCTCTTCCTTCGGAAACCTCTCCAGCCCCACCGCCATCATCGGCAACCCCAAGGTCCGTGCCCACGGCAAGAAGGTGCTGACTTCCTTCGGGGACGCCGTGAAGAACCTGGACAACATCAAGGCCACCTATGCCAAGCTGAGCGAGCTGCACTGCGACAAGCTGCACGTGGATCCCGAGAACTTCCGGGTGAGTCGGGCTCTGGGTCCCCCTCTTCGATCCCCCAGGACAGGGCAGGGCTGAGTGGGGTTCTCCCTTTGGGCCATGGAGGAGGCCACCAGTGAGCAAGCTCCCAAAGGGGCACTGGGCCACGGGTGAGAGAGAGAAAGTGACGCTGTATAATCCAGTACAAGGTGCCAGGCCTGGGGGGCAGGCTCCGGGGAGATTCTGAAGATGGCAGGATCCAGTAAAGCAGGTGGAAATCTGCTGAGATCGCCTGGGCCCGGGATCCGGTGTCAGGAGGGATGCAGAGAGGGGGTGGCATGCTCTGAAGGGGGGAGGGGGGGGTGATATGGGTTTGGTCCAAGAGACGTGAGCGGGAGGCTAGGGGGAGGGATCTGTGGGGAGAAGGGCACGCTCGGGCAGACCAGCCCCTTTGGTGGGTGCTAAGTGGGATGTCCAGGGAGTGAAAATGCTGCTCCCCCATGATGATCCCAGCCCCACAGCACTGTGTGCACAACCCCCCTTCCCGCCCCTTTGGGCAGAGGGAGGAGGGAAGGTGCTAAGGGTCTGAGGGAGGAAACCACGGGGCAGGCCAGGAGCGAAGCCAGAGAGGCGCTAGAGAGGGGGGATCAGCGGGGTGGTGTTAGAAAGGTGGAGAGACGCCAGCGACAGATGGATCCAGCGTAGAGGGCAGGGGGTGGAGGGGTCAGGGGAGCAACGGGGGCCGTGGGGAGGTGGTAGGAGCAAGGGGAAGGCTGGCAAGGGGTGGGGGCCAGGAGAGGGGAAGGGTTTGTGGGAGAGGAACGGGGTCAGAGCCAGGGAGGAGAGAGCTGGTCAGAGTGACATTCCCCTGCTGCAGGGCACACCCCGTAGGTCCCACTTAAGCCCTACTGTGAGGATTTAAGTAGCATATAGGCCTTGTGCTGGCCTGGCCCTGCACTCAGAGGGGTGGGGGGCCGGGAGGGGGGTCACCCCACAGGAATAGAGGAGAAGACGCGAGGAGCTAAGGTCAGAAGGACACAGAAGGGAGAGAGCAGGAGCTGGGGGATGCAAAGAGAGCAGAACACACGGATGAAACAGGTCCTGGGCTGGGGAGAAAGTTTTCTGGCAGTGCCAGTGCAGATAAAAGCTCAGAGCCCCAAACTCCATCATCCATTCATCAATCCACCACCCTGTCTCTCTCTCTCGCCCCCCCAGCAAGTATCTCCCTATCTCTCTCCCTGACCACCATGGTCGCTGAGCAGCAGCCCTTAGCGGCTAGAGACGTGGAGAGGTTCAGAACCCCACTGACGGGATTTTCCTCCTTCTCCCCTGCAGCTCCTGGGTGACATCCTCATCATCGTCCTGGCCACCCACTTCGGGAGGGAGTTCACCCCTGCCTGCCAGGCCGCCTGGCAGAAGCTGGTGCGCGTGGTGGCCCACGCGCTCTCGTACAAGTACCACTGAGCCCTCGGCAGGGACCCTGCTCCGTTCCAGGCGCACCCGTGTGCCTGGAAATGCCCTTTGGGTACCAATGGCTGTAACAGTCAAATAAAACCCGTCCACTGCAGTTGCTCATGGTCCGTGTGTCTGTGCTCATGGTGCGGGATCCTGGGGGACGGGGGCTGGGAGATTTTATAAATGGGAAAGGGTTTAGCTCAATGGCTAGTTTGTCTTTCTTGTTCTCTAAAGAGTGCTGCTGCTGGGATTTCCTGGCATTCCAGCTATCACCTTGTCATGCCAGAGACCTCCAAACTGGCTGTAAAATGGAGTTGTCACTCTCTGGACAGCTCTAGTCACCTGTAACTTCTTAAAAAACGGACATTTACGGATTTAGCCAGTCGATCCTCATGTACCATTCCCAGTTCCTCGCCCTTTGTCTGTTCCTTGGCCTCTTTGGATTCCAAGCCAGCAAACACGTCCCCACACAATTAGCTCTGGGCCTCTGGTCTTGGAGGCTGTGGATGTGTGAGTCCCCTGGTTCGTTCCCTCCCTGCATGGGCCATGGGGAAAACAGGATGGTTTGCATTTCCCTCAACAGCTGATAACACTTGCAGCTCTGCACTAAGACAATGACTATAATTCTCATGCTTCAGGGTTTCAGCCTGTCACCTGAAGAGGTCAGGAAGGAATCTCCTCCCCTTCCCCCATACTCAGTGTACCAGATATATTTTGGGGGGAGATTCACCTCTTTGAAGCATTAGAGATCAGCCACAGCTGGATGGGGTGGACCAGTGATCCGAGGTGGCCTGAAAAATCCTTTCTAGATGCCTGGCTGGTGGGTCTGGCTCACCCGCTCAGGGGCCAACTGATGCCAGGTTTGGGGTCAGGAAGGAATTTTCACCTAGGTCATTTTGGCAGATACCTTGGCAGGGGGACTTTTGCCAAGGCCTGGGGAACGGGGTCACCTGCTGGGATCATCTGGGTATCGCTCACCCAATCAATTCGCTGCCATTATAGGGGGCCTTGGGCGTTGGGGGGTTCCTTGGTGCATCCTGTTCTCGGTTTGGGGCACACTGCAGTAAGGACGGAAATGCTTTAGTCTAGCCCAAGTCAAGGGGCTCAGTAGAGGGGAAATGGTGGAATTCTCTGTGTGTGCAGGGTGATCTCCTGGTCCCATCTGGCCGTAAGCCCTGCGACACTGTGAAACCACCTCCTGGTGAGAGCGGGTGCCAGGCACATGCGTCACATTACACAGCTGTGTCTGCAGCCGCAGGCTCGGACCTTCAGGGCTCTGCCCTGCACTGAGGTGCAACAGCACAGGGTGGGCTGTCCCCGTGGGAGGGCCGCTTCCTTTACGGGTGCACGGTGTCCTGCACCTTTCGGGTGCTAAACATAACGACTAACCCCCACATGAATACGGGCGCCATTCCCTCCAACAGGGAACTGCGGGCCAGATGATCCCAATGGGCCCCTCTGCCGGGAAATCGACGGCTGGGATTGCAGGATGTGCCTGGCTTTCAGGCACCCTTGTGCCCGTGGGACTCCGGGGTGGTCAGGGACTGAGGTGATCCCTGGAATATCTAAGGCCCTCTAGGGAGTTCTACGTTACGCCAGCCCTCGCCAGGGGGTCTCCGAGCAGCTGTGCACCCCAGAGTGGCTGCAGCAACCCCTGACTCTAGCCTCCTTCTGCACTGGAGGTGGCCGGGGGCCTGGCTGTCCCTGGGTGGGGGTGGGGATTTTACAGCCCCTGAATACGACTGGAGGGACACACGGGGGCTGCAGCAAACGGGACAGTCCCTCCCTCTGAATCACAGAGCTGGAAGGCAAACAGCCAAAGGACTTGGGTTTGGGCAGTTTATGACCAATGCTCCCCTCCCCCACTTCCCACTGACCAGGCTGAGAGACAGGCCCCGCACTGACATGCCAGAATCACGAGTCAGGCCCTCCAAAGTTACAGGATTGGCTTCGAAATCACGAGATTTTAAAAATCTCTTTTGGATTCTTTCCCTTTGCCTTCAGGGGCTTGGCGGTTTCCAGGTTTTCTCTGCAACAGGGCCAGGCTGGGAACTTCTCATTTTCCTTTTAAATAAAATTTGAAATGTTCAACACCCCGCCACCCCTCCGCTGCCCAAAATGATGCTGGGAGCTGGGGCTTGAAGAAAAACACCAAAAATCAACAAACTGGGCAATAAAACAGAGAGACTTGGCAACCCCAGTCCAGCGCCCCGCTTCACACCTCACAGCTGGCCTGCGTTTTGAGGGATGCCCAGTGCCCCTACATGCCACACAAGTCTGGCACCCGCCTCAGTTTCCCTGCTCTTAGCAATCCCTCCCAGCCTTACCCGTGAAGCGGGACCGCAGGGCTGGGGGAACACAGGGCGCTCCCAGTCAGAATGGTGGCTGGCACAGAGCGGAAGGCTGCACTCGTGGGGAAGGTGCTGGCCTGGCCTCAGCTCTAACCAGGACCTTGGGCAGCCCATTTCATCTCGCTGGGCCTTAGGGCTCCCTCTGCAAACTGTGCGTCTTTTCCCCCCCTCCTGGTCCCGCCTAGCCAGAGGCCAAGCTCCTTGGAGCAGGGGTGTCACCCGGCCTGGTCTGTGTCAGTTAGACGTGCAAAAGAATCATGCTCCAACCGACAGAGTCATGACAGCTGAAGTCCCAGTGTAGACACATTTAGGCTGGTGAAAGAGCGCTTTCCCCGGGGTAGCGTGTTTTGTGTGGGGAAGTGGCATAGGCGATGCTGGCTAAGGTTGTCTTTGGCCGGTTTAAGCTGTGTCTCTATTGGGGGGTTGCCGATGCAGCCAGACCAGGGGAGCTCTATTGGCAAAGGCTTTCTAGTGCAGACAAGGCCTTGCTCTGCCTCTGGACAGGGGCTGGCTCAGCCCTGCTCTTGGCTGTGGGCCCTAGTAGCCAATGTAATGCACATAATTAACATGCTCCTCGTTAGGGGGGTTGGCAGCGCACTGCTGAGAAGGACCTGGGAGTCGGGGTGGATCACAATGTCAACAGGAGTCAGCAATGCGAGGCTGCTGCAAACAAAGCAAAGGCAATGTTAGGTTGCACTGACAGGCATAACATGAGAGGCACGGGAGGTGACAGGCCCGCTCTACTCCTGCCTTCAGCGGCCACAGAGATCGGGCCTCTTTAGAACCAGCTGAGAACTGTTATCCTGTCCCCCCTCAGCCCTCTCTTCTACAGGCTACACAGGGCCAGTTCTTTCAACCTTTCCGCACGGGTCAGGTTTTCCAAACCTCTGAGCAGTTTTGTTGCTCTCCTCTGGACTCTCTCCAACGGTCCCCATTTTCCCTAAAGCGCGGGGCCCACAGCAGGACACAGTATGCAGCCGAGGCCTCCCAATTATCTGCCTTGGCCTACAGGCAACACTCTTGTTAATCCGCCCCAGAATGAGGTTTGCCTTTTTCGCAACAGCATCACACTGTTGACTCGTTTCATTTGTGATCCACTATAGCCCCAGATCATTTTCAGCAGAGCGACCACCTAGCCCAGAGGTGGGCAAACTACAGCCCATGGGCCTAGGGTGACCAGACGTCCCAATAACATCGGGACCGTCATGATATTCAGTCATTTGTCCTGCGTCCCAACAGATGTATGGCCAGGACGCCATTTGTCCTGATATTCTGGCTTGGGGCTTTTTTTTTTGTTTTTGGCTTTGGTGGCGCTCCAGCTTGGCTTTTTTGTTGTTGTTGTTGTTTTGGCGGTGCTACAGACCTGGCCCCCCATGTGTCCCGATATTTTGTTCATGTCATCTGGTCACCCTATGCGGGCCACATCCAGCCTGCGGGACCCTCCTGCCCGGCCCCTGAGACACTGCCCCAGGAGGCTCGCCCCCCGGCCCCTCCCCGGCTGTCCCCTCTCCCCCGCAGCCTCAGCTCGCTCACTCCACCGCCGGCGCAAGGCTCTGGGCGGCAGGGCTGCGAGCTCCTGGGGCAGCGCGGCTGCAGAGCCCGGCCTGCCCCGGTGTCTGTGCTGCGCTCTCCACTCTCTTAGCCAAGTCATTCATGAAATGTAGAACAGCACCAGACCCACAACTGACCCTGGCAGGACTCCACTAGATACGCCCTCTGTGACGTTATTGATATAAATTGGGACCATATAGAACATGGGTTGCAACCAAGGTCCTGTAGTGGCACCAAATCTTAGGTAAAGGGGGTCATATAAGGTGTCTAAGACCAGGTTATGGGTTGCTGGTTATGATTATGCTGTCTGTGTGCATGTATCATTTTTAGTTGAAGATGTATATTGGCTCTATACTGTCTGTATTTCAAGTTGGTGATGTGCTTCTGGGTGATATCCCAGACAAGTTGGTGTTAGCTCTGCTTAGCCTGCTTGATGGCCCATTAAGGACCATCAGCTACACAATTGACCCATGGAGAGAAGGCAGACACGCCTTGTGACTCAGCGAAGTATGCAGGGACTGGCCCATGTGACTCCAGACTCCATTTTGCTGTAATTTTCCACAGTAAGGACAAAGAGGTTCTTACACCTGAAAAAGCCTATATAAGGCTGATGCCTCATCTCCATCTGGTCTTCAATCCTGCTTCTTACCTCTGGAGGGACTTTGCTACAACCTGAAGCTCTGCACAAAGGACTGAATGACCCATCCCAGCAGGGGATGTTCCAGAGACTTGATTTGAACCTGCAGTTTATGCCATCACTGCTGCAAGCCTGAACTAAGAACTTTGTCATTATTGTATGTAATTAATTCCATTTAACCAATTCTAGCTCTCATCTCTACCTTTTTCCCTTTATGAATAAACCTTTAGATTTTAGATTCTAAAGGATTGGCAACAGCGTGATTTGTGGGAAAGATCTGATGTGTATATTGACCTGGGTCTGGGGCTTGGTCCTTTGAGATCGAGAGAACCTTTTTCTTTTATTGGGGTGTTGGTTTTCATAACCATTCATCCCCAGGATGAGTGCACTGGTGGTGATACTGGGAGACTGGAGCAGTGAGCACAGTATCCAACGGGTGGTGCACCCACCATATAGTAATGTCATGTGACCGCACAGCCCTAGTTGGCATAGGAGAAAGTCATGTAGGAGTGTGGCAAAAGCCTCACCGTAATTGAGATCGCTCCTGTCTACTGCTTTCCCCAGCCACGAGGCCAGTTACTAAGGGGCCAGTTGAAAGACCCCCGCCCGTTCCCTCCAGCAGATGCAGGGGTGGGAGGGGTGATGTTAATTGCCACAACTCACAACCCCAGGCTTCGGAAGTACAGCTGGTGCCCTGCCCTGCCCGAGGATATCTGCACACACCCTTCCCTGCAAAGGGCTACAGAAGAAGGTTAGGCCACAGGTGAATTTTGGGATTCAGACTACATCTGGCTCCAGTTCCTGGCTCTGGCCTGTAGTGCAGGCGCTCCCGAGTTCCCATTCCAACTCTGACACACTCTCCCTCTGGGGTCTTGGGCAACTCCCATCCCTGCTTCGTGCCTCAGTTTCCCCAATAGTACAGTGGGGTGAAGGATCCTGACCCGCCTTACAGGCAGGGGAGGGTTAAGAAATGTGGCTTGGAGGAGGCCTATTGTGCCGCTGCCTTAAGTGACTAACTTACGATGCCATTAGCAACAGAGGCTGACACAAACACAGCCCCTGCGCCTCACGTGCCCCGCTGGCTCCCCAGACAGACCCAGGTTCCCGTTCTCAGGCCCTGATAACGCACCGGCCTGGGGCTCCGGAGAGAGGCGTCAAGTCCCGCTGCGGAATCCTGGGCAAGTCACTTTGGATTTCCCACCAGTTCAATGTTCAGTTCCCACCATGACACTGCCCAGCTGCCTCCTTCCCTGGAGAAGCAGCCGTTTCTGCAGGGAGGATGCTTAACCATGGGCCTGTCTCTGCTCCTGTCTCCCCATCTAGGCCAATGACCATCTACCCCTAGGCCCAGAGGTTTTTGGCTTCCTTCAGGAACCGCTCCAGCCCTACCGCCAGCCGGCACAAAGGTGCTCAGTTCCCGTATCTATGCCAGTGTGGGATGAACAGCGCACCCACGAGAGACAGCTCAGGGGAACTGCCAAAGACACGCTGCCGGTGCCACCCATGAAAGGGGTCGATGGCTGCAGACAGGCTGACTGGAAGAACCTGCTGTGCGGCGGGGACAGCGGAGGGAGTTGCAAGAGTGGGAGAAATCACGAGTGGAGGAGGAAAGGCGGCAGGAGGGGAAGGGAAAGGGGGAGAGCGAGGGGCCAGGAGGTGGTTAACCTCCAGGGCAGCGAAAGAGGAGGGGGGATGAAAAGTGACAGCCAGCGCTGGCGAAGGAAGAAGCGAGGAGGGACCGAAGCAGCCGGCGCTGGAGAGGGAAGGACAGCAGAGGCCCCGAAGGAGACGCTAAGGGGAACTGAGGAAATTCAGGATCCCGGTGAGTGCCCCACAGGAAGGGTGATGGCAGACCCCGGGGCTGTGACAAAACCGCTGCCAGCATCCACCGAATACTTGGATAACTAGAGGCTCATTCTTGTGCTGGCTCGGGAGGGGATTTACCACCCTCCTGAACAAGTCTAGAAGGTGCTTGAGCCCTTGTGTGATTTTTGCCTTTCCCTGCCTGGGAGGGAGGGCGAAGTCGAGGAGACAGAAAGGGATTTAAAGGGGGGGTATTTTCTTCTTCCTCCCCTCCAGCTCCCGGCTGACTCCTCATCGTCACCCTGATGGTGTTCGCTCCTGTGTGCCAGGCAGCCTGGCGAAAGCTGGTCCGTGTGGTGACCCACAAGGGCCACTAAACCATCCGCAGGGAGGGACCCACAAGAGGAGGACAGCCTGCACCTGCCAGGCACAGCTCCCCGCAGGGAAATACCGACGGCCGAACAGTCAAATAAAAACCAGTCTGCCTGCTGTCCCCTAGTCTGTGCGTGCTGCGGGGCCTAGGGCCCGGGGAGAGGCAGGCACAGGGGTGCTTAGACATTTCATAACCAGGAAATGGGTTAGCTCACGGCTTCTTTTCTAAGGGCTGGGGGAAATGAGAATTCCCCGCACTCTGAAAGGCAAACATCCAAGGCAGCGTTACCAGGGAGTAGTCAGGCCTGCCACAACTGAACACACACAGAAATACACACACACACACACACACACACAGAAATACACTCTCTCTCACACATACACACACAGAAATACACACACACAGAAATACACTCTCTCACACATACAAACACAGAAATACACACACACACAGAAATACACACACACAGAAATACTCTCTCTCTCACACACACACACACACAGAAATACACTCACACAGAGAAATACACACACAGAGAAATACACTCTCTCTCACACACACAGAAATACACACACACACTCAGAAAAATACATACACACAGAGACACACATAGAAATGCACACACAGAAATACACTCTCTCTCTCACACACACACACTGAAATACACACACACACAGAAATAAACTCTCTCTCTCTCTTTCACACACACACGGAGATACACACACAAAGAAATACACACACACACACAAATACTCACTCTCTCTCTCACACACACACAGAAAATACAATCTCTCACACACACACAGAAATACACACACACACACAGAAATACACACACACACACACTGAGATGTTTTAACGAGACAGTGCATAATACCACACAGGTGTCATGCTGCAAGACTGCTGCTTCCGCAGGCACCAGGGGGCTGCTCACGTGTGTAAAGTTACTCGCACGCACGAGTGTTGGGGGGACAGGCCCTGAGACTGGGAGGGGAGTGCTCCTTCTTTCATGTGTGCCCCAGCATGGTCAGCTGAAGAAAGACATCACTGAACGTTCAATTTACTACCCATGAAAATACCCAGGGGATGTTCACTGCACCCGCCCGTGACAGACGCTCCCTCCCCCTCGCCCCTGCAGATGCCTGCCCGTTAACGTAGCACAGAGACAGGCAACGGGGCAATCACCAGTCCCCAGCCCCCCTCTCAGCGCTCGCTAGGCCATGGTAAGGGGGGACGGGGCAGTGTCCGTACCCCGTAGTGTGCACGCTCTTCTCCGCTCCGACGCAGACACACGGTAATCGGCCGAAGGGACAGATCACCTGGCCCAAAAGCAGGCCCTGAAAGTAGCTGCACGTGTTTAAATAAGTGAATCACAATGAATCCTGTGCTGCCGTCTCCCCACAGAGCCTGAGCCCTGCCTGGCTGCCCCCAGCCCAGCCTCTCCTTCGGAGCCTGACCCAAAGAGCAGGGCAGCCACAGGAGAGATTCCCACTGACTCCTGCTGGCTCTGGGTCGGCTCGCAGCCGCTGTGTCTCGGGTGATCCAAGGCCCGTGCCTGGGGCTGGATGGAGGTGGAAGCAGACGCAGCCCACAGCTGGGTGCCTAGTTTAACACAAGCATGTCCGCCCTGTGCCCTGCCCCGTCCATGGCTCAGGGCAGCACGCAAGGGCGTTGTCCTGCTCGCCAAAGCACTTTACCAGTGTGGCCGGGGCCACCCAGAGCCGGGCTCTCACTGCGTGGCCCCTGGACGGCTCCACTCCAGAGGTCAGACCCAGGTGCCAGTGAGCAGGCCCCGGGACCGGAGCAGCCCTGCCACTGGCTGTGGAGAGACGGGGTTGTTTTCAGTTCTGCTACAGACTTTCTGGGTCACCTTGGCCATGTCCCTTCCCCTCTCTGTGCAATGGAAGTGCCGATCCTTCCTGTCTCCTGCCCTTCATCTGTATTTAGCGTGCAGGGCCTGCTCTGCCCTGCCTTGCCGGAGGGGCTCGCTCCTACCCTGCCTGGCAGGACAGGCCCCGGGACTGGGCAATAAATCATAACTCATCTGACTGGCGATGATACGAATACGAGACCGCGGTGTGCCCAGAGCCAGCCGGGTTCAAATCAAGGGGGAAAGCAAACGTTTTCATCCAGCCTTCCCCCGGGACTTGCTGCTCAGGGTGAGCCTTCCTTCGAGGGGGTGAGCGGGGCGGGTGTGGTCCTTTGCACCACTCTTTGGCAGCTGGGTATGGGAGCTGCCTGGCCGTAGCCGGGACAACAGAAGGAAGGGGGCCTGAGCTCTCCTGCTGCGTTATCCCTGGGCACTTTGCCCCGCAGACCACACCCCGACACACAGTGCCTCCTCCTCCAGGCTGCCCGGGCAGCGTTGGCCCCGGGCCCAGCCAATGGCCGTGTGGGCTAAGATGAGGAGGAGCCTTGGTTAGGGTATAAAAGTCCCCGAAGGGGACTTCAGCTCAGCTACCGGTTCCTCACGCAGCTGACGTGCCGAGCAGACCCACTCTTGCCACCATGGTGCACTGGACAGCCGAAGAGAAGCAGCTCATTACCAGCCTGTGGGCCAAGGTCAATGTGGAGGAGATTGGTAGCGAAGCCCTGGCCAGGTAGGCCGAGCCCCACGGCAACTGCATGGTTGCTTCCTGGGCTGGAGAAGCCGCTGCTTCTGCAGGGAGGCTGTGCTAACCTGGTGCCTGTCTCTGCTTGTGTCTCCCTCTCTCTAGGCTGCTGATCGTCTACCCCTGGACCCAGAGGTTTTTCTCTTCCTTCGGGAACCTCTCCAGCCCCAGCGCCATCCTCCACAACGCCAAAGTCCATGCCCACGGCAAGAAGGTGCTGACTTCCTTTGGGGAAGCCGTGAAGAACCTGGACCACATCAAGCAAACCTTTGCCCAGCTGAGCGAGCTGCACTGCGAGAAGCTGCATGTGGATCCTGAGAACTTCAAGGTGAGTCCGGCTCTGGGCTGACCCCTCTTCCCAGCCCCCTTTCCATCCCCGGAGCATGGCCAGCAGGAGCAACCATGGCCAGCCTTGGTTCTGGGTCAGCCCCTTGCAGGCAAGCTCCCAGGAGAGCAGTGTCAAAGGTGGCCTCCTGGGCAGTGGCGTCAGCAGCTCCTTACCATCCAGGGAACTGACACCAGGCTTCGATGATCAGGGTCTTCACCAGGGAGGGCTCAAGGGGAAACTCTGAGTCGTCTCAGGTTCAGGGACCCCTGTGACAAATCCACGGATGCCACGTGCGGGAGGGGACTAAACGTGAGAGGGATTCAGACGGGGAGGGGAAAGCTCTGAGTGGGGGAAACGTAGAGAGGTGGTGAGCAGGTGAGGGGACGCGCCCGTGGGAGGGAAATCTCTGTGGTCAGGGCATGCGCAGCCTGCTGGGTGGAGTATCCGTGGTGGGTGAGGACTGCTGTGCCACCATGCGGCCAGGGCTCTGCGCGGCTCCCTACTTAGCACTTCTCCTGCGGGCAGGAGGTTCACGCGCGTTGGCAGCAAAAGCCTCAAGGGACGGGGTGAGGAAACCACAAGGCGGGAAGGAGAGAGACGAGGGGAGCATGAAGCAACGATATGGGAGGGGGAAGAAGTCAAACCACGTTACAGAGTTCGAGGTGCAGGCAGGCGACTGGAGGAAGAGGAGGCGTGGAGGCAGGAGGGGAACGGAAAGGCAGCGAGGGATGGCGAGGAGGTGGGTAAAGTGAGGGCAGCCAGGAGGAAGGGGAAGGAAAAGTGAAAGCAGCTGTGGGAGCCATGGGATGTCAGGAGAGAGACCATCCGTCTGGAGGAGACAGAAGGACAGTGTAGGAGTCAGAGACAGGAGAGACGCAGGAGGAAGGAAGAGTGAGATTTGGGGACAAGACAACCCAGGCGTGCCGGTGAGTGGCAGGAGCTTTCTGGGGTGAGGTGCATTTTGGGGCAAGCTTTGGTCTCTGGTAGCACAAATCCCCACTTCCCTGAATCCTGATATTGCAGTAACTGGGGGCTTGCTGCCTGGCTTTGTGCTCTGGGGTGGGTGTGGGAGGTGAGCCTCCCTGGCTTGGCAGGCGTCCTGAGGCTCAGAACCTCACGGAGCATTTTGGAAGGTGCCAGGTGCCCAGTTTCATGTCATTCTGCAGAGACACGCAGGCTCCTGTGAGCAAGGAAGGGCAGTGAGAAATTCCACTGGCCGAAACAGCCCAGCGCCAGAGTCCCCCCAGGGTTTGTAACACCAGCGAAAGAGGATGGTCATGCTGGGGTGAGGCCAGTGTGATGCAATGGAGGCTCAGGCCAACAGTCCATATACTCTATATAGGGCCCCCAGGAGTGCCCTTGAGCTACAAAACCAGGTTGCAGGTTAATTTTCTTTAATGGGCTCTCCTGGGGAGGGAGGCAAGTGAGTTTATATTGCAGAGTTGAAGGGAGCACGGTCTCCAGCTAGTTTTACAAACCCCCAGAATAGAGAGGGGTGGGAGTTCAGAGCGGTGCTGACCCAGGTGTATCTTCTTCCTTCTCCTCCAGCTCCTGGGCAATATCCTCATCATCGTCCTGGCCACCCACTTCGCGAAGGAGTTCACTCCTTCCGCCCAGGCTGCCTGGCAAAAGCTGGTTGGTGCGGTGGCCCATGCTCTGGCCCTCGGGTACCACTGAATCATCTGGAGGGACCCACCAGCGGGAGGTCTCCAGCTACCTCCCAGGCTCCTCTGCACCTATGGGAATCCTCTCCTGGGAGTGACAGGCTGTAACAACCCAATAAAAACCTTCTGCTGAAGCTTCCCTGAGTCCCTGTGTCTGTGTGCGCGTGGGGAGGGTGGGTGAGGGCTCTGGGTGGCGAGAACTGGGGGGTGCTTGTAGATTTCATAGAGCGACCATGGGTCAGCACCTTCGCTGGTTTGTCTGTCTGCACTTAAGGGCGAGTGCCCTGCGCTCTGAAAACTCGCCTCACAAATCCCCAGGGCCAGGGGACCTACAGGCCTGGCACAAGTGAGCACACTAAGAGAGAGTGTCACACACACACACACAGCTTTCGTGGGTGAATACCCACTTCGTCGGATGCAAGTGGGCATCCGGCGAAGTGGGTATTCACCCACGAAAGCTCATGCTGCAAAACGTCTGTTAGTCTATAAGGTGCCACAGGATTCTTTGCTGCTTTTACAGATCCAGACTAACACGGCTACCCCTCTGATACTTCACACACACACACACACGCCTCACTAAGGAGCACCTTGAATGAGAAGTCGCATAAGGTGCCCAAAGCAGAAAGCCCGGAGTGAGTGGACCCCCCTGGTGTATTTCAGTGCACTATTTATTGATTGATTTATTGTATTTCTAGCAGTAGGAGCAAATAAGAGCTCCCCCGCCCCCCAGGGAAGGTTTTTATCAGCCCAGGCTCTCTGCTGGCATGCTGCCTCCCAGCAGTTTGCTGACTCACACCGGCTCAGTCCAGGCATGGGTGGGGGCAGTTTTTAGATAAATGGTTTAAAGGGAGCTATCAAGACCTGGCCAGACTTAGTTCAGTAGATCCTTTGCCAACACCCTTTGGCCATTGCGTGGCCTCCTGGAGCCTGATCCTGACAACCGTTATGCGTATGAGTAAAGATGCAGAGGAGTAGCTGCCATCAGGTTCAAGAAGCCCCCTCTCCCCTGCTGCTTCCCTCTTCTGTGTGAAGTTATTCACATATATAAGCGTTCACAAGATGGGACCTGTAGGCTGTAAATAAATGCAAAGTAATGTAGTTGGAAAACATAATCCCCACTGTGTCAAGTATCAGAGGGGTAGCCGTGTTAGTCTGGATCTGTAAAAGCAGCAAAGAATCCTGTGGCACCTTATAGACTAACAGACGTTTTGCAACATGAGCTTTCGTGGCTGAATACCCACTTCTTCGGATGCAAGTAGTGGAAATTTCCAGGGGCAGGTATATATATGCAAGCAAGAAGCAAGCTAGAGATAACGAGGTTAGTTCAATCAGAGAGGATGAGGCCCTGTTCTAGCAGCTGAGGTGTGAAAACCAAGGGAGGAGAAACTGGTTCTGTAGTTGGCAAGCCATTCACAGTCTTTGTTTAATCCTCAGATGATGGTGTCAAATTTGCAGATGAACTGAAGCTCAGCAGTCTCTCCTGAGACAGTCCCGCTGACGCCCAGGAGCATGGCATATAAAATGATGGGATCCAAATTAGCTGTTACCATGCAAGAAAGAGACCTCAGAGTCAAGGCGGAGAGTTCTGTGAAAACATCTGCTCTATGGGTAACAACAGTCAAAAAAGTGAACAGAGTTTTAGAACCTTTCGGGAAGAGAGAGATAATATGACACAAAATATCATATTACCTCTGGATAAATCCATGCGATTTCCAAAACCTTGAATACTACATGCAGAAGTGGTTGCCCCATTTAAAAAAAAAAGATGTATTGGAATTGGAAAAGGTTCAGAAAAAAGCAAAAAAAAATGATTAGTGGTACGGAACAGCTTCCATATGAGGAGAGATTAATAAGACTTGGACTGTTCAGCTTGGAAAAAAGTTGACTAAGGGGGGATATGATAGAGGTCTATAAAATCATGATGGGTGTGAGAAAAGTAAATCAGGAAGTGTTATTTACTCCTTCTCATAACAGAAGAACTAGGGGTCACCCAATGAAATTAATAGGCTGCATGTTTAAAACACACAAAAGGAAGTATTTCTTCCCACAATGCACAGTCAACTTGTGGAACTCCTTGCCAGAGGAAGTTGCAAAGGCCAAGACTATAACAGCATTTAAAAGAGAAGTTCATGGAGGACAGGTCCATCAGTGGCTATTAGCCAGGATGGGCAGGGATGGTGTGCCTAGCCTCTGTTTGCATGAAGCTGGGAATGGGCCACGGGGATGGATCACTTGATGATTCTCTGTTCTGTTCATTCCCTCTGGGGCACCTGGCATTGGCCACTGTCAGAAGACAGGACACTGGGCTAGATGGACCTTTGGTCTGACCCAGTCTGGCTGGTCTTATGTAACCTGGCCTGGGAGCGGGACAGCACTTTCCTTCCTGGCTGCACAGGGCCTGCTGCTTTCAGGTGAATAACCATGGGAGTAACAGAGACAGTCTTTACTGTCAGGGAGAACTGGAAAGAACAGAGGAAAATGGCATCCCATAGCAGCAACATGCAATGGATATTCCCCCCACCTCCACCCCCGCCTCCCGCCAGCCTCCTTCCCACTACCGAAGGTAGGAGACACTTACACCTGCCCCGCCAGTCAAACACAGGGAATAGACTAAGGGGTGGTTGCCACCCACCAGCCCCCTATGGCAGTGAAGGTTGTCGAGTTCCCTGACTTCCCCAGGAGGGGGCAGTCAGACCCTCCTCTGCGCCACGCCCTCCACACACCATGCCGACGTCCGCAGTGGACGCATTGACACGATCAGGCGATATTAGCCGAGGTGAATGTCGCCCCAGAGGCCAGAGTGGCTGTGGCTGGGGGACTCCTTGTGTGAAGAGGCCAGGATGAACCCCAGGCTGACTGGGTATGACATACCCTTCCAAGGCAGCCTTTGTCCCGAATCAGTGCTCCCCAGAGTCACACGCCAGTGCCCGCGGGAACCCAGCTGGTGCGATGGACTTTGCGGGCTCCGGGATTTCGAGCAGGCGGTGAGAGGGTTGGTGTCAGCAGCGCTTTGCAGAGGGGAGAGCAGGACTGACGGCCAGGCCCCGGTAGCCGGCAGCATGGGTAGCTGATGGGCTGCCATGAGGCCCTCTGGCACCAGCAGGCAGAGCGTGGTGAGGGGGGAGCTTTCTGCCCACGCTGAGTGGAGCCGGGAGAAAGGGGGAAATTCCCCGCTGCACAGAGCAGCGGTGCCTGCTTATGCCTCTTTCAGAGGGCTTAGAGAGCCCGTGTGCTGCGCCTCGGGGCGGGGGGTGGAGAGAGGTTATTGACAGAGAAATTCACGGTAAAGGGTTCCCCAAGGGTCCTAGGGAAACTCGTCCCCGCAGCCACGACTTGTGTGAATGATTATTGCAGGGGAGCAGGTTTTGCTGCTCGCGTCGGGGTTCTTCTGACACAGGCTGTGCCGGCCCCTGGGGCATTCGCCCCTGGCCCAGGCCGAGCGCAGGACTGGCCACCAGCCAGCCCAGTTCTGAAGGGCTAAGTGGGACCGAACTGGTGCCTATCCTTCGGGCCAGCTCCCTGCCCGGGGTCACAGCAGTGGGCTGCAGGTATAGAGAGTGGGGCCTAGCGCAGAGCCCTGCCCCCATCTGGCCTGGGGCCCCCTCCTCGGAGATCACACCCTGCCCAGACCGTCCCCACCCCAGGCAGCGCAGACCCCGCCCCAGGGCTGACCAATGGCCATGTCCACAGAGAGGGGGAGGAGCGGAGGCCGGGGGATAAAGGCCCCGCTGGGGGTCTGCCGCTCAGCTACAGGTTCCTCCCTCAGCTGCATCTGCCAAGGCCCCTCGCTCGTCACCATGGTGCACTGGACAGCCGAAGAGAAGCAGCTCATTACCAGCCTGTGGGGCAAGGTCAACGTGGAGGAATGCGGCGGCGAAGCCCTGGCCAGGTAGGCCAAGCCCCACGGCATCTGCCCCACTGTCCCCTCCCTCCCCCCGGGCTGGCAAACCTGCTGCTTCTGCAGGGAGGCTGCAGGAGCCCTGTGTGTGTCTCTGCTCCTGTCTCCCCCTCTCTAGGCTGCTGATCGTCTACCCCTGGACCCAGAGGTTTTTCTCTTCCTTCGGGAACCTCTCCAGCCCCACCGCCATTATGGGCAACCCCAAAGTCCGTGGCCACGGCAAGAAGGTGCTGACTTCCTTCGGGGACGCCGTGAAGAACCTGGACAACATCAAGGCCACCTACGCCAAGCTGAGCGAGCTGCACTGCAACAAGCTGCACGTGGATCCCGAGAACTTCAGGGTGAGTCGGGCTCTGGGTCCCCCTCTGCCCAGCCCCCTAGGGACACGGGGCCGCCCTTTGGGGCAGGGAGGCATCGCTTAGGGGGAAGCTCCGGGGCAGGGTGGGGGGACGACACTGAGATGCAGTGAGTAAATAATATGGCAGAGAGATGCCAGCCTGCCATGAACGGCGTCTCCTCCGAAGAGGGGGAATTTGCAGCGCCCCATGGTCAGTAATCGTGCAGTGAAGGGGTCAGGTATTTGGGCAGGGCAAAGGGCTAGGGGGAGCAGAGGGTTAGGGGGAGCAGCAGTGGGGTGGGACTCCGGTGGGAGAGGGCAGAAGGGATCCTTTGAGGAAGGGAGGGATTGCCACAGCGTGATGGGCTCAGCTCCAACCCCACTTCCTCCCACCCTGTGTGATCCAGAGCAGATCTCTGCTTAGTCCCAGCTGCACACCGCTGGCAGCGGGAGCCAGGCAGTCTGGCTGCGAATGGCCATTTCTGGTTCTTTTTCATGTTAACTTGGTTCCAAATTTGCCAGGTTTCCATCAACAAAAAACAACCCAAACCAGATTATTTGTTAAAAACAGACCGTTTTCAGTTTGGCCCTTTGAAAATCTTTCAAAAACAAAACAAAACAAAAATATTTTCAGCCAACCCAGGTTTTTTCCCCCTCCAGAAATGTCCGGCTTGTCTGCTGTAAAACCACGTGGGTGGTATTTTTTTGGACCGGCGTCAGGAAGTGGCACCAGAATGGGTCCCCATAACCGAGCTGCAGACAGGGGGCCAGTCGGGTTGGCCAGGGAAGCGGGGGGCTGTGGGAGGAGGGTCTATGGAACAGAATCATTGAAACCGGGGAAGCCCGGGTGGGTGCAGAGAACCAGGGGAGAAAGGCAGGTGTAGGGTGGTGGGTAGCAGGTGAACTAGGGCCAGTAGGGCTGGGGGATGCAGAGAAGCAAGGGGTGGAACGAGGCATGTGAAGAGAACACGTGGCTCTGGAGGGGGCCCCCTGGGGCTCACGTGGGACTTAGACACAGGGACAGGAAACGGACTACTGCAAACAAGGCCCGCGGTCTATATGCCCTAGAGAGGGACCCCGGCTGGGCCAGCACGTGTCTGACGGGCTCCTGTCCCCCTAAGCCATGGCCCGGGCGGGTTTGAAAAGAGACAGGAGATGAGCAGAAGTGACCGAGGAGAAGAGTTGGGAACCCTGGCACACGGGTGTGCAGCGGTTCAAGGGGGTATTTTCTTCCTTCTCCCCTGCAGCTCCTGGGTGACATCCTCATCATCGTCCTGGCCACCCACTTCGGGAGGGAGTTCACCCCGGCCTGCCAGGCCGCCTGGCAGAAGCTGGCCGGCGTGGTGGCCCACGCGCTGGCCCACGAGTACCACTGAGCCCTCGGCAGGGACCCGCGGGACGGAGAGAGCTTGCTTCGTTCCAGGCCCCTCCGCACCCCGGAGGCCGGCAGGCTGCAAGAGTCAAATAAAAGCCTTGCACTGCAGCCTTCCCCATGTGTCTGCGTCTCTGAGTGCACCGGGGCGGGGGGGACACACACGGGAGGTCTGGGGGCAGCTGCTGTTGCCCACTGATGAGTTTGTTTCTTGTTCTCTAAGGGTTGGTGCAGCCAGAATTCGCTGCCCCGCGGCACCAGGTCTGTGCAAACCGAGCCCCACTGACCCCCTCCCTCCATGCCAAAACACGGCAGCTCCTCAGGACAGGCCAGCAAAGGACCTGGCTGATGCTGCAAATCAACAGGACTGACACAGAAACAAACCCAGTTCTCCCTCGCCCTGGGGTTCATCAGCAGATCACTAGGGATGCCGGCTACTTTACAGCTGAATTGCAAGGACAGCCAGCAGCTCAAGCGATGCACTCTACGAACCCAGCCCAAGGGCTCTCAGCTGCTCCCCCACCCCTCAAACCAATTCACCCCAGTACCTCGCTGATGAGCGTCCTGCACCCCTTGGAATCCAGACCCAGGGGCAGCAGGCACCCTCCTCCCCACCCCTCAGCAGTTAGCACCTCACCCTCCCTTCTCTCCAGGTCCATTTGCTCCCCAGCCGTCCTGAGGAGCAGTCACCTCCCCCACTACCCTCTGCCAGGCTAACCCCCTACAAATTGTGTCGGGCCCAGGACATCCTCCAGCCCAGGGATGTCCCCCGCTGTGCTCTGTGGGTCATGCATCCAAAGCAGGGAATTTTGCTGGGGCCAGGCAGGCTGCGACCTACCACAGGCGCATCCAGGCGCTTCCTTCTCTGGGACGCTGGGGCCAGGTTTTATTTTCTCTCCCCTCCATTGTTTTAGAGCTTTTAGGATTTTCGTTTGAAAAAATGACCATAGCAGAGCCGCTAAGGGGCCAGCGGCTGCCTGTCACCGCACCTGCCGGGCAGGGAGAGGGGTCAGCCGGGCAGCCCCTGGGGATGGGGAGAAGGCCAGGCCTTGGCTGCGTGCGGTGGTCTGGCTAGCACTGGAGGTGGCCGGGCTGTTAGCAGCTGGCCCTCGCTGTCTGCACGGGAGGAGAGAGCTGCTGTGAACGGCACTGGTTCCCCTGATTCTTGGCCTGCAGGCCGCTGGCGGCTGCTTGGCCCCAGGGCAGGGGTGCTGAGTCGGGCAGGGCCGGGGCGGGTGTGCTAACCCGCTCCTCTCCTGCTCAGAGCGGGGCCTGGGGCTTTGCATGTGGGCAGCTCCAGCCCCTCAGGCAGCCTGGAGGACATTTGCAGCTGCTTTCCCCCAAGTACCCTTTGCTCCAGCCCCTCAGGCCTGGCAGAGGGGCTGGGGGAGTCCCGGGCTATCCCATCCCCCCAGGACCTGGCTGGAAACAGAGAGGGGTTCTCCCCTGGAGAGCAGAAGAGGGAAATCACCCTCGGTGCAGCCTTCTTTCCTAACTTTCTGTTCGCTTTTTTGACTGATGCTGCACACTGAGCGGATGTTTTCAGAGATGTGTCCACAATGACCCCAAGATTTCTTTCCTGAGTGGTAACAGCTAATTTAGACCTCAGCATTTTCTGTGTAGAGTTGGGATTATGTTTTCCAACGTGCACTACTTTGCATTTCATCTGCCATTTTGTCGCCCAGTTTTGTGAGATTCCTTTGTAACTCTTCGCGGTCTGCTTTGGATTTAAGTATCCGGAGTAATTTTGTATCATCTGCAATTTTTTTCCCTTACTGTTTACCCCTTTTCCCAGATCATTTGTTGAATAAGATTGGTCTCAGTACAGATCCCTGGGGGACACCACTATTTACCTCTCTCCACCATGAAAACTGACCATTTATTCCTACCTCTGTCTCCTGTCTTTTAACTTACTTTGCTTAAGAGCCTTTAGTGAGGGACCCTATCAAAGGCTTTCTGAAAGTCTAAGAGCACTATAGCCCCTGGTCCCCCTTGCTCCGCTGATTGACCCCCTCAAAGAATTCTAGTAGATTGGTGATGCGTGATTTCCCTTTACAAAAGGAGGAGGAAGAGGGTAAGAATGGCAGGAGTGGGCAGGAAGCTGACTGAGTGGGTGACAGGCTCAGAGGCATGGGGAGTAGTGTGGGGGAGCTGGAACTTTCTGGGGGAGGGGACCCTGGGGGACCTGAGGGAGGGGATCTGAGAGATCTGGGGCCTGTACTGAGCCCACCCCACATTCTGTCCTTGCCACCTCCCTTCCTGGTCCAGCCCAGCAGGGATGCAGTGAGTAGGGAGGCTGCTGATTCAGCAGCCAAACGGATGGAGAGCAGGTTCAGGGCTATGCCTGCTGCCCAGTGAGAGGGCAGAGGTCCCTGCTGGGCTCGGGGGCGGTGTGGTAGGGTTGCCTGGTGACAGTGACCTACAAGATCCCAGAGTCTCGGAGCCCTGTGTCTTCAGAGGATGAGGGACCAGCCCCACAGTCAGAGCTGCTGGCTGAGGGGCTGGCTACATCTAGGGAGCACCCAGCGAGCCGCTGGTTGGTTTCCTTGACGTCCGCCTGGGCCTGTCTTGACGGGGCGGGCAGGGCCAGCCCCTCGACGGTGTACATTATCCAAATCCACAGCGGGCACTAACGTGACAATTGACCCCGCCCAAGAATTCAGCCTAGTGCTCAGCAGTGTCCTGCAGGGAGCAAAGCAAAGCCAAGAGGCCATTTCTGTAAACGGCCTCACCCAGCGGCCTCCCCCCTGGTCTGTCTCCCCCAAGCACGCCATCCTGAGAGCCTCTGTCACCCCCTTCTGCCCTGCTCCCCCTTCGGGAAAGGCAAACCGGCTCCCTCCTCTCGAGGGAGACTCAGTGGGGACAGGGAGGACAAAGAAGGAATTTTTACCTAGGTCATTTTGGCAGGGACCTTGGGGGAAGGACCTTTCCCAGGGCCGCCCGGGGGGGGGGGCAAGTGGGGCAATTTGCCCCAGGCCCTGGGCCACGCAGGGGCCCCCAGGAGAGTTTTTCCGGGGCCCTGGAGCGGGGTCCTTCACTCGCTCCGGAAAACTCTCACGGGGCCCGGGTTCCCGGAGCTTCTTCGCTCCAGGTCTTCGGCAGCGGGGGGTCCTGCTCCGGGGCGGAAGGACCCCTGGCCGTCAAATTACTGCCGAAGTGGGACCCACCGCCGAAGTGCAGCCCGGTCTTCGGCGGTAATTCGGCGGCGGGGGGGTCCTTCCGTTCCGGGACCCGCCGCCGAAGGGCCCCGAAGACCCGCAGTGGGGACCCCCCGCCGCCGAATTACCACCGAAAACCGGGCTGCACTTCTGCGGCGGGTCCCGCTTCGGTGGTAATTCAGCGGCGGGGGGGGCCCCCGCCGCGGGTCTTCGGGGCCCTTCGGCGGCAGGTCCCAGAGTGGAAGGACCCCCCACCGCCGAAGACCCCAGGCCCCCGGAATCCTCTGGGCGGCCCTGCCAGGGCCTGGAGAGCGGGGTCACCTGCTGGGATCATCTGGGTATATCTCACCCAACCGATTCGCTGCCATTATAGGGGGCCTTGGGCGGTTCCTTGGTCCATCCTGTTCTCGGTTTGGGGCACACTGCAGTGAGGACTGAAATGCTTTAGTCTAGTCCAAGTCACTGGGCTCAGTAAGGCTGTGCCAGGACGCGCTGTCTCTCTCAGCTCTTATAATTAATGCTCACAAGCCAATGTAATTCCCCAGACCTTACAGCTGGCTTTGCCCTTCGCAATATCACCCCAGCGGAGATTCCCATGTGACTCGGTGACTAGGGCTGGGAATTTGAGCCGGCATTATAAACACTGACTGTCTGCCCTGCACGTAGGAACGCACAGGCAGGTACGAGGTGTTTTATCGCTTTGATTCTTCTCTTTGGCACTTGGGGACAATTTAGACAAGTTTCTAGCAAGGCAACATGTTTCAGTTCCGTTCCAGGTCACCCTTCAGTGTTTTAATTATAAAATGTCATTGTTTGACGTTTGTAATGAGGAGCTGGTTTGGGGTTAGAATCTACCTACCTGCCACCATATCTATCTATCTATCCCCATACACCCCCTCTATCTATCTATCTATCTATCTATCTATCTATCTATCGCCATCCACCCCCTCTACCTATCTATCCCCATACATCCCCTCTATCTATCTATCTATCTATCTATCTATCTATCTATCTATCTATCTATCTATCTATCGCCATCCACCCCCTCTACCTATCTATCCCCATACATCCCCTCTATCTATCTATCTATCTATCTATCTATCTATCTATCTATCTATCGCCATCCACCCCCTCTATCTATCTATCTATCCCCATACACCCCCTCTATCTATCTATCTATCCCCATCCACCCCCTCTATCTATCTATCTATCTATCTATCTATCTATCTATCTATCTATCTATCTATCTATCTATCTATCAAATTAACAATGAATGTTAAGATCCATGAACGAGGGAATGGATAGCTCTATGGATAACAAAACAAGAATATCTAGAATCAGAATGATTTTTTGGTAAGGGATATAAAACCTCATGGTTCAGGTCTTCAATCAGTGTCTTACTATTAGGGATTAGCCTGAGACCTTCATGGGCAGGGGAGGGAAAGAATCTTATCCCACATCTGTTGAGCGTTTGTTGCACTTGCCTTTGGAGTATCAGCTGTTGGCCACTGTCAGAGACAGGAGACTGATGGAACACGGGTCTGACCTGGTCTGACAATTTCTAGGTTCATTCTGATTCTAAGAGGTTATGCTGCCAAGCACAACCAAGCAAGGATGAAATTATTGTGACTAAGGGCTCTCGATCTTCACGCTTCTGGGTATATGCTGGTTTCCGGCGGAGTCCAGGAAGAAATCCTGCTCCTCTCCTGTGGTGCAGCACTGCGCAATTCCACACTTTAGCTGGGCTGGGATGCACTGCTCACGCATCTCACAGCTGTCAGGAAGAAGTGAGCGCGAGGGGAGAGACGCGTACTATCTCCTCCATCCCCCTTCCAGTGTTCCAGCACTGGAATAATCAGCACTGGCACAGGATCAGGGATGAGCTAGACCACTGGGCTGTGGCAGTGCATTTGTGTCTGTGTTTCTTAGTGGACATCTGAAAATTAACCTAGCCTATGCCTCAGTTTCACACATATTCACCCAGATCAGAACCAGTGACCTCCTTGAGGCACAGAAGGGCATTGACAGGTAGGGGAGCTGAGCCTCTCACAGGGTTTTCCAGCCTGGGTACCAAAAGTCAAGACCCCAAAATCCATATTTTGGCACTGAAATAAGTAGCCTGATCTTCAGAGCTGCTGCTATTGAGAAGTCAGCGGGAGCTGCTCAGCCTGCCCTGGACATCAAGCTGCCTTAAGCTTGGGGCACAGCCGGGTTGGAGTTTTTTCAGAAGTGGTGCAGGAGTAAATTGATTAATTCCATTGTCCATCCCAAGTGAGCCAATGCAGTCACAGGCCCTGAGGTCAAACAATGCCACTTTGCCATTCTTATACGTCCAGACCAAAGGGTGAGTGCAGAGCGCGAGAAGCTCCAGAACACATGTCCTGGACGTACCACAAGCGGTTGTTCTGGCTCTCCCCAAAAGTGTTGGAACGGCACTCTGGAGTGATCCAGCATGCCTTGAGTGCTGGTCCAGGCGCAATAATTAACTCCTTGTATGGTAATGGCTGGTAAACGCTGACTTTTTAATAACAACTGCAGTTAAACCAGGCAAATCTGTCTCTCTCTGTGGAGAAATAGAGCTTAGAGGCTCATGGAGGAAACAGGAGGTTGGTACATGTTCACACCAGACATTTTAATCTCCCACAGTCTGTATAGGAATGTATATGGTGTCCTCACCATAGACTCTGATCAGCTCCCAGCTACTAATGGATGTTTGCTTGCCCACCTCTGTGAAGTAAATCAGGATTCTTAGCTCCACTTTCACATGGGAAACTGGGGCACAGACAGATTAAGTGACTTGCTCACATTCATACAGGAAACCTGTGGAAGAGATGGGAACTGAACCCAGATCTTTTGTGTTCCAGCCAATGCCTTGATTGCAAAACGATCTGTTTTCCCCAGCAAGAGAAAAAGACTCTGACTCTTTATCCTGCTCTGTTGCATCTAACTGGAGCTTTAAATGTATATTTCTCCATTACTATTTCAGGAAAGGGAGATTTGAACCCAAATGGGACAGAGTCCATAGCACAGCATGTCAGCAGCAGATGGTACCAACCTCAGCAGCACCTCAGTGTTCCTCCTAACAGGCATACCGGGACTGGAGCATGTACACCACTGGTTTGCTGCTCCTTTATCTTTCATGTACGCTATTGCAATTTTGGGAAACGGCACCATCCTGTTTGTTATAAAAGCAGATCGATGGCTCCACCAGCCCATGTACTATTTCCTTTCTATGCTGGCCTCCACGGACCTGGGTCTGACTCTATCCACGCTGCCGACGGTGCTGCATGTGCTTTGGTTCAACTCCCGAGAAATCAGCTTCAGCGCCTGCCTCCTCCAGATGATCTGCATCCACTCATTTTCCTTCATGGAGTCCTTGGTGCTTCTGGCCATGGCGTTTGACCGCTACGTGGCCATTTGCAACCCTCTGAGATACACCTCCATCCTGACCAGCCCCAGGATTGCTAAAATAGGACTGATGATTGTCTGTAGATGTACGTTGGTGCTGGTCCCATTAATCTGTTTTCTTACACTTCTGCCATTCTGCAGGTCTCGTGTGCTCTCCTATTCCTACTGCTTGCATCAGGATGTAATACGACTGGCATGCTCAGATACCACCTTCAATAGTATCTATGGCTTAACTCTAATCCTGCTCATAGTGGTACTAGACCCATTGCTGATTATCCTGTCTTATGTTATGATCATTCAGATGGTCTTAAGCATCACGTCCAAGGAAGAGCGCATCAAGGTCCTGAACACCTGCGTCTCCCACATCTGCGCCGTCTTGATCTTCTACATCCCCATGGTTGGCTTGTCGATCATTCGCAGGTTTGGGGAAAATGCCGCCCCCATCATTCACGTTCTCATGGCCAACATCTATCTTTTTGTGCCCCCGGTGCTCAACCCTGTCATCTACAGCATGAAAACCAAACAGATTAAGGAAGGGATCCAAAGGATCTTGTGTCAAAAAAAGGCCTGACCTGGGCATGGCCAGTGGCTTAGGTGTTATTCCAGGATATGTGTCCTAAGTCTTCACAGAATGGTGAGACTGGGTGATAGATAGATAGATAGATAGATAGATAGATAGATAGATAGATAGATAGATAGATAGATAGATAGATAGATAGATAGATAGGAATATAAGATCGGCCATACTGGGTCAAACCACAGGTCCATCTAGCCCACAATCCTGTCATCTGACAGTGGCCAATGCCAGGTGCCCCAGGAGGAATGAACAGAACAGGTAACCATCAAGTGATCCATCCCCTGTCGCCCAGTCCCAGCTTCTGGCAAACAGAGGCTAGAGACACCATCCTGCCCATCCTGGCTAATAACCATTGATGGACCTAGCCTCCATGAACTTATCTAATTCGTTTTGAACCCTGAGTCGTGGCCTTCACAACTTCTTCTGGCAAAGAGTGCCACAGATTGACTGTGCGTTGTGTGAAGAAATACTTCCTTTTTTTGTTTGTTTGTTTGTTTTAAACCTGCTGCCAGTTAATTTCATTGGGTGAGCCTTAGTTCCAGTCTTATGAGAAGGAGTAAATAACACTTCCTTATTGACTTTCTCCACACCAGTCATGATTGTATAGACCTCTATCATATCCCCCATAGTCATCTCTTTTCCAAGCTGAAAAGTCCCAGTCTTATTAATCTCTCTTCATATGGAAGCTGTTCCATACCCCTCGTCATTTTTGTTGCCCTTTTTTAACCTTTTCCAGTTCCAATATATCTTATGATCTGTCTTAAGATAGACAGATAGATAGATAGATAGATAGATAGATAGATAGATGGAGTGGATGGGGTTAGATAGAGAAGGGGGAAGGAGATAGATAGATAGATAGAGTGTATGGGGGGAGAGAGAGAGATAGATCTAAGAGAACTTCCTCTGTATGGTAGCAAGTATTCATCCTTATACAGCCCCTTGATTTTTATGCTTCACGTGACTGATTAAAAACCAGAGCTGTGGCTTAAAATATTGAGTGCTATTTCCCTCAGCTACTGACTTCAGTTTCCAGGCACTCGCAGGATTATGCGGCAGAGGGCAAGGCACAGGGCAGGCAGTTTCGGAGCAGGTGTGTAGCAATTGCTGCCGCCACACACTCTCCTCCTCCTTTGTGCAGGCATAACGCCCCCAGGAGCCCCTGTCTCTCTCCCCTGCCCCCCAGCTCTGGGTGGCTCACAGAGCGATAGCCGAGCCCGGAAACCCTGCGTGGGTTGCAGAGATTGGCAGGGCTGTGGCTCCCGATAAGGAGCGGAGGGAAAGGCAAGTCAAGCCCGCGGCCCTGCTCCTTAGCCAGGAACGGGGACGGCAGCTTGGTTAGTTTGTGTTAACAAACCACACCAGGCACCGTTAAGGCATTTGAAAGTCCCAGCTCATCTGTGGGTCTCACCCTGACCATAAATGTGATTTCTTGCCCCTGGCTTCCTGGCACAACGTCTTGCTTGTTTAATTATTAAACATTTGTTGGATTTTTTAAAACCAGTTGCTTCTGGGAGCCGCTTGAGGTAAGCACCACCTGGAGCCTGCATCCCTGCCCCCCTCCCGTGCCCCAACCCCTGCCTCAGACCTGATCCCCCTCCAACCCTCCGAATTCCTCAGTCCAAGGCCAGAGCACCCTCCTGCACCCCAAGCCCCTCATCCCCAGCCCCACCCCAGAGCCCACACCCCCAGCCGGAGCCCTCATCCCCTCCCTTCCCCACATCCCAACCCCCTGCCCACCTTTGCTGTAGTGCCTAGGCCATGGACCAGGCCCATCCTGTGCTAGGTGCTGTACAAACAGAACAGAAAGGCTCTGGTGCATTTCCCCTTCCCTGAAAAGCCTCAGCAGTGAAAGGTGAAGAACAGGGACCTTGCTGGCTGCATCCTTGCGCTTGGGGCTAGCTGCAGCCCAGAGATCTGTGCACAGCTGAGGAGCCAGGTCGGTGGAACAGCTTTTGGCAGGAGCCAGCAAGAGCATGGATGTCACTCAGGTGGGACCGGGAGGTCAGTTCTCTTATTCCAAGGTGCAGCCCCAGTGCTGTGGGAGATGGGGAAGGCAGGAGGCTCCATCACTCAGATACAGAGGGGTCCCTGTTTGTACTGTGTGAGGCTCTGCTGCTTCCAACCATGTTTTCTTGGTTTCAGCCCAGGCTGATTCTTGTCTCTGCATCTTGCTTTGAGTTTAGATGTTGAATAAGCTCAAACCAAAACCACCAAGTTTCCCCTGGACCCAGCCTCGTAGAAGTGTCACATAAATGTCCGAGCTGGGGCACAAAATCTTCTCACCCACTTTCGCACAATGATACATCAAAATGAGCAAACTAAGTATACTTTACTCCCCGCTCAATAACCAATTACTCAGCCCTGGTGAGAGAGGAAGGCTCTTGTAGTTAATTAGCCACCAGAACTGTAGTGTGCAGATCATTTTGCTGTGTATTAGGAAACCATTATCTCACATCATTGGGATCAATTCTGAACATGCCCCATCCATTAGGCCTTGTCTTCAGGGAAGGGCAGGGACGGTTGCTTTCTACATGTGTTTACAACATGTAAAGGAGAGGAGAGGCTGAGGGAACTGGGGTTGTTTAGTCTGCAGAAGAGAAGAGTGAGGGGGGATTTGATAGCTGCTTTCAACTATCTGAAGTGGGGTTCCAAAGAGAATGGAGCTAGGTTGTTCTCAGTGGTGGCAGATGACAGAATAAGGAGCAATGATCTTAAGTTGCAGTGGGGGAGGTCTAGGTTGGTTATTAGGAAACACTATTTCACTAGGAGGGTGGTGAAGCACTGGAATGGGTTCCCTAGGGAGGTGGTGGAATCTCCATCCTTAGAGGTTTTTAATGCCCAGCTTGACAAAGCCCTGGCTGGGATGATTTAGTTGGGGTTGGTCCTGCTTTGAGCAGGGAGTTGGACTAGATGCCTCCTGAGGTCTCTTCCTACCCTAATCTTCTATGATTCTATGATTCTATGAACACCGAGCATGATGGGTTCTGACCAGATGTGGTACTACAAGAAGAAGAATAATAAACTGATATTCTTCCTGCGTGAACAAAATACTATAGGAGCATTTCCCCCTTTCTTTCCTGCATGGTTTTAAGGATGAAAATGGAATATAACCCCCGCACACGCATTTCCTCATTAAACCCAAGATAACGATTTCTCCTTATGAGTTTCTCCTGTACCTGCAGCTTGTAAAACTGTGGGAGAGAACCTCATCATTCACCCGTGCGCCTGTTCTGATCGGTGCACTCACCGCAGGACTCCTGTGGAAATTGACTCCTTTGTCACCTCAACCGTGAGGAATGGCGTGGTGGGACCTGCCCAAGTGGTTCGCTCCCAGCCTCCCACGGAGGGTGCCTTTATACTGCAGGCATATGAAACCCCATTGGGGTGACAGGGTTGCATGGGGCTTTCTGCTGGTCTGGTGTGTAACAGGAAATAACTGGCTTGAAGCTCTAGAGGCCGGACGTTCACCAGTGACTATAACGGTGTCTGGATTGGCACCAGAGTAGCTCAGATCAGGATCTGTCTCTGTGCAATAGATGTGGGCTGGACTGAACACGCCCTGTTCGAGGAAGAGGCAGTTCATTGCACCGGGAGTGCTGGAGCCAGCCCTCCTGCCCCACCTACCCACAGTGACTCCGCTGCTCCTGTGGGTCAGTCCTGCGCTGGAGAGCCCACCACGAGGTGGCAGAGAGTGGACAGGGCTCCAGGCCTGCTCAGTTCTTGGTCACCTTCTGCAAATCCTGCCGACACAGCGGTGTGCCTCGTCCCGCAGCGGACATAGCGTTGTAATCGCTTTGAGATGAACAGGCCTCGGGGGGTAACACTCACCACGGGCGCACAGACGCCGTGGCTCACTAGGTTAACCATGATCCCCTCAGGGTCCCCTTGCCGTCCCCACCGACCGGCTCCTCCTTGGGCTGTCAGGGGGCGTCTCTTGGATCCCTAGGCAGGGGATTGACTTGGCCACATGAGCTACCTGTCCTGGGGCTGCGATCGCTTTTGCCACCTGGGGAGGTGAGTTGAAGGAGGCCCATTACCTCTTAAAGGGCCAGTCTACCTATGTGTTGTCTTCCTATTCCACGTGAGTACAGTGCCTAACGCAGCGGGCTTCTGACCCCGACTGGGGTCTGCCACCTCTCACGTGCGTGCCCGGACCACAGGGCTATGGGGGATCTGATGTGGGCACCCACAGGCTCTCCTCTTGAAACTGTTCCACCTGAATTCAGTAATTGAATATTAACTGGACCGGAGACCGAGTTAGAATGATGCCACCTCCCGGTGGTTGGGGCATTCACCTGAGAGGTGGCAGATCCCCAGTAAAATCCCTTCTCCCCGTCAAGAAGAGAGAGGATAAAACTTGGGGGAGTTCTCCTGAAAGCTGACTGAGTGCTGGAACCACTGGGCTAACGGTTGTAAGGGAAGGTGCCTCCCCCTCTCCCTGGCAGCCTCGGGACACACCCACCAGATGGACTTAGAATCGCACCGGCACTTCCCCGTTCACAGATTGTGCCAGGAGTTAGGTGCCTGGGCGCCCAGAGAGAGGCAGCAGCAGGCCTGTACTGAGGCAGAAACATGGGCACCGAGGAACTTGCCATGCAAACACTGAGTGAGTTTGGGCACCGACTGGGACAGGCCGCAGCCAGAGGCGCATTTTGGGAACCACAATGGCACATCAAAATGGGACTCAGGTGCCTACGTCTGGGGGTTAGGCACAAAGGACCCCCCGCTTTGGAAATTAATAATAAATAATAATAATGAATAGCAGCCTCATGGCAGGAAAGCAACCCTGCCGAGGGACGGGCGCAGGTCCATTCTGTGTTGCTGTAGCCGTGTGGGTCACAGGACATTAGAGACACAAGGTGGGGGAGGGGATATCTTTCACTGGATCAGCTTCTGCTGGTGAGCGAGACCAGTATGTGCATAACTTTAGCATCCCATATAAGCCAAGTGCTCCTGTGTTTCCTGAACGGAGCTGGGTTTAAACCTGAGCTTAAGCATTTTCCGAAATCAGGGCTCACAGTCATCCTAATTCTGTCCCATTTGCTGTATCGCCTGCCAGGCTGTTTGCTTTTCAGCCTGCATCCTGTGTCTTTTGTCCTCCAGGGGTCCCCCCCAGCCTCAGACCCCCAGCTGGCCTCTGGTTCCCAGTGACAGCCAGGCCAGAGCCCCTGCCTGGGCTGTAGAGATTGCCAGGGCTGTTACGCAGGATAAGGAGTGTCGGGGAAGGCCAGGCAAGCCCCACGCCCTGGGCTGGACCCATGCCGGGGGCTGCCGAGTTGTTCAGTTTGTATGAAGAAAGCGGAGCTGGTTAAGGCATTGGACTGTCACAGCTCGTGTTTGGGGCCCAGCAAGAGCTTCCATTTCGTGCAGCTCCCTGCTTTTTTCTGGTACCTTGTGCCTCGGTTATTCGCCGCTAGCTTGTTTGTTGGGGGTGATTGAACCATCTTGAAAAATTATCATGCTTTCTATTTTGTCTTGCCATAGTGCCCGAGAGCCCCAGCCCTGGGCCAGGCCCTCACGGTGCTAGGAGCTGCACAAACCCAGAACAGAAAGCTGGTTTCTGCCATAAGAACATAACATAAGAACATAAGAACATAAGAACGGCCGTACCAGGTCAGACCAAAGGTCCATCTAGCCCAGTATCCTGTCTACCGACAGTGGCCAATGCCAGGTGCCCCAGAGGGAGTGAACCTAACAGGCAATGATCAAGTGATCTCTCTCCTGCCATCCATCTCCATCCTCTGACGAACAGAGGCTGGGGACACCATTCTTACCATTCTGACAAACTGACAGGCTAAGCATAGGACGAGAGACAACAGATGGCTACAGATGGATGGGGGAGTGCAAAGAAACCATGAGACAATATTGGTCAGCGAGATGGCCTATAAACCTGCTGTACGTCTGCAGTAGGTTGTTCCATGCAATGAAATCAGGAAGGATTTTTGCATTTTTAAATGGTTTATGTTTACAAGGGTCCCGCTGCAATTTTATGGTACACGGTGTCCTGACATTTTATTCACGTTCTGCTCCTGGGCAGTCACCCTGGTGCTGTCATGTAGTGCAGCACATGGCGCGATCAGCATATCACAAGAGTCGGCGGCTGGAAGAAAAAGCCAGGCAAATTCAAATTAGAAATGGGGGCGTGGGGGGGAGGGAGACGTGAGCGCAGCCTAACATGATCCGTGAATCGTCCACGGACATCCGACTCCCACTGGGCCCTGGCTGTTCTTATGTTAGCAGTGATACGATTCTAGTAGCCGCTAAAGGCTCCAGCTCAGATCAGGGCCCCATTGTGTAGACTCTGCAGAGACAGTCCCTGGCCAAAAGGGCTTAGAGTGACTATTATCCCCATTGTACAGAAGGGAAACTGAGGCACGGGCAGGGGAAATGACTTGCCCGGAGGTCTGTGGCAGAGCTAGGAACTGAACCCAGGTGTCCTGCATTACTCCAGCAGTCCCGTAACCAGACCGTCAGCCTCCTGCTCAGCAGGCAGTCCCCTAACTCTTTGCACTTACGCACGCTTTTGTAACTGGGCCGTCACTGCCTCGTGTCTCGGTGAGCCACTCCGCAGAACAGAGCCAGCGCCTGCCTCACAAAGGTGCTGCGACTGGAGAGGTTCAGTCCAGCCCTGTCTGTGAAGGGCTTTGAGATCTCCAGATGAAAGGGGAGGAGGCTGGGTGAAAGGCATGAGTGTAAAGCTGCCCCAGGGTGCTTTACTTCAGTGCTTCCCGCTACGACAGTGGTAGGCGGAGATCGGGGCTGACCCAAAGCCATGGAAGTCACTGGGAGCCTTGTCCCTGGCTTCTGGGAGCTCTGGCTCAGACCTCGGCTAAGGTCTGAATAAAGTGCAGAACGGGGGCCCCGTTTCCATGGCAGTCAATGGCAGAACGCTCACTAACTCCGCGGGGACCCAGCTCTCCGCCAGCAGCCAGGCAGGTGCAGTGCCTGGGGGGTTCAGGTGCTCAGCTCTGATCCTCAAGTGTGGCTTTGGGTCTCCCTTCATCTTACACTAAAAGGCTCCCTCTGGTTCCCTCAGCCACACAACGGGGGCCCGCTCCGAAGGCAGCTGGCTCCAGACTCCCAGCGTGAGACGTGTGCGGATTACTGGGAACTCGACTATCCTGTACCAGGAGATTGCTTCTCAATCCATTGGCAGATCATCTAGTCTGACCTCCTGCTCCTCACAGGCCACAGCACCTCCCCCACCTGCTCCTGTAAGAGACCCCAACCCTTCTGGCTTTAAAACCGATAAGTGTATGAGACTGGCTAGCCACGCAGCCATGTCCTGGGGCCCCCTGCCACTGGCTCATCGGGCTGCTGGGTTCAGACACATCAGCACCCAAGGGAGGGATGGGCCAGCATCGTAGCCAGCTGCCTTCGGAGTGGGGTTTTGGGCAGCTGGACTGGCGGGGTGGCCAGACCTTCAGGTACCCACAGCCACCAGGATGCCTGATGGGCTGGGCAAGGCAGATTCCGGTCCCTCCTGCTGCTGAGGTACCATGTGGGGCTGACGGGTTATCGCCCTGCAGATGTTCAGGGGCTGGCGCTGTCCTGTGGAAAGCTGCTCTCGAAGCCGGTAAAAAGTCCAGCCCAGCCTCTGCCAGACCATGGTCTGGGGAGAAATAAACAGGCCCAAGTTGAAGTTAAAAGACCTGGGCACAAGGAGTCATCAAGGCTGCTGGTAAAGTCCTGGATTGACACGACAACGAGTGGCAAGAGTCTAGAATGGGGAGTTAATGTTCCGGGCTGAAATCAGTGACAGGTGATTGGGGACTGTCCATGGGGGGAGGGGGCTGCCCCTTCTTGGGCTTTGGTTCTCGGGGGGCAGCGAGTGGGAGTCAGAGGGATGCATGAACTGGAAGAGACAAACATTCCCAGCACAGCTGCTGCCACCACCCCAGTCTCCTGGGACCCTGGCTGTATCGTGCTGATCCTGAGAGACGTCCTTTCAGGGACTGGGCCAGAGAGGGGTTTGAAATGTGGTTTCATTCTGGTGCAGAACAAAAGTGAGACCTTTAGAAAGTGACCCCCAGCGGTCAGGGCTCTCACCTGGCGAATGGGAGACTCAGCTTCAAATCCCTTCCCTGGATCAGGGACTGCAAAGGGGAAAAGGGCTTTTGCTACACTCAGAACTTTTCTTAATACTTTATATTTCAAGGGCTTTAGCTGATTCCTTGGTGTCTGTCTGTCCTTGACAGAAGGCTTCGAGGATTTGTAATGGTGGCTGTTACACTCCGCTGCGCTGAACTGTTGAATGATGAAATATAAACAAGGGCTTTGTTAACATTTTATCCCTTCGGGGGCCCAGACCGTCCCCTTCTCAGTCCAGCAGGGCTGCCCTGTGCAGACCCGGCACACGCTCAGCACTGGAACCTAAATCGGAAGAGGCCCCTGGTATTTGCATGCATAGGTAGATACCATGCCTGAGAACAGGACAGTCGAAGGGGAGAGGGAGGTAGGAGTGAGAAGGTTAATTTGCTTTGTTGTTGCTCTTAGGGCAAGACTCAGGGGACCAATCTCAAGCCCAGTGGATTTGAAGGACAATGTATAAATCCTCCCTGATCTCCAACAGCTACAGAGCCTGAATGGTGCCTGGGCTCCATCTGCATTTTGCTGCACTTGTCAGAGATAAATACAGCAGCCCCTGACCTGCCGGAGAGCGCCGCTTACCCAAACCAAGCACAGGTATTTACTATTACTCGGCTCAGAGCAGGAGATACTCAGACCAAGTGTTCACCAGAGGCTTAACTAGACACTTTGCTACTGTTTGGTAAAGTGCTTTGAGATCCTTGGATGGACGAAGCTATACGCAGGAGGCGGAAGACTGGAAATATAGAAATATGAATCTAGCCAACAGAACAGGCAGGGCTTTGCTATAGCTTAGACAGATAGATCGACGTCATGGCAGGAGTTTAACACCAACTAACGGGAGGGGAATTTTACGTTTTTAATCTTCCTTTATGAATTAAGGCCCTGCCCCTGAAATCACACGTCTAAGTAACTTTGCCCACTTCCCATTGAACTCAGTGGACGTGCACTCAGGTACAAAGTCACTGATCTCTGGGAGTTTAGTCAGGGTGTTAATCTCTGGTACCTCATGAAATGAGGACGGTGATACGGACTGGCCTCACAGGGGGGTGGGGAAGATATAGCCATAAGCAAACAGGAGGAGCACAGATAGCAGGAGGCCAGAGAGGTACCTTGGCAGAAGCATTTCAGCAATAAGATTGTCTTCAACTATCAGCCAAATGCAAAATTTCTCCTCATCTTGATCTTGCAGGAAGCAAAATTTTCAGAAGTGGCCTAGGATACAGGATGCCCATCGGGTCAGCTATCAACAGCACTGACGCCAGCTCAGACGTCTTCATCCTGCTGGGCATCCCAGGACTGGAAGCTGCCCACATCTGGATCTCTATCCCCTTGTGCGCCATGTACATCATTGCTCTGTTCGGGAACACCGGAGTGCTAGTACTGACACTGGTGGAGCGAAGCCTGCAGCAACCCATGTACCTTTTCCTCTCCATGTTGGCTATCTCTGATCTCATTCTCAGTTCCACCACAGTGCCTAAAATGTTGCTCATGCTCTGGTTCAAGGCTGGAGAAATCTCATTTGCTGCCTGTCTCACCCAGATGTTCTTCGTCCATGCCGTTTTCGCTCTGGAGTCGGCCATTCTGCTGGCCATGGCGTTTGATCGGTACGTTGCCATCTGCCACCCCCTGAGATACAGAGCTGTAGTAACAAAGCCCCTGGCAGGGAGAATAGGGGTAGCAAGCATGCTCAGGAGCGTGTGTGTAGGCCTCCCGTTTGTCTGGTTTCTTAAAAGGTTGCCATACTGTGGCCACCACATCGTCCATCACACCTACTGCGAGCACATGGGCATAACCCGGCTGGCCTGTGCCGACATCACAGTAATTACTGTGTATGGTTCGATCGTCACTTTCTTAGCCATAGGGTTAGATGTTATCTTTATCGCTGTGTCCTACACTCTGATCCTCAGGGCCATCTTCCGGCTTCCCTCCAAGGACGCCCGGCTCAAGGCTCTCCGCACCTGCAGCTCCCACCTCTGCGTCATATTAATATTTTACATACCGGCCTTCTTCTCCTTCTTAAGCCATTGCTCTGGGCGCCATGTCCCCCGCCACATCCACATTCTTCTCACCAACCTCTACGTGCTGGTTCCACCCACACTGAACCCCATCATTTACAGGGTGAAAACCCAGCCGATCTGGGCCAGGGTGCTGAAAACATTCGATCCTCAAAGGCGCAGCCCCTGAAAACTGTCCTAGAATTCTCAGCTGTCTGCTCGGAGTTGCTAATACCCAGGCCCTGGTCTGAAGCCTTGTGAAGTGTTGGGTTTCAGTGGGTCAGGCCGTTAGGATCACAGACAGAAATGCTGAGTTCAAGGTGACGGGAATATTCATGGATTTTAGGAAGAAGGAAAGATCTAAGTGTGACCTTCTGGCTATCACAGGCCCTTACATTTACCCCTGTGTTAAGCCCAATAACCTGAGTTTCATTAATCATTTTGAGAAAGGATCCAGTTTTGATCTGTAAACAGCAAGAGATGGCGAATCCACTGCTTTCCCTGGCACTTTGTTCCAATGGTGAATCACATTCCCTGTTACGAATGTCTCTTCTGGTCCATATGCTGAAGCTCACCCTGTTTTACTGTGCTCCCCTGCCAGGGTTAGTAACCCCTTTGTGTGCTAGAAGAGGGTAGAAAACAAAGGCGAAAGAAAACCCCTTTCCCCAGTGACCGGGGACACCACAGCGATCAGTGCGTGACAATCACATATGCCGGATCCCTGCACAGGGCGGGATTTCACCCGGAGAGCTTGATTGTAGCTGGAGTGGATGGGACCTGGGTAATATCCCTTTCAAGAGGTGTCGTGCCCTCTAGTGTCTTCCATGTCAAAAGCCAGCAGAACCCTGCTGCGGCCGCGGGGCCCAGAGATAGCCGGGCTGCTGTGTTCGGACATAGTCAATAAACATGGGGATTTGGAAGCCAGCTGTCCATGTGGTTTCCCCGCACTCTTCATGTTGTGCAGCGAGCGAGGGCTGGTGTGTGGGGCACTGCAGCTCAGCATGGCCTCGAGCAGGGGGGAGCAGACGGGGGAGCATCCCCTCCATTTCAGGGTAGCTGGGGACGCTGTCTCCATGGAGTCCACACACTCTGGGTCACACAGGCACCGTGACTGTGCCCATGGGGGCAGGAAAGCTGCTTGGTGCCAATGAAGGGTTTCTTGGGGGAGGAGGGGTAAATACAGGCAAGAGGGTGGGATGAGGCAGCTGGATTAACACAGGTACTTTTGCGATCAGTATTTACCCCACACGCATGCCAGGGGTTCTGGTAACCACCCCAAAGCTCCTTTGCTTCTGCCATGCTTGGCTTCACCTGTTTTCATCCTGCCCGTGGGGCCACAGCTCCTGCCCTCTGCCCTGTCCTCTGCCCCCTCGGGCTCTGCCTGCCCCTGTCCTGACACCAGCGTGTACGGATCCTGCCGGGGGACAGGGCGACACTGGGGAGCTGGGCTGGACTCAGAGCTCTCGGTCGCCCTGGGCACCCTGGAAGGAGTCCAGCTCTCACACCTGCCCTGAGGAGGCAGAGGCCCCTGGCCCTGTCCTTGATGGCATCCAGGACGCCACTGACAGTGCTGAGTCACTGAGCATGGGAACCCCCCTGCGCAGCAAACCCAGCCCCCGGGGCGCGGATCTGCCGTAGCGGCTGGACGAGCCCCTGCAGAAGTCGCTGTGTGGGGAAGGGGAAGTGGCCCTGGGTGCTGGATGTCCAGTGACAGCCCTGCGAGCAATGCAAAGGGGTCGGTGCGTCTCCCCTTCTCCCTGCCCTGCTGTCGCTGGCGGCGCGGGCTGGGACCTGCCGGTGCCCTGCTGCCACTGGCGGCACGGGCTGGGACCTGCCGGTGCCCTGCTGCCGCTGGCGGGGCGGGCTGGGACCTGCCGGTGCCCTGCTGCCGCTGGCGGGGCGGGCTGGGACCTGCCGGTGCCCTGCTGCCGCTGGCGGCGCGGGCTGGGACCTGCCGGTGCCCTGCTGTCGCTGGCGGCGCGGGCTGGGACCTGCCGGTGCCCTGCTGCCGCTGGCGGCGCAGGCTAGGACCTGCCGGTGCCCTGCTGTCGCTGGCGGCGCGGCCTGGGACCTGCCGGTGCCCTGCTGCCGCTGGCGGCGCGGCCTGGGACCTGCGGGTGCCCTGCTGCCGCTGGCGGCGCGGGCCGGGACCTGCGGGTGCCCTGCTGTCGCTGGCGGCGCGGGCCGGGACCTGCCGGTGCCCTGCTGCCGCTGGCGGCGCGGCCTGGGACCTGCCGGTGCCCTGCTGTCGCTGGCGGCGCGGGCCGGGACCTGCCGGTGCCCTGCTGCCGCTGGCGGCGCGGGCCGGGACCTGCCGGTGCCCTGCTGCCGCTGGCGGCGCGGGCCGGGACCTGCGGGTGCCCTGCTGCCGCTGGCGGCGCGGGCTGGGACCTGCCGGTGCCCTGCTGCCGCTGGCGGCGCGGGCTGGGACCTGCTGGTGCCCTGCTGCCGCTGGCGGCGCGGGCTGGGACCTCTCTGGTGCTGCTCTGCGGTTGCTGCTTGGGCTTGTTGTTATGCACCATTAGTATTTGATTTAAATCATACAGGGGGCTGGGGAGCTGCAGCAGCTGCTGGAGTCAATAGACAGTGACCCTGCCAGGTGGCCGGACCAGGACGTGCCAAGGCAAGGCAATAGAGATTTGTCTCTCGGATGCACTCCTCCGTGTGTCACACCTACATTGCACCCACCATGTACAAACACACATACACACACACACCCCCCGGCCCGCGGCAGCTGTCTGTCTGTTGAGATGGGTTCTGCCCGGCGAGGTCTCCCCAGGATCTTTGCTCCCCTCCTTTAGCTAGTAACAACGTGCCCTTTCCTCCCCCCGGCCTTAGTTCTTAGTTCTGGAAGCTGCAACAAAGAGCGGGACCCCCTTGTGCACAGCCACACGGGCGAGGTCTGGGAGGCTGGGCAGACACATAGGATCACTGCACAAGCCAACGGGCTAAAGATAGCAGCACGGCCGCAGCGGCACAGGCAGCGACGCAGGCTGGCCACCGCCTACGCACCCAGGGGGTCGGGTGGGACTGTACTGACCCAAGCCGCCATTTTCTGTGTGTTGGCTGAAGTGGAGATGGTGCGTGGCTGGCTCTGCATGCAGGGAAGCCCCCACCCTGCTGCGGTGTGGCCCCAGGCATAGTGAGAGAGTGTCTCTGCCTCCCAAGAGCGTATTGCATGGAAAAGAAACACGGAGGGAAACTGAGGCACAGAGAGATGGCGTGACTTCACCAAGGTCTCACAGGCTGTCAGTGGCATAACCAGGAATAGCACTGAAGTCTCCTGACTTGCAGCCGAGGTCCTGGTCCATTGTACCACACTGCCTCTCAGCTACGAGGTGTTCTCTGAGCTCCTCCTTATGGGCAGCATTGCCCATTGGCTCAGCAGCAAGTGTGGGGTGGTCTCTCCAGTCCAGGTTGCCTCCTCGGCCTGTTTGCCCAGAAAGAGGAGGGCCCCCGAACCGCTCCCCAGTTCTTTTCACCTTGGGCTCTCTCCAGCCCAGAAAACACTGCCCCCCAAGGAGGCCATGAACCAATCAGGGCTCCGTCTGCACACAAACGCTGAGCTCAGCTCGGGGGGACACAGATGTTGCACCGTGCACAGAAATTGAGGGGATGGAGTCCTTCCCTCCGAGGCCATTCTGCAGCCTTTCCTGCAGCCCCATAGCTGGCTGCTGGGTCCTTCCCGTCCCTGCATGGAGGTGAGAACACAAGAACGGCCAGACTAGGTCAGACCAACGGTCCACCCAGCCCAGTCTCCTGTCTGCCGACAGTGCCCCGTGCCAGGTGCCCCAGAGGGAATGACAAGAACAGGGAATCAGCGAGTGATTCATCCCCTGTTGCCCGTTCCCAGCCTCTGGCAAACAGAGGCCTGGGACACCATCAGGGTGAGCGGGATCGTGGAGCCCATCCTGCTCCCTCTCTTTCCCCCCCACTTCCACTGGGGTCAGGGCCTCCCACGGCTCCTGGCCAACACTGGGGCTAACAGAGCCTTGCTCGGCAGTAGCACGGCTGCGGTGCAAGCGGTCACTGGGCATTGAAAGCCGGGGCACCGGGAGCGCAGGGCTCAGTCCCGCTCATGGAAAGCTCTGGTCACACAACAGTGCCGTTACCATGTAGCCCCGCAGAGGCTGGAACGTCACCTACGTGGCCAGGAAAGGGTTAAGAAATGCAGGCAGGGGTGTGGGTGGCGGGGAGCGGAGGTGCTTGCATTGCCACTGCCCGTGTCCGGCCTGCTCTGTGGCTCACGCTGAAGCCCTGAACTCCCCGGGCCTGTAGCAAACAGACACCGGGGTCGCACGGGCAATCAGATGTAGATGGTCACACCTGGCCCTTCTGGCCGTGAAAGCGGTGAAGGAATTCTGGAAACCTGCAGAATTTGGCTTTTCAGCCTCCAAAGCAACAGATCTCACTCACCTGTAGTATCAGGTCCCTTATCCTCTGCATGGGCCCAGCCACTGGAGGCCAGTGTTTGTCTCACACAGACCTGTACAAAGCCAGGGCACGACAGGCTGTCACTTGTTTTCAATCCCTGGGCTGCAGGGCATGGACCAGGGACTCTCCCACTTCTGTGTTTGGCCAGTTGTGAGCAGGATGAGAATTTTCCTCCTGCGTGCGACTTGTCTGCGCCTGCTAACCCGGGGCGCGGATCTGCCGTAGCGGCTGGACGAGCCCCTGCAGAAGGCACTGTGTGGGGAAGGGGAAGTGGCCCTGGGCTGCCGGATGTCCAGTGACAGCCCTGCGAGCAATGCAAAGGGGTCATTCAGCTCATTGCCCAAAGGGGTCATTCAGCTCATTGCCCAAAGACGTCCCGAGAGATTTCACAGTATAAACTGCTCCGCACTGGCTGGGGGCGGGGTACGACTGGACCTGGCTTTCACTCCTCAGGGGGAAGCTCAGCTCTCTGCCAGGGAGCCGGTATGCAGCAGAGGCAATTCCCTGGGGAGGAGTCCTTCATATTGGTACAGCACTTTCAGGGCCCGATCCTGACGCTCAACGTTTTGGCTACATGCTAATCCGAAAGCAGCTGAGGAATTGAGATTACATAGGAACTTTTACCCATTTTTGCTTCCTTTACTTCTGTGTTTCCCAAACCTTAACAACCATTTCGGGGTGGCTGGGAACGCTGTCTCCATGGAGTCCACACACTCTGGGTCACACAGGCACCGTGACTGTGCCCATCGGGGCAGGAAAGCTGCTTGGTGCCAATGAAGGGTTTCTTGGGGGAGGAGGGGTAAATACAGGCAAGACAGTGGGATAAGGCAGCTGGATTAACACAGGTACTTTTGCGATCAGTATTTACCCCACACGCATGCCAGGGGTTCTGGTAATCACCCCAAAGCTCCTTTGCTTCTGCCTTGCTTGGCTTCACCTGTTTTCATCCTGCCCGTGGGGCCACAGCTCCTGCCCTCTGCCCTGTCCTCTGCCCCCTCGGGCTCTGCCTGCCCCTGTCCTGACGCCAGCGCGTACGGATCCTGCCGGGGGACAGGGCGACACTGGGGAGCTGGGCTGGACTCAGAGCTCTCGGTCGCCCTGGGCACCCTGGAAGGAGTCCAGCTCTCACACCTGCCCTGAGGAGGCAGAGGCCCCTGGCCCTGTCCTTGACGGCATCCAGGACGCCACTGACAGTGCTGAGTCACTGAGCATGGGAACCCCCCTGCGCAGCAAACCCAGCCCCCGGGGCACGGATCCGCCGTAGCGGCTGGAGGAGCCCCTGCAGAAGGCGCTGTGTGGGGAAGGGGAAATGGCCCTGGGCTGCCGGATGTCCAGTGACAGCCCTGCGAGCAATGCAAAGGGGTCGGTGCGTCTCCCCTTCTCCCTGCCCTGCTGTCGCTGGCGGCGCGGGCTAGAACCTGCCGGTGCCCTGCTGTCGCTGGCAGCGCGGGCTAGGACCTGCGGGTGCCCTGCTGCCGCTGGCGGCGCGGGCTGGGACCTGCGGGTGCCCTGCTGTCGCTGGCGGCGCGGGCTGGGACCTGCCGGTGCCCTGCTGCCGCTGGCGGCGCGGGCTGGGACCTGCCGGTGCCCTGCTTTCGCTGGCGGCGCGGGCTAGGACCTGCCGGTGCCCTGCTGCCGCTGGCGGCACGGGCTGGGACCTGCCGGTGCCCTGCTGCCGCTGGCGGCGCAGGCTTGGACCTGCGGGTGCCCTGCTGTCACTGGCGGCGCGGGCTAGGACCTGCGGGTGCCCTGCTGCCGCTGGCGGCGCGGGCTGGGACCTGCGGGTGCCCTGCTGCCGCTGGCGGCGCGGGCTGGGACCCGCGGGTGCCCTGCTGCCGCTGGCGGCGCGGGCTGGGACCCGCCGGTGCCCTGCTGTCGCTGGCGGCGCGGGCTGGGACCCGCCGGTGCCCTGCTGCCGCTGGCGGCGCGGGCTGGGACCCGCCGGTGCCCTGCTGCCGCTGGCGGCGCGGGCTGGGACCCGCCGGTGCCCTGCTGTCGCTGGCGGCGCGGGCTGGGACCTGCCGGTGCCCTGCTGTCGCTGGCGGCACGGGCTGGGAGCTGCCGGTGCCCTGCTGCCGCTGGCGGCGCGGGCTGGGACCTGCCGGTGCCCTGCTGCCGCTGGCGGCGCGGGCTAGGACCTGCCGGTGCCCTGCTGCCGCTGGCGGCGCGGGCTGGGACCTGCCGGTGCCCTGCTGCCGTTGGCGGCGCGGGCTGGGACCTGCGGGTGCCCTGCTGCCGTTGGCGGCGCGGGCTGGGACCTGCCGGTGCCCTGCTGTCGCTGGCGGCGCGGCCTGGGACCTGCAGGTGCCCTGCTGCCGCTGGCGGCGCGGGCTAGGACCTGCCGGTGCCCTGCTGCCGCTGGCGGCGCGGGCTGGGACCTGCCGGTGCCCTGCTGCCGTTGGCGGCGCGGGCTGGGACCTGCGGGTGCCCTGCTGCCGTTGGCGGCGCGGGCTGGGACCTGCCGGTGCCCTGCTGCCGCTGGCGGCGCGGGCTGGGACCTGCCGGTGCCCTGCTGCCGCTCGCGGCGCGGGCTGGGACCTGCCGGTGCCCTGCTGTCGCTGGCGGCGCGGGCTGGGACCTGCCTTTGCCCTGCTGCCGCTGGCGGCGCGGGCTGGGACCTGCTGGTGCTGCTCTGCGGTTGCTGCTTGGGCTTGTTGTTATGCACCATTAGTATTTGATTTAAATCATACAGGGGGCTGGGGAGCTGCAGCAGCTGCTGGAGTCAATAGACATTGACCCTGCCAGGTGGCCGGACCAGGACATGCCAAGGCAAGGCAATAGAGATTTGTCTCTCGGATGCACTCCTCCGTGTGTCACACCTACATTGCACCCACCATGTACAAACACACATACACACACACACACCCCGGCCCGCGGCAGCTGTCTGTCTGTTGAGATGGGTTCTGCCCGGCGAGGTCTCCCCAGGATCTTTGCCCCCCTCCTTTAGCCAGTAACAACGTGCCCTTTCCTCCCCCCGGCCTTAGTTCTTAGTTCTGGAAGCTGCAACAAAGAGCGGGACCCCCTTGTGCACAGCCACACGGGCGAGGTCTGGGAGGCTGGGCAGACACATAGGATCTCTGCACAAGCCAACGGGCTAAAGATAGCAGCACGGCCGCAGCGGCACAGGCAGCGACGCAGGCTGGCCACCGCCTACGCACCCAGGGGGTCGGGTGGGACTGTACTAACCCAAGCCGCCATTTTCTGTGTGTTGGCTGAAGTGGAGATGGTGCGTGGCTGGCTCTGCATGCAGGGAAGCCCCCACCCTGCTGCGGTGTGGCCCCAGGCATAGTGAGAGAGTGTCTCTGCCTCCCAAGAGCTTATTGCATGGAAAAGAAACACGGAGGGAAACTGAGGCACAGAGAGATGGAGTGACTTCACCAAGGTCACACAGGCTGTCAGTGGCATAACCAGGAATAGCACTGGCTGCTGAGTCCTTCCCGTCCCTGCATGGAGGTGAGAACACAAGAACGGCCAGACTGGGTCAGAGCAAAGGTCCATCCAGCCCAGTCTCCTGTCTGCCGACAGTGCCCCGTGCCAGGTGCCCCAGAGGGAATGAACAGAACAGAGAATCATCAAGTGATTCATCCCCTGTTGCCCGTTCCCAGCCTCTGGCAAACAGCGGCCTGGGACACCATCAGGGTGAGCGGGATCGTGGAGCCCATCCTGCTCCCTCTCTTTCCACCCCACTTCCACTGGGGTCAGGGCCTCTCACGGCTGCTGGCCAACACTGGGGCTAACAGAGCCTTGCTCGGCAGTAGCACGGCTGCGGTGCAAGCGGTCACTGGGCATTGAAAGCCGGGGCACCGGGAGCGCAGCTCTGGTCACACAACAGTGCCGTTACCATGTAGCCCCGCAGAGGCTGGAACGTCACCTACGTGGCCAGGAAAGGGTTAAGAAATGCAGGCAGGGGTGTGGGTGGCGGGGAGCGGAGGTGGTTGCATTGCCACTGCCCGTGTCCGGCCTGCTCTGTGGCTCACACTGAAGCCCTGAACTCCCCGGGCCTGTAGCAAACAGACACCGGGGTCGCACGGGCAATCAGATGTAGATGGTCACACCTGGCCCTTCTGGCCGTGAAAGCGGTGAAGGAATTCTGGAAACCTGCAGAATTTGGCTTTTCAGCCTCCAAAGCAACAGATCTCACTCACCTGTAGTATCAGGTCCCTTATCCTCTGTATGAGCCCAGCCACTGGAGGCCAGTGTTTGTCTCACACAGACCTGTACAAAGCCAGGGCACTACGGGCTGTCACTTGTTTCCGATCCCTGGGCTGCAGGGCATGGACCAGGGACTCTCCCACTTCTGTGTTTGGCCAGTTGTGAGCAGGATGAGAATTTTCCTCCTGCGTGCGACTTGTCTGCGCCTGCTAACCTCATTCAGCTCATTGCCCAAAGACGTCCCAGGAGATTTCACAGTATAAACTGCTCCGCGCTGGCTGGGGGAGGGGTACGACTGGACCTGGCTTTCACTCCTCAGGGGGAAGCTCAGCTCTCTGCCAGGGAGCCGGTATGCAGCAGAGGCAATTCCCTGGGGAGGAGTCCTTCATATTGGTACAGCACTTTCAGGGCCCGATCCTGACTCTCAATGTTTTGGCTACATGCTAATCCGAAAGCAGCTGAGGAATCGAGATTACATAGGAACTTTTACCCATTTTTGTTTCCTTTACTTCTGTGTTTCCCAAACCTTAACAACCTGTGAACCCCTTTCACTAAAATGTCAAGTGTCGCAAACCCCCTCCTAAAAATGAATATTTCCAGGGATTTTCTCTTTTACCTGAGTGTAAATTATAAAAGCCGTGATCTTGGAAATATAACATTTGTTTTTATGACATGCTTATTACCCACTATTTATTATTAATTATTAATTATGACAGTATTTTTATTACATTATGAAAACGGCAACACTCTTCCAAGATCTCACTTCCGTAGCTGGTATCACGTTGATTAAGCCTGTTATAAGACAAGGCTCCTAGGTTTCAGCAAGGAGGATCAGATGTGAAACTGCAGGAAGGGATTTAAGACGCCAACTCAGAGTTCCTCCTCCACAAGCATTCAGGTCTTGAGCAGTCCAGGCAAACAACGCACGTTACAACAAAGCTTCAACATGCTCTTCATAATAATTTTAAAAACAACACTAGCTGCCTATTTAATTTAAAAATCAGCCAAAAATATCCACCTCCCTTTCCATTTCTTATAAGTAGTCTTAAAGTTTAAATCTCCTCAGTGTGACAGAGATGCTGGCTTTGATCTGCTTAGCTCTTGGAGGTCCAGAGGCTCAGGGCTGCTGGCCCCATGCTGCCCGGGGTCCCTAGGGACAACTCTGTCCGCCATTAGGGAATTTTTTCCCGAGAACCCCCTGTAACATTTTGCAAACCCCAGTTTGGGAACCGCTGCTTCGCTTGTTCCCGGTGTTAACTGTGCTTTTTCCGATGGTTCATCGATTCCCAGATCATCTAGCCCCCCCTGCTGCGTAGCGCAAGACTTGGAATCTCTCCTCGTAGTTCCTATGTCAAGTCCCTAACTTCTCGGTGAACGATAGCCCGTGCTTAGGAAGAATCTCAGTCTGAGTGTAAAGATTCCAAGTGCTGGAGAATTCACCACATCTCTCAATAAGCTCTTCCAGTGGCTGGGACCTTATTTCTTGTCTGAATTTGTCTAGCTTCAGTTCCAACCACTGGCTGGATCCATCCCCAATGGCTGGCTTGTCTACGGTTCACATATTCAGCAGACGTGGAAAGGTTCCATGTGCTATAACAAATATGATCTATAGGCCAAGGTAGAAGATTGAATATGCACTTGAGTTTTCTTATATTGTGCATCTTCTGGGTGGGTGCAGAAATTATTGGTCACCATTCGTATTTAATCATTATTAATGTCAAGTTAGATAATTTGGGCCATGACAATTTATGCCACCTGAGGATTTGACTTTATAGATCATAAAGCTTTTGTCTGTCCAGTCAGGAAGAAGGAATTTCAATGACACAATTAAATTAAATATACCCAGAAGAAATATAAATGTAAACAGATCTGTTTTATTGATTACAAATCTCCCAGCTTATAAAGTGAGTTCAGGTGGTGAATACAGATGATTAATCAATTTGTTATGACAAGTGCTCATCGAGAATCTAAGCTCCAATCTTGCAATGCACTAAAAAATTTGCAGATGACACAAAAAATTGGGGGAGTGGTAATTAATGAAGAGGACAGGTCACTGCTGCAGACAGTTCTGGGTCACTTGAAAAACTGGGCAAAGCAAGAAATATGTATGCTCATATGGCTAGATGTAAATATATACATCTGGGAACAAAGAACTTATGCCAGTGGGCTCCTCAGCCAGCTCTTTTAAAACTCTTGGGTGAAAGTTATCCAGACCTGCTGATTTAAAAATATCCAACTTTAGTAGCTGCTTCCAGCATCCTCCTGAAATACTAGTGGAATGGAAAGAGTGTTAGCATCACTATATGGTATGACTACATCATATGTTTTTTCCTAAATACTGAACAAAAATATTTATTGAACACTTTTGCCTTGTGTCCTTTGGCTTCCCTTATCAAATTTCTACAATTCTTAGCTTCTGAATTGTTATATATGTATATCTATACTGCTGCTTTCACTTCCCTTCTAAACCTGGTCTTTTTTTTTTTTTAACATATATGGCCTTCTTTCTCACTTGTGCGATTGCGGCTATTTGGTGTTCTTAAGTGATTCCCAATGATCATTAGCATTTCTCGGATTCAATTCTTCCTTCTAGCTGATTTGGCTGATAATTGTTTTCACCTTTTTGAAACTGGCCCTTTTAAAGCACCAAGTGTGTATATATATATATAATACGGGGCTGGGCTTTATTCTGTTTTCATATCATAAATGTGATCAAGTCATGAGCACATGTACCTAAGCTACCATTCATTTTCAGTTCTGTGATCAGTTCCTCTTTATCGGCTAGGACATGGTCTAATATAGAATTCCCCCATGTTGGATGCAACACTTTTTGAGTTAGGAACCTCTCATTTATAATATTTAGAAATTCCAAGGATGTTTCAGCACTGCCAGCATGAGACACCCAGATGAAAGTCCCCCATGATCAAGTAGCTTTTTTTTCCCTAAACATTATAGATAGGTGCATAAGGAGCCGGCCATCCTGTACCTAGTGGCATTTGAGGGGCTAGCAGACACCAACTAATAGTGCGTCTTGTGTTGTATCTGTTAGGACCTGGATCCAGAAGCATTCAGGTGCCATTTCATCCAGGTTTCTCATTTTGGCCCACAACCGCATTGATTCTAAGGCCAAAGGGAGCCGTGTGATCGGCCAGTTTGAACTCTCGCATAGCACGTGTTACGGGACTGGATCTTGTGATTCCTGCACTAGTGGATGTTGTTCTTCTCGGCTACGGATGTGACACTATCACAGCCAGTAACTAGAACTGCAGCAGATCTTATTTCCACCTTGAAATTGGCTAGCTTCAATTCCCAGCCACTGGACAGCGTTCTGCATTTGGGTTTGTCTATATTGCAGTCACAGGGTGAGATGAAAGCTCGGGCTAGCTTTAATCTAGCTATTTTGTCATGGTAGGGGGAAGAGCTCAGCAACCATGGGGCTCACTTCCTGTGCCCGCCACCTGGAGGAGCCGCCGACTTGCCCTGCGCCCACTACCCAGAGAAACTGCCGGACCTGCCCAGCACCCGCCAACTGGAGGAGCTGCCAGACTTTCCCCGTGCCCACCACCCGGGGGAGCCGCTGGACCTGCCCCACGCCCGCTACCCTGAGGAGCTGCTGGATCTGCCCCGCGCCTGCCACCTGGGGGAACCGCCGGACCTGCCGCTTGCCCGCTACCCGGAGGAGCTGCAGGACCTGCCCCGCCCCTGCCAACCAGAGGAGCTGCCGGAGCTGCCGCTCGCCTGCTACCCGGAGGAGCTGCCGGACCTGCCTCGCACCAGCCACCAGGAGGAGCTGCCGGAGCTGCCGCTCGCCTGCCAACCAGAGGAGCTGCCGGAGCTGCCGCTCGCCTGCTACCCGGAGGAACCCCTGGTGCTGGACCCCCCAGAGGACACTGTCCAGACTCAGGTACCACACGAGGGGGAGTGTGGAAGTAGCCCGGGGGCAGCCGACCCTGCTCTGGCTGCAGCACTGCCAGAGCCCATGTCGGTGTGTTGCGGTCAGGATCCCCACTGACGCAGCAGCGGGTCATCTACCGCTGCTCCCGGGCTGGGACACTGGGGTGGGAGGGCCTGCGTCCCCCCCTGCCACCCAACTCGTGGGTGTTAGTCTCCCCCTCTCCCAGGCCTTTTGGAGGTTTGGGGCTACTGTGACAGCCCAGCCCCTGCCCGAGGGCCTGAGTCATTGCTGCCCCGCCCTGACCGAGGGCCCCGGCAGGACTGTACTTATGTCTGCCTCCGCACGGGCCGCCAGGGAAGACTCCCGCGGCTGGACTAATTCCCCAAACCTCAGCAGTGCGCAGGGAGCCGGTGTGGCTCCCCGCCACCCCGGAGAGGATAGAGCCCCGGCCAGCCCCTCTACAGGGCGGGTCACTTGCCACGATTATCTGGGTACCTCTCACTTGATCGGTTCCCTGCCATTGTCTCTCCTGTGCGCTGCCTGGGGCCCAGTCGCCCGAGGGCTGGAACACTTTGGTCTCGTTTCAGTGGTTGAGTTGAGCGTGCGGGGCTGGGTGGGGCTTGTGGGCTGCGTTGGATGGGAAGTTAGACTGGCCTGAGACTCTCTGACTCGGTGCCTGGCATGCTGGGTAGCAGTCAGGTAGCCCTGACGCCCGGGGCTCGCCTGCGCAGAGGTGCACATTACTGTAGTGTCACCGCTCCCGGACCCAGCGCTAGCCAGGATGACTCTAGCTGGGGTATGTCTACGGAGCTGCAGCCACACCTGATGATGACGGCGTGGACCTCCTGGCTGGCAGAGTAAAGAGGACCCCATAACATGATGTTCAAACTCAAAGGGGTTTAATTGAATCTTTATTCATGGCAGTTGATACCTTCATGGCCAGGTTCCCAGCTCTCCCCAGGAAGCAAGAATGTCTGTGAGAGCCAGGGGCTTGAGCGGACATCCACACCCCCGGCGTGAGCACTAAACCCACAGCTCTGCTGTCTACTTGTGAGTCACGCTGGGTAAGGCTGGCCCGAAAGTACGTTCCACACGCTCCTGGGTTAATCTTTAACTTCCCGCTCATTTTATTCCCCTCTTTAAGTACTTGTAGACATTCCCCACTAATGGAACGGTCCCCAAATGGCTTTCATTAGTGGTACGTTATAATTACCCTCGTGCTGCGAGCCTAGCAGGCGCACGCCATCAACCAGTGCAGCCTTATGCCTCTGGGGTGAAGGGAAGGTCTCCCCGCTCCTGCAGCCCTGCGCCTTGCTGGTGAGTAGGCTGATGAGACGGGGTACTAGGCGAAGGGCTAGGGGGCGGCTGGTTGTGCTCAGCAAAAATGTCATTGCCAGGCAAGTCTGTGGGGCAGGTGAGCTTTCAAAAAACGTTCCGCTCCCAAGATGCACCCAATGTTGTTGCGACTTCAGACATTCCTCCAAGCATGTTAGTTACGCGAGAGACCGGGGGAGAGGGGGGCATCTGTGAGGCGGGGAGTCAGAGCAGGAGCGTTCACAGCTGGAATCATCTTACAGTTTATTGTCCTGAACAGCAAGGACAACAGGACAGAGGAGGCTTAAAATGAGTCCTTGTCATCCTGGCCCTTGTGCAACCCGTCGGCAGCCTGGAGTCTGAGCACTGAGTGAACCTGGCCCCCTGCATGTGGAATCTGCAGTGGCCCAAACTTATTTCAGACACGGCTGCAATCTAGCCAGGAATTTCAGGCAGGTAAGCTGCCCTTATCCATGCGCCCAGCAGGAAGCTGGAGGTGTGCTGCAAGGCACACATGGGAAGAGATGTGCCATGTGCGTGGGATGCATGTGCCCTGGTGCACACATGGGATATGTACTATCTTGTTTCACACGCTGGAGGTGCGATAAGTGGGTGTGAACATGGACCCGCACAGTGCCGGTACCTGGTATTTCACCTGGTTGCCTGCTTAGATTTAGGGCAAATTTTTCATCTCAAATGTCGCTTGAAAAAATCTTGGGTTATGCACAGTATGGGAGTGGGAATTGCCCTGCCGGCATTCCTGCTGCTCAGCCAGGGCTCCATCCTGCCTGGTGCTGAGCACGCAGGCCCCGAGCCAGCAGAGCAATGAAGCACAGGAGTAGCCCCACTGGAGGGGAGAGCGTGACTCTGCCCTCCCTTGCACCCAGCAAGGCCTGGAATTGTTGCTCTGATGACGAAGGGAGGTTACTGAAGGCCAGGAGAGGAGCTGGCGTGGCGAGGGATGAAGTCAGTCTCAGGTGCTGCATAAGGAACATCAGACAGACAAGGTGGGGGAGGGAATATCTTTGACTGGACCAACTTCGGTTGGTGAGAGAGATGAGCTTTCGAGCTCACACAGAGTTCGTCTTCAGGCCTGAAGGCCTGGCCCAGCCCTGCAGAAGAGCTCAGTGGGAGCTCAAAGGCTTGTCACTGTCTCCCACCAACCAAAGTTGGCCTGATCGAAGATATTCCCTCCCCCATAGGGTGACCAGACAGCAAATGTGAAAAATCGGGACGGGGGTGAGGGGTAATAGGAGCCTATATAAGAAAAAGACCCAAAAATCAGGACTGTCCCTATAAAATCGGGACATCTGGTCACCCTACTCCCCCACCTTGTCTCCCCACTGTCCTGGGATCGCCATGGCTACGGCAGCGCTGCATACAGATAAGGAACATGTCGTGTCAGGTGTGCCTCAGGCCCATAGGTGATAACCACTATGGGAACGTATGATGCCACGTACAATACTTCCAAATAAATCACGCTTGACACAGCGCTGAGAACTGCAGCCTGTTCTTTAGGTGAAGCTGTCCCTGGAAGTAACGATTATCACCCCCGTATTATTATTTGTATCATGGTGGCACCTGGGCACAACTGAGAACAGGTAAGAGCTGTTAGTGTGACTAAGGATTTGTGATCCAGGGGCCCTGCGCTGACCTTTCCGCTTTTTTGATCACCCGGCAACTCACAGGTTCATTTTGCATTTTCACAGGGCTTTAGAGCTGACCAGGACAGTGACTGCTCATCATGACGGATTTCAATAGCACCAACTTCCAGCCTGCAACGTTCCAACTGGCTGGGTTCCCGGGCCTGGAAGCTGCTAATCACTGGATCTCGATCCCTTTCTGTGTGGTCTACATCACCGCCATGGTAGGGAATTGCACTGTTCTCTGCATTATCTGGGCAGACCGGCGTCTCCACCAGCCCATGTATTTGTTCCTTTGCATGTTGTCGGTCAATGACCTCGGTGTCGTGCTGTCGACCCTGCCCACAGTGCTCAGCATCTTCTGCTTCGATGTCACAGACGTCGCGTTCGACTCCTGCCTGGCCCAGATGTTTTTCATTCACTCCTTTTCCAACATGGGGTCGGGGATTTTACTGGCCATGTCGTTCGATCGCTTTGTCGCCATCTGCAACCCGCTGCGCTACGCGGCCATCTTGACCAACCCCAGGATTGTGAAAATCGGGCTGGCCATTGTGATTAGAAGCTTCAGTGTGGTTTTACCATTACCCATTCTTATTAAACGCTTGCCTTTCTGCCGCGCTGAAGCCCTCTCACACGCCTACTGTCTGCACCCGGACGTGATGAGGCTGGCGTGTGCGGACATCACAGTCAATAACATCTACGGCTTATGTGCTGTTCTCTTTGTCTTCGGAATAGACTTGCTGCTTATTGTCATCTCCTACATTCTGATTCTGAGGACCATCTTCAGTATCGCCTCTGGGGGGCAGCGTCTCAAGGCCCTGAACACCTGCGTCTCCCATGTCTGCGCTGTCTTAATATTCTACATTCCAATTATCACAGTCTCTGTCATACACAGGTATGGCGAGAACGTCCCGCCGCTGGTCCACATTCTGATGTCCAGTGCTTACCTCTTTGTGCCTCCCGTGATAAACCCCATCGTTTACAGTATAAAAACCAAGGAGATTCGAAAGAGCATCCTCAAAATGTTCTCTAGGTAACTAACCCAACCTGGGTGTGAGATGGTTTCTGATGTCTAACTTTTTCGTCTGTAAGAGGATGGATGGATGGATGGGTGCCTTAAAGTTTCAGAAGTGGCTAGTGATTTGGGGGTCTTCAGTCATGGGGTACCCAACTGGAGACATGGCAAAAGGCCTGATTTTCAAACAGGGTTGGGCACTTGTTCTCTGAAAATTGACACTTTGAAGACATCTCTGATTGGGCACCTAAAAACTGAAGCAACAAAAATTTCATATCTCATTTGAAACGTTAGGCCATGATTTCTGTATCGGGTGATTGGCTGACCATGAAAAAAGAGATGCCATAAAGTTTGAGATTAAGTAGGTGAATTGTGGCCTTTCGGGAGGATGTTTGTTCTCTATCTTATTCATTCATTATGCACAATTCTTTGTATGATGCAGGTGATGTTAAGTTTGAATTGACAGCGTATGACTGTTCTAGACTCTTTCACATTTGGAGCTGGGGGATATTGCAAATGTCTTATAAATAAAAGCAATGCAAATACAGTAATAATATGACAAGACCACAGTAGCAGTTCCAGCAGCAGATCCTTACGTGGTCTTTCCCCCGGCAGTTCCAGAGTCAGTGCATAGCTGCTTCTCCAGGACTTTCAATCTAACATGGGCTGGGCTGTTAACATTTAAGACATCAGGACCGTGTATTACACAAATAAATGAACATCCAGTGTGCAGCACTCTCCCCAATGGCCCGGGCTGTCCTCTTTTAGCCCCTGCAGGTATTAAGTTGAAAGATCCTGCCCTTTGGCGTCATCTCTCCGCCTGGTGTTAACACATTCAGGGCCCTCTCTGTGGGCTTGATGGTTTTCAACTGGAGGCAGCGATAGTATGCTGGAGCGCCGATAAGCCGGTGCCGAGGGCTGAGAGCCCCTCCGGACACTGCTCTGGTGCAGATCCAAGGAAGGGCTGGAAGAACTAACCAGTAAACCTGTATACCTGGCTCAATGACGGTGAGAGCCTCAGTCCTGTGCGGGGTGCATTGGCAGCGACTCTCTATGCTAGTCCCTCGCTACCATGTCATCAGACGGAGATAGAAAGGTTTAACCAGTGAGCTAGTGGTGCCTATGGAGAGCTGGGGAAAGTGATGGCTTTGGGAGGCTGTTTTGCAGCAGACGCAAGGCACTGGACTGGGAGCCCGGAGATCTGGGTTCTAGATCACAGCCCTACCAGTGACTGGCATTGTGACCTTGGGTGCATCTCTTCCCTAGTCTGTCTCGCTTTCACCTCCCCTCATTTGTGTGTGTTAGGGCAATGTCTGCCTGTTACTGTGTGTCTGTGTCTCTCACTGCTCAGGACCTGGGCATGGAGTGTGGGGGGATCAGGAACAATAAATAAACAACAAGACTTTAAACCCTCTGTAGCAGGGTGGTCCCCTGCTCCTGCCCAGGAGAGGGCTGTGGCTGGGGCAAGAAGCCTGGGCTGATTGGGGGAAGCAGGGTCAGCTGGGGCCATGCCCCAATCGGGCCCAGCTGGCCCCTGTAAGAGGCTGGGAGCCAGGAGCCCAGTCAGTCTCTCTCTGACTGGAGAGGGAGACAGGCCTGGCTGCTGGGGAACTCACCCGGGGACTTAGAGTGAGACAGGGCTGAGGAAAGGCCTTAGGAGCTGGGAAGCCCTAGGCCAGCAACTCCCCAGGCTGCAGGGCCTAGTTCTAGGCCCACCTAGGTATTGGGGCTGCAGGGGGGCAGCCTGAGGGTGGGTAAAGGCAGCCAGTCCAGACCCCTTCGCCAGTGATGAGTGGCTGATACCACAGTCTGCCCCAGTGAACAGGGGCTAGATGGAGACTGGGCAGTAGGCAAAACTGAGGCGAGGTGGGGATAGTGGGTTGGGGGTTCACCAGGGAGGGGAGACCCATATTGGTGGGGTACTGCCAGGGGGCAGCACCCCAGATAACAGGGCACTGGAGTCCAGGGAAGGACACGGGGGCCAAGCAGTAGTGGATCAGTGGCCTGCAGCGGGCGCTCCGGGCTGGAAATCGAGCTAATTCCCTGAGAGACCAGCAGGAGGCGCCGCAGGGGTGAGTCCGCACGTCTACACCCTCATCTTACAATGGGGTTTGGAAGCTGTGCACACAAAGGGCTGCAGAGCCGGGCTGTTTCTAGTCCCGTGCACCAGGCATCGGGTGCTAGGGGTGAGGGACCCATTCTCACATGCAGTGCATCCAGACAGTCAAATTCTCACACTTGTTCTCAAAGGTGGGCTTTGGAAAGGGCTATAGAGGGGCCACCCCCATCCCACAGTGCCCCAGGTCCAGGTACTCCACAAGGCCGCTCACACACACATGCAGGGGGCCTAAGATGCTCCATGGGGGCCTCTCCAATTCACCTCTGCCACACATCCACAAGGCACTCCAGGGCCAATCCTGTTTCCACCTGCCTTGTGTCCCTTGTGTGTGTGCGTGTGTAGGGCTGTTCCTATTCATGGCTTCCTTCCATCCAGAGAGCCAGACTTGTACTTCCCCCTCTGTGACCCATGGTCCGCAAGGCCTTGTGCTCATCCACATCTGTCTTGTCTCTAGGACACCAGTGGGCTCCCCTGCCCTTTACGCTCACTGAGTATCCAATGGTCCATGTGGGTGCCAGCCATGTTGTACTGGGTGTGATCCAGGGTAACTGTGTCTCTCTAGAGAGTAGATCTGGGGTCACAGGTCACATGGGATAACTGTAGTCTGTAACCTATCATTTAAATCAGCTTCTGTACCAAATGACTGGAGGCTAGCTAGTGTGATGCCAATTTTTCAAAGAAGGCTTCAGAAGCGATTCTGGGAATTACAGGCTCTTAAGGCTAACTTCAGTACTGGAAAAATTGGTTGAAACCATAGTAAGAACACAATTCTCAGACACACAGATGCACATGATTTGTTGGGGAAGTGTCAACACACTTTTTGTACAGGGAAATCATGCCTCACCAATCTACTAGAATTCTTTGAGGACATCAGCACACATGTGGGCAAGGGTGATCCAGTGGATATATTGGCCTTGGCCTTTCAGAAAGCCTGTGACAAGGTCCTTCATCAAACGCTCTTAAGCAAAGTAAGCTGTCATGGGATAAGAAGCAAGGTCCAAGAAGAAAGGTCCTCTCATGGATCAGTAACTGGTTAAAGGAAACAGAAAACAAAAGGTAGGAATAAATGGTCAGTTTTCAGAAGGGAGAGGGGTAAATAGCGGGGTCCCCCAGGGGTCTGTAGTGGGACAATTACTGTTCAACAGATTCATAAGTGATATGGAAAAAAGGGGAAAACAGTGATATGGCAAAGTTTGTGGATGATACAAAATTACTCAAGATAGTGAAGTGCAAAGCTGACTGTGAAGACTTACAAAAGGATTTCTCAAAACTGAGTGACTGGGCAACACAATGGCAGATGAAATTCAGTGTTGACAAATGGGAAGTAATGCACATTGGAAAACATAATCTCAACTATACATATAAAATGATGGGGTCTAAATTAGCTGTTACCATTCAAGAAAGAGATCTTGGAGTCATTGTGGAGAGTTCTCCGAAAACATCCCCTCAATGTGCAGCGGCTGTCAAAAGCGAACAGAATGTTGGGAACCATCAGGAAAGGGATAAATATCAGACAGAAAATATCATATTGCCTCTCTATAGATCATGGCACACTCACACCTTGAATGCTGCCTGCAGTTCTGGTCGCCTCGTCTCAAGAAAGATATATTAGAATTGCCCATAGAAGGGCAACAAAACTGATGAGGGCTATGGAACAGCTTCCGAATGAGGAGAGACTAACAGGACTGGGACTTTTCAGCCTGAAAAAGAGACAAGTAAGGGGGGGGGGGATATGATCGAGGTCTATAAAATGGTGACTGCTGTGGGGAAAGTAAATACGGAAGTGTTATTTACTCCTTCTCCTAACACACAGACCAGGGTCACCCAATTCAATCAATAGGCACTCCCCGTGAAGCACCTGGGCCCTGGCCACTGTCACAAGTCAGGATTCTGGGCTAGATGGAATCGGTCTGACTCAGTGTGACTGTTCGTATTGTCTATCCGGGGGGGAGCCGTGTTAGTCTGTAGCCACGAAAACAATGAGGAGTCCGGGGGCACCTTCAAGACTAACAGATTTGAATCTGCTAAATCTGTTAGTCTTTAAGGTGCCCCCGGACTCCTCGTTATTCTTATTTTCTGCTGTTCTCATGTAGGATAATGGATACAAGCAGCAAAAGTCACAGGGCTCTTGCTACTCTATACGGCTCCTTTCCCTGATTAGCCCATGTTCAGACATCAGCCTCCGCTGGAGTTCCCAGGGGACTGTGGGACCCCCAAGGAGCTGCTGCCAGGACACAGTATAAATACTCTCCCGTGCCTGGCAGTCTGGGGCGTATACTCCAGGCAGGCTGGGTCCAGAGGCTTTTTTCTTCCATGGTGAAGATTTTCGTCACATCCACCCTGGTGAGTCTGCTGCAGTTGAGAGAAGGGGGTTGATTACCTGATGACACCCTCTTTTTTCAGTTTTACGGGGAGATATGAGTCAAATAAAGCTTAAAAAAAGTTTATAATTAGGACACTTTTAAAATTGATTTCACCATTTAGCAGGAGATAACTTAGGTACCTAACTCTCATCTCTGCTTTTGAAATTCTGCCCCTTCCTTGTTAGTTGGCTCTGGACAATTTTCCTCCTGGACAGATGGGAAAAAACGAAGCACGGTCAGCAAAGCCCCTCGTCGCGCTGAGACAGAATGGCAGGCAGCTGGGGAAGGGGCAGGGTGGATTTTTTAGAGGAGTTTAAAGCCTGAGATCTCCTCAGCTCTGCGTGAGAGTTCATTGTCCCTGGGCTCTATCATAAGAGGAGGGATTTGCCCCGTTGCCTCTGGCCAATGTTCCTCTTCCTCCGGGGGGGGACGTGCAGGAGCTGGGTGGGTCTGTGGTGCACCGGGACATTGCAGGAATGTCAAATCTCATCAAGCTCTTCTCACTAATCCCTCGCTAAACCCCAGCCTGGCACCTCTGCCTTCTGGCCTGACTTGGTTTCCTCAGTCCTTAACGAGAACATTTCAGCATAATTCACGCACAGACAGACACTCACACATAGAGAAAGACAGATACTCACACACAGACGCACTCACACACAATATATCTCTCTCTCACATACACACATGCACAATGACACACATACACTCACCACAGAGACAGACAGATACATTCACACAAACACACCCAGACAGACAGACACCCACAGAGACACACACACTCACATGGACAGACACACAAACAGACAGACACACAGAGAGACAGACACACAATCTCACAACCAGACACGCACACACGGTTGCAGGTCAGTTTTTCCTCGGCACAGCTCAGCCCCGCCTGTGCCGCCCGCCCCAGACTCCAGAGGGATGGAAGCTAGCACGGGCGGGGGACCATGAGCAGTGGAATCGCCCCCCTGGCTTGCAGCACAGACGTAGCCTTAGGGACAAATCCTGCCCAGGTTTAGAGGCTGCCCCGCCCTACTGAGCTCCACAGCATTGCACAGCCACTGTGTAGGGCAGGACGGGGGCCAGCCTGCAACCTGTGAGGTCTCGTGGCTGGGGCCTGTCCCTTTAATCATTTGCCAAGCGCTGATGTGCACCTGCGGCTGCGGAATCATTAACATTCATGAGCAAGAATAAATCTGTCCTTTCCCCGCCTTCAAAGAGACTAAGAGGGCTGGCGAGCGTATGGCGTAATGCAGAGCAGAGTTAAATGCAGGTCCCGATTCTGCTTTTAGCGGCATCCCTGTCCGAGGCGGGAAGACCCACCGCCCAGCTGGGAGGCCGGGCGCAGACGCACTGAGGGGTCATGGGGCTTGCCACACTTCGCACTGTGCCAGAGTCAGAGCCGGCGGGCAGGTCTCCAGCCTTCCCGCTGCTGTATGGGGGAGGGTGGCAGGAGAGTGACGGGTGGTGGAGAGGAGCCAGGTGCATCACTCCAGGCTGGCAGAGCTTCAGAGATTTCAGGCCAGAAGGGACCACTCTGATCAACTGCATCGCACAGGCCAGAGGCCTGCCCTGAATTCATTCCTGTGTGAACTAGAGCCGTCTCAGCTGCCAGTGCTGGGGAATTCACAGCTGCCCTTGCGAAGGGCTCATTTCCCTTGCTGTTAACAATGTGCACCTTACTTCTACTCTGAATGTGACTAGCGGGGGTGCCAATTCATCAACCTCCTCCCTGAGGAACGTTGCTGAGCTGTGGACAGCGGGACTGTGGGAGCAGAATCTCTTGGTTCCCTCTAACGATCTCAGGCTGGAAATGAATTCTTGGAGCCTGGCTCTTCAGGCTTGATTCAGAACAACTCCTCATTGATTTCACTGGGGAGAGCAGCCCCAGGCTTGCAGGACAGGGCCCTTGTGCATTGGGATTCTGCAAGTCAATGCTGAACTGCAGGTCCCTTCCCGGTCACCTGGTCTCGAGGTAACTCTCAGGTTCATTTTGCATTTACACAGGGGGTTGGAGCTGACCGGGACAGCGACTGCTCATCATGGTGTATTTCAATAGCACCAGCTTCCATCCTGCCACATTCCAGCTGACCGGGTTCCCAGGCCAGGAAGCTGCTCGCCACTGGATCTCGATCCCTTTCTGGGTGGTCTACATCACCGCCATGGTAGGGAATTGCACTGTTCTCTGCGTTATCTGGGCAGACCGGCGTCTCCACCAGCCCATGTATTTGTTCCTTTGCATGTTGTCAGTCAATGACATCGGTATATCTCTGTCAACCCTGCCCACGGTGCTCAGCATCTTCTGCTTCGATGTCACAGACGTCGCCTTCAACGCCTGCCTGGCCCAGATGTTTTTCATTCACTGCTTTTCCTTCATGGAGTCGGGGATTTTACTGGCCATGTCGTTCGATCGCTTTGTCGCCATCTGTGACCCGCTGCGCTATGCGGCCATCTTGACCAACCCCAGGATTGTGAGGATCGGGCTGGCCCTTGTGATTAAAAGTACCAGCATGCTCCTCCCTTTCCCCTTTCTGATTAAACGGCTGCCGATCTGCAAAGGCAATGTCCTCTCCCACACCTACTGCTTGCACCCTGACATGATGAGACTGGCGTGTGCGGACACAACCATCAATAACATCTACGGATTGTTTGCCATTCTTTTCACTTATGGCTTAGACTCAGTGTTCATCATCCTATCTTATGTTAAGATTCTAAGGACAGTTTTTAATATTGCATCCCATGAACAGCGCCTCACAGCCCTAAACACATGCGCCTCGCACATCTGCGCTGTCTTACTCTTTTATGTCCCAATAATTGCAGTCTCCGTTATGCACAGGTTTGGAGGAAATGCCCCTCGAGTTGTGTATATTCTTATGTCCTATGCCTACCTCTTTGTACCCCCTGTGTTAAACCCAATTGTTTACAGCGTGAAGACAAAGGAGATTCGCAAGGGGATCTCCCGAATATTCTCCAGAGATCTACTCTGAATGGGAGTTGTGTCGGATATGGTTTTGTTGGACAAGTTTTGAATGGCTTGTTGACTGAACGTCGTATCTTCTCAGAGGACATTCAAACCTCTCCAATGATAAAATATTAGAACAATTCAAACTGTGCATAGGCAGTTGCCTGCAAACGATTCTGTTATCTCCTCTTATGTCAGGGGTTCTCAAAGTAGGGGTTGGGACCCCTCAGGGAGTCATGGGGCTATTACAGGGGGTCGTGAACTGTCAGCCTCCACCCCAAACCGTGCTCTGCCTCCAGCATTTATAATGGTTTTAAAATGTAAAAAAGATGTTTTTAATCTATAAACGGGGGCTGCACGCAGAGGCTTGCTGTGTGAAAGGGGTCACCAGTACAAAACATAAGAACATAAGAACGGCCGTTCGGGGTCAGACCAAAGGTCCATCTAGCCCAGTATCCTGTCTGCCAACAGTGGCCAATGCCAGGTGCCCCAGAGGGAGTGAACCTAACAGGTAATGACCAAGTGATCTCTCTCCTGCCATCCATCTCCATCCTCTGACAAACAGAGTCTAGGGACACCATTCCTTACACAGCCTGGCTAACAGCCGTTAATGAACTTAACCTCCATGATAAGAAAACAAACAAAACAAAAGTTTGAGAACAACAGTCTGATGTTTTTAAATTACAGTCTCAGATGTTAAAGTCAATCAAAGTCAATCAGTCTTTTGAGGCAGGTACTGTGGCTTCCAGCGGGGGTGAGCAGTGCCCGGCACCTGAATAGAAAATAAAAAACAGGTAGAAGGAAACACACCTCTCAAATCTATAACTGTCTGGTGTAAATCGAGCCAAGGTCTGCAGCAGGGGCCGCCTGGCTGTCCTGTTTGCGATGGGGGCCAGCACTATCTCAAAGCAGTAGATTAACAGTAGTTGTCACTGGGGGGAGGCCACACACTTTTTTGCATATGCAAATCGAACAACTTGCACGCACCAGGGGCTTGAGGTGTCCTTCTGTCGCACCCCACAAGCTCACTATGTGCCACCCTGTAGACGGGCCGGACTCACCCCTGCGGCGCCTCCTGCTGGTGACTCTGGGAATTAGCTCAGTCCAGCGTTCGGAGCGCCTTCTGCAGGCCGGTGATCCGCCTGTCTTCAGGCCCCCGTGTCCCTCCCTGGACCCGGTGCCCTTTCACATGGGGTGCTGCCCCCTAGCAGTAACCCCTTTCTCTCAGGGTCTCCCCTTCTCAGGGAACCCCCACCCTCTATCCCCACCTTGCCTCAGTGTATGGCTACTGCCAGTCATTGTCTAGCCCCACACTCTGGGGCAGGCTGCAGTATCAGCCACTCATCACTGGCAAGGAGGGTTTGGACCTGCTGCTTTGGCCTACCCCTGGGCTGCCCTCTGCAACCCCCAGTACCTGTTGGCCCTTCGCTAGGCCGCAGCCTGGGGCTTTCTAGGCTGGAGCTCCCCAGCTCCTCAGCCTTCCCCAGCCCTGCTGCACTCAGGTATCCAGTCTCAAGCCCCCTGCAGCCAGGCCCTTCTCTCTCTGAAGGCAGAGAGAGACTGTCTGGGCTTCTGGCTTCCCTGGCCTTCTTATAAGGCCCTGTTCAGTTTGTAGCGTGGCCCCAGCTGCAGCCATTTCCCTAATCAGCCCAGCTTTTAGAGCCACCGCTCTCAAGCCCTGCCAGGCCACTTTTTAAACCCCACAGGGCAGGAGCAGAGGTTCACCCTGCTACACACCCCCTATTTAAGGGAACTCATGCAAATTCCCAACCCCCCATTCTCAGTTCTCTTCTCTCTGTCTCTCAGAGAAGTCTTCCAAAGGGGCAACATTTGAAAGTGCTTTAGACAGCCCGAGCTGAGACGGGGGGCAGTTGTTATGCTGGGAGGTGTGTTTTGCTCTCATGCCCACTGCTTTAATCTAGAGTCAATTCCTGAGGTGGCTGAAGCTGCTGGTTCTACTAACCAGATGCCAAGGACTCCTCCTTGTGTTCCCCTTTTCTCCTTTCCTGCTTTGCTGATTGCCACCAACATCCACAGGGCTGCACCCGCTGATGACTAGAACATTCCCTGAAATTTGGGAATTGATCGGCTGCAGCATTCAAACGTCATCGCGTTACAGAAAGACAAATAAACAGAGACCTGGCATTGGTTTGCATGTGTGACCGCAATTCGCTTGGCTATGTATATTCAAGAACAGATAAACAGCTTTGAGGAATGAGAAGATGGACAGAAATACTTTGCAATACAACAGGCCCCTGACATAAATTGTATTTGTCGTCCCTACTCTCCACGGTGTCCATTTCTGTTCCTTCAGTGTCCCGAGCCTCTGTTTGCCAGAAGCTGGGAATGGGTCACAGGGGATGGATCAATTGGTGATTCCCTGTTCTGTTCATTCCCTGGGGGGCACCTGGCTCTGGCGACTGTCTGAAGACAGGAGACTGGGCTGGATGGAACTGGTCTGATTCAGTATGGCTGGTCCTATGCAGTCACTGTTAAAGTTGCCATTGCTGGCACTGAGGAACTGGCAAGAGCAGTGGGAAGGCGAGGACAGCGCTGCAGAGTGGTGATGCAGTTTGCATGGGAAAGGCTATTCACTAGAGCGGATGGGACATTGCTCATGGAACATTTTCATGTCTGAAAATGCCATTTCCAGAACCAAAACGGTCCACAGGACGGTGTCCATTTAGATGACATTTCCAACGGAGACATATCAAAATGAATCATTTCGACTTTCTTGTTTCATTTAATGTCAAGCTTTTTTGTTTAAATGAGGTAAAAACATTCCAGGTTGACATTCCTGGGTTTATTAATGCAAAGGGGACGTTTCACCTGCTCGAGGCGAGAGCCTCCTCCCCTCCTGATGGTGCACAATTTGAGCAAGTTACGTGCTTCATCTGGTTAGACCAGTGGACCGGGGCTCTCAGGAGGAACAGAGAATCCTCTTCCTAGTGGCCTGGCTGGTGAGTCTGGCTCACGTGCTCAGGGTCGAAAAGGTCACCGGATTTGGGAAAGGGAAGGAATTTCCCCCTGGTCAAACTGGACAGAACTTGCTAGTTTTTTACCTTCTTCTGCAGCCTGGGATGTGGGTCACTTGCTGGGATCACCGGGACATGTCTCACCTGATCAATCCCCTGCCACTGCAGGGGCCTCCGGCATTGGGGGCCCCTCGGTCCTTCCTGTTCTCTGCCTGCCGGCTGAAATGCTTTGCTCTAAATAAAGTTTGGCGGCTCAGTAGAGAGGTACCTGGGTGAATTTCTCTGGCCTGTGCCATGCAGAAGTTCAGGTCTACATCTATGAAACTATGAAAAATCCTCAGGGACTTACATTTATTTACTCAAATTAATATACAGTGTCTCGGAGTTAAGAAAACCCAGCCCATCCCCAAAGAGCACCCCCCGTTCCGATTCGCATTGACCTGCTGTCAGTGGAAGCTATGCCTGAGCAAGGACTGCAGAATCCAGACCCAAGCGAATAGCTGATAAGGTCAGAACATTCATCGTGCACTTCATGCTGAGTAACCCCCGGGTTCGTTGGTATCCTGCATCCCCACCAAGCAGTAGCGCGGGAGCTCCAAGCCCTCCTCCAGCTGCTGCACAGCCCAGACATGCCGTTAGTGATGGCAAACTCGAGAGCCACCAAGGCTCTGTTCCAGATTCAGCAGGGTTTCCAGACCCTGGGGCTGGAAGGGCTCAGGTTCGCCCGAGGCAGCGCTCCTGGCTCCGAGGCAGCAGGAAGCCCTGCCGATGGCGGATCAGTAATTGGGACTGGTTCTGAGCCACGTGAGAATGCAAGCCCAGCCCCAGGATCGGCCGAGTCGGGGTGCCAGCCCTGTAACATTGAGCAAATCACGCAGGGTCTTGCTCAAGCAAGCCCCTCGCTTCCCCAGACTCCAGAAACCCAATTCCAGCAGCAGCTGGAGCAGCTCTACGTAATGGGTTTCCTGAAGCATGAAGCCAACGCACAAGCTCTGAGAGCAGCTGGAGGAGATGTCAACGCTGCGATTGACAAAGTTCTGGGGTAGTGGGGTCCCCCAGGGGTCTGTATTGGGAGCACTAGTATTCAACTGATTCATAAATGATCTGGGAAGAAGGGGAAAACAGTGATATGGCAAAGTTTGAAGATGATACAAAATTACTCAAGATAGTTAAGTCCAAAGCTGACTATGGAGACTTACAAAGGGATTTCTCAAAACTGGGTGACTGGGCAACACAAGGGCAGATGAAATTCACTGTTGATAAACATCCCCTCCATGTGCAGCGGCAGTCAAAAAAGGGAACAGAATGTTGGGAACCATCAGGAAAGGGATAAATATCAGACAGAAAATATCATATTGCCTCTCTATAGATCCTGGCACACTCACACCTTGAATGCTGCCTGGAGTTCCAGTCACCTCGTCTCAAAAAAGATATATAAGAATTGTAAAAGGCACACAGAAGGGCAACAAAACTGATGAGGGGTATGGAACAGCTTCCGTATGAGGAGAGACTAACAGGACTGGGATTTTTCAGCCTAGAAAAGAGAGGAGTGAGGGGGATATGATCGAGGTCTATAAAATCATGACTGGTGTGGGGAAAGTAAATACGGAAGTGTTATTTACTCCTTCTCATAACACACAGAACAGGGTCACCCAATTCAATCAATAGGCAGCAGGTTTAAAAAAAGCATAAGGAAGTACTTCTTCCACAATGTACAACCTGTGGAACTCATTGCCAGGGGATGTTGTGAAGGCCAAAGCTAGAAGAGGGCTCTAAAAACCATTAGATACGTTCATGGAGGATAAGTCCATCAATGGCTATTAGCCAGGATGGGCAGGGACGCAAAACCATGCTCTGAGTGTCCCAAGCCCCTGCTTGCCAGAAGCTGGGAGTGGACGACAGGAGATGGATCAATTGCTCATTGCCCTGTTCTGTTCATTCCCTCTGAAGCACCTGGGCTCTGGCCACTGTCACAAGTCAGGATTCTGGGCTAGATGTGTTAGCAGAGTCAGGATGAGATCTACGCTGACATCTGGTGGTACATTATGAGGAGTGGGCAAAGGAATTTTAGGAATGTGCATTTGCATTGGTAAACCCACTCCACTTAGCATAACACACAGCAGCATGGGATGGTTCTTTTCACACTGTGGAATCCCCAATTTCTTTGTTATTGGGGCAGGAAGGAGAAAAACATGCTGTTACCTTAATTATGTGAATGAGGAACTATGAGACTGCTTTATGACAGAAATGACTCAACCTACATTAAATAGTACTTGCTAGACAAGGGACATGGGTTCCAAAACCCAGTGAAGGGAGAGAGGCTGGGGATTGGTGTGTGTACCTGATGGTATGGGCCCCTTCTGAGGGCCTGGAACACCAATTGCACTTCCTCCTCTCTCCACTGTTAAAGAGCAGAGCTAATTTTGAATCCTTTAGAAGTCCATCTGGAGGCTGCTGACCTGCATTCATGTTGGGCCAAGGTGGCACTGGGGCTCCTCTACTAAAAGTTGAAACCACTAAGAGCTGAAATCACTAAAAGAGCTAAGCTTACTGAGCTGAGATCACTAAGTGGGGGAGCCTGAAGATCGATCGCTAAGCAGCTGGCAGAGCGGAGCAGTCTGCAGCGTGTTGGAGCAGCCCATGGAACAGTGAGCAGTGTGGAGCGGTTCGCGGGGACGGCTGATGCGGTTCACGGGTTGGCTGGAGGAGCGGCACAGCTGCTGGAGAGGAGCCAGTCTTGGTGAAGGCTGCAGCAGAACTCCACGGAGAAGCGGGGCAGTCGGCCCTGGCCCACGTAAGGTGCCCCTTAACACCATGTGTGCGTGACCCCACCCCCATTTCCACCCAGGCTGGGGGGGGGGGTAAAACTCTGCAGATAAACTTTTGAACTCTGGGGTGGCACTGACTAGAGACAGAGACTCTTGGGTTGTTGGACTTTGGGGTGATTGGACTTAAGACCCTAAGGGGGAAAGGACATTGCCAAACGTACTTGGAGGTGGGTTTTTTGCTTATGGTTTGTGTATAGTCCTGTCTGTGGTGTCTCTCCAACGTGATGCCGCATTGTTTCCCTCCTTTATTAAAAGGATTTTGCTACACTCGGACTCTGTGCTTGCGAGTGGGGAAGTATTGCCTCCTAGAGGCGCCTGGGGGGGTGATAGGTAATTGTCCCAGGTCACTGGGTGGGGGCTCAAGCCGGTTTTGCATTGAGTTATTGAAACGGAACCCCTGGATACTGAACCTGGCACTTGTTGCGGCCAACTCAGAGGGGCACAAGGGTTACAGATGGAATCTGTCTGACTCAGTGTGGCTGTTCGTATTGTCTAGCCGAGGGGGAGCCGTGTTAGTCTGTAGCCACGAAAACAATGAGGAGTCCGGGGGCACCTTCAAGAGTAACAGATTTGAATCTGCTAAAACTGTTAGTCTTTAAGGTGCCCCCGGACTCCTCGTTATTCTTATTTTCTGCTGTTCTCATGTGGGATAATGGATACAAGCAGCAAAAGTCACAGGGCTCTTGCTATTCTTATACGGCTCCTTTCCCTGATTAGACCATGTTCAGACATCAGCCTCCGCTGGAGTTCCCAGGGGACTGTGGGACCCCCAAGGAGCTGCTGCCAGGATACAGTATAAATACTCTGCCGTGCCTGGCAGTCTGGGGCGTATACTCCAGGCAGGCTGGGTCCAGAGGCTTTTTTCCTCCATGGTGAAGATTTTCATCACGTCCACCCTGGTGAGTCAGCTGCAGTTGAGAGAAGGGGGTTGATTACCTGACACCCTCTTTTTTGAGTTTTACAGGGAGAAATAAGTCCAATAAAGCTTTAAAAAAGTTTATAATCAGGACACATTTAAAATTGATTTCACCATTTAGCAGGAGATAATTTAAGTACCTAACTCTCATTGACACAAACACACACACACACAGACACACGCAGACACACAGACACATACACTCAAACACAGACACACATTTCTCTCTCTCTCTCTCTCTCTCTCACACACACACACACAGACAGACAGAGAAAGACACACATACACTCACCACAGAGGCAGACAGACACAGACACACAGAGATACATTCACACAAATACACAGACAGACAGTCACACACTCACACACAGACACACTCACACAGACATGCACACACACAATCTCACACCCAGATACACACACACGGTTGCAGGTCGGTTTTTCCTTGGCACAGCTCAGCCCCGCCTGTGCCGCCCGCCCCAGGCTCCAGCGGGATGGAAGCTAGCACGGGCTGGGGACCATGAGAAGGGGAATCACCCCCTTGGCTTGCAGCACAGACATAGCCTTAGGGACAAATCCTGCCAAGGTTTAGAGGCTGCCCCGCCCTACTGAGCTCCTCAGCATTGGACAGCCGCTGTGTAGGGCAGGACGGGGGCCAGCCTGCAACCTGTGAGTTCTCGTGGCTGGGGCCTGTCCCTTTAATCATTTGCCAAGCGCTGATGTGCACCTGCGGCTGCAGAATCATTAACATTCATGAGCAAGAATAAATCTGTGTTTTCCCCACCTTCAAAGAGGCTAAGAGGGCTGGGGAGCGTATGGCGTAATGCAGAGCACAGTTAAATGCAGGTCCCGATTCTGCTTTTAGCGGCATCCCTGTCCGAGGCGGGAAGACCCACCGCTGGGAGGCCGGGCGCAGACGCACTGAGGGGTCATGGGGCTTGCCACACTTCGCACTGTGCCAGAGTCAGAGCCGGCGGGCAGGTCTCCAGCCTTCCCGCTGCTGTATGGGGGAGGGCGGCAGGAGAGTGACGGGTGGTGGAGAGGAGCCAGGTGCATCACTCCAGGCTGGCAGAGTTTCAGAGATTTAAGAACAGAAGGGACCACTCTGATCAACTGCATCGCACAGGCCAGAGACCTGCCCTGAATTCATTCCTGTGTGGACAAGAGCCGTCTCAGCTGCCAGTGCTGGGGAATTCACAGCTGCCCTTGCGAAGGGCTCATTTCCCTTGCTGTTAACAATGTGCACCTTACTTCTACTCTGAATGTGACTAGCGGGGGGGGGGGGTGGGGGGTAAATCCATCAACCTCCTCCCTGAGGAACGTTGCTGAGCTGTGGACAGCGGAACTCTGGGAGCAGAATCTCTTGGTTCCCTCTAATGAGCTCGGGCTGGAAATGAATTCTTGGAGCCTGGCTCTTCAGGCTTCATTCAGAACAACTCCTCCTTGATTTCACTGGGGAGAGCAGCCCCAGGCTTGCAGGACAGGGCCCTTGTGCATTGGGATTCTGCAAGTCAATGCTGAACTGCAGGTCCCTTCCCGGTCACCTGGTCTCGAGGTAACTCTCAGGTTCATTTTGCATTTACACAGGGGGTTGGAGCTGACCGGGACAGCGACTGCTCATCATGGTGGATTTCAATAGCACCAGCTTCCATCCTGCCACATTCCAGCTGACCGGGTTCCCAGGCCAGGAAGCTGCTCGCCACTGGATCTCGATCCCTTTCTGGGTGGTCTACATCACCGCCATGGTAGGGAATTGCACTGTTCTCTGCGTTATCTGGGCAGACCGGCGTCTCCACCAGCCCATGTATTTGTTCCTTTGCATGTTGTCAGTCAACGACCTCGGTATGTCTCTGTCAACCCTGCCCACGGTGCTCAGCATCTTCTGCTTCGATGTCACAGACGTCGCCTTCAACGCCTGCCTGGCCCAGATGTTTTTCATTCACTCCTTTTCCTTCATGGAGTCGGGGATTTTACTGGCCATGTCATTCGATCGCTTTGTTGCCATCTGTGACCCGCTGCGCTATGCGGCCATCTTGACCAACCCCAGGATTGTGAGGATTGGGCTGGCTCTTGTGATTAAAAGTACCAGCATGACCTTCCCTTCCCCCTTTCTGATTAAACGGCTGCCGATCTGCAAAGGCAATGTCCTCTCCCACGCCTACTGCTTGCACCCTGACATGATGAGACTGGCGTGTGCGGACACAACCGTCAATAACATCTATGGATTGTTTGCCATTCTCTTCACTTACGGCTTAGACTCGGCGTTCATCATCCTATCTTATGTTAAGATTCTAAGGACAGTTTTTAATATTGCATCCCATGAACAGCGCCTCACGGCCCTAAACACCTGCTTCTCGCACATCTGCGCTGTCTTACTCTTTTATGTCCCAATAATTGCAGTCTCCGTTATGCACAGGTTTGGAGGAAATGCCCCTCGAGTTGTGCATATTCTTATGTCCTATGCCTACCTCTTTGTCCCCCCTGTGTTAAACCCAATTGTTTACAGTGTGAAGACAAAGGAGATTCGCAAGGGGATCTCCCGAATATTCTCCAGAGACTTACTCTGAATGGGAGTTGTGTCAGATATGGTTTTGTTGGACAAGTTTTGAATGGCTTGTTGACTGAACGTCATATCTTCTCAGAGGACATTCAAACCTCTCCAACGATAAAATACTAGAACAATTCAAACTGTGCATAGGCAGTTGCCTGCAAAAGATTATGTTATTTCCTCTTATGTCAGGGGTTCTCAAACTGGGGGTTGAGACCCCTCAGGGGGTCATGGGGCTATTACAGGGGGTCGTGAACTGTCAGCCTCCACCCCAAACCCCGCTTTGCCTCCAGCATTTATAATGGTTTTAAATATGTAAAAAACATGTTTTTAATCTATAAAGGGGGGCTGCACGCAGAGGCTTGCTGTGTGAAAGGGGTCACCAGTACAAAACATAAGAACATAAGAACGGCCGTTCGGGGTCAGACCAAAGGTCCATCTAGCCCAGTATCCTGTCTGCCAACAGTGGCCAATGCCAGGTGCCCCAGAGGGAGTGAACCTAACAGGTAATGACCAAGTGATCTCTCTCCTGCCATCCATCTCCATCCTCTGACAAACAAACCGAGTCTAGGGACACCATTCCTTACACAGCCTGGCTAACAGCCGTTAATGAACTTAACCTCCATGATAAGAAAACAAACAAAACAAAAGTTTGAGAACAACAGTCTGATGTTTTTAAATTACAGTCTCAGATGTTAAAGTCAATCAAAGTCAATCAGTCTTTTGAGGCAGGTACTGTGGCTTCCAGCGGGGGTGAGCAGTGCCCGGCACCTGAATAGAAAATAAAAAACAGGTAGAAGGAAACACACCTCTCAAATCTATAACTGTCTGGTGTAAATCGAGCCAAGGTCTGCAGCAGGGGCCGCCTGGCTGTCCTGTTTGCGATGGGGGCCAGCACTATCTCAAAGCAGTAGATTAACAATAGTTGTCACTGGGAGGAGGCCACACACTTTTTTGCATATGCAAATCGAACAACTTGCACGCACCAGGGGCTCCAGGTGTCCTTCTGTCGCACCCCACAAGCTCACTATGTGCCACCCTGTAGACGGGCCGGACTCACCCCTGCGGCGCCTCCTGCTGGTGACTCTGGGAATTAGCTCTGTCCAGCGCTGGAGCGCCCTCTGCAGGCCGGTGAGCCGCCTGTCTTCAGGCCCCCGTGTCCCTCCCTGGACCCGGTGCCCTTTCACATGGGGTGCTGCCCCCTGGCAGTAACCTCTTACTCTCAGGGTCTCCCCTCCTCGGGGAACCCCCACCCTCCTCCCCACCTTGCCTCAGTTTATGGCTACTGCCAGTCATTGTCTAGCCCCACACTCTGGGGCAGGCTGCAGTATCAGCCACTCATCACAGTGTGACGGAGCGGTTCTGGCGGGACCCAACTGAGAGTGCCAAATCAGGACCAATTGCTTAAACTGGGCAGTCACAGCCCTAGGCTGGGGTTTTTCCACCTCCAAGGCAAACCAAACCAGCCAGACAAAACGGACTTTGGTCTCACCCCACTGGCTAACCACAAGTCACACAAGCAATTTCCTTAGACACTCCAGTCTCCCAGTATCACCACCAGTGCACTCGTCCTGGGGATGAATGGTTATGAAAACCAACACCCCAATAAAAGAAAAAGGTTCCCTCGATCCCAAAGGACCAAGCCCCAGACCCAGGTCAATATACACATCAGATCTTACCCACAAATCACGCTGTTGCCAATCCTTTAGAATCTAAAATCTAAAGGTTTATTTACAAAGGGAAAAAGGTAGAGGTGAGAGGTATAATTGGTTAAATGGAATCAATTACATACAGTAATGGCAAAGTTCTTAGTTCAGGCTTGCAGCAGTGCTGGAGTAAACTGCAGGTTCAGATTAAGTCTCTGGAACATCCCCCGCTGGGATGGGTCAACAGTCCTTCGTGCAGAGCTTCAGTTTGTAGCAAAGTCCTTCCAGAGGTCAGAAGCAGGATTGAAGACAAGATGGAGATGAGGCATTAGCCATATATAGACTTTTCCAGGTGTAAGAATCCCTTTGTCTTCACTGTGGAAATTTACAGCAAAATGGAGCCTGGAGTCACATGGGCCAGTCCCTGCATACTTTGCTGAGTCACAAGGCGTGTCTGCCTTCTCTCCATGGGTCCATTGTGTAGCCGATGGCCCTTAATGGGCCATCAAGCCAGCTATGCAGGGCTGACATCAGCTTGTCTGGGACACTTCCCAGAGGCAGAGCATAAAACAAAATATAGACATTACAGAGCCAATACTTATAACTTCAACTACAAAATGATACACAGACATACAGACAGCATAATCATAACCAGCAACCCAGAACCTGGTCTTAGACACCTTATATGACCCCCTTTACTTAGGATTTGGTGCCACTACAGGACCTTGGTTGCAACCCATGTTCTATATGGTCCCCATTTATATCAATAACGTCACACACAGGCAAAGGTGTTTGGACCTGCTGCCTTGGCCTATCCCTGGGCTGCCCTCTGCAACCCCCAGTACCTGTTGGCCCTTTGCTCCCATCTCCTCCCCAGCTCCTCAGGGAGCTCCTCAGCTCCCCAGCTCCTCAGCCTGTCCCCAGCCCTGCTTCACTCAGGTATCCAGTCTCAAGCCCCCTGCAGCCTGGCCCTTCTCTCTCTGAAGGCAGAGAGAGACTGTCTGGGCTTCTGGCTTCCCTGCCTTCTTATAAGGCCCTGTTCAGTTTGGGGCGTGGCCCCAGCTGCAGCCACTTCCCTAATCAGCCCAGCTTTTAGAGCCACCGCTCTCAAGCCCTGCCAGGCCACTTTTTAAACCCCGCAGGGCAGGAGCAGAGGTTCACCCTGCTACACACCCCCTATTTAAGGGAACTCATGAAAATCCCCGACCCCCACATTCTCAGTTCTCTTCTCTCTGTCTCTCAGAGAAGTCTTCCAAAGGGGTGACATTTGAAAGTGCTTTAGACGGCCCGAGCTGAGACGGGGGGCAGTTGTTATGCTGGGAGGTGTGTTTTGCTCCCATGAACCACTGCTTTGGTCTAGAGTCAATTCCTAAGGTGGCTGAAGCTGCTGGTTCTACTAACCAGATGCCAAGGACTCCACCTTGAGTTCCCCTTTTCTCTTTTCCTGCTTTGCTGATTGACACCAACATCCACAGGGCTGCACCCGCTGATGACTAGAACATTCCCTGAAACTTGGGAATTGATCAGCTGCAGCATTCAAACGTCATCGCGTTACAGACAGACAAATAAACAGAGACATGGCATTGGTTTGCATTTGTGACCGCACTTCCCTTGGCTATGTATATTCAAGAACAGATAAACAGCTTTGAGGAATGAGAAGATGGACAGAAATACTTTGCAATACAACGGGCCCAGGACATAAATTGTATTTGTCGTCCCTACTCTCCACGGTGTCCATTTCTGTTCCTTCAGTGTCCCGAGCCTCTGTTTGCCAGAAGCTGGGAATGGGCCACAGGGGATGGATCACTTGGTGATTCCCTGTTCTGTTCATTCCCTGGGGGGCACCTGGCTCTGGCCACTGTCTGAAGACAGGAGACTGGGCTGGATGGAACAGGTCTGATTCAGTATGGCTGGTCCTATGCAGTCACTGTTAAAGTTGCCATTGCTGGGACTGAGGAACTGGCAAGAGCAGTGGGAAGGCGAGGACAGCGCTGCAGAGTGGTGATGCAGTTTGCAGGGGAAAGGCTATTCACTAGAGCAGGTGGGAAATTGCTCATGGAACTTTTTCCTGTCTGAAAATGCCATTTCCAGAACCAAAACGGTCCACAGGACGGTGTCCATTTTGATGACATTTCCAATGCAGACGTATCAAAATGAATCTTTTCGACTTTCTTGTTTCATTTAATGTCAAGCTTTTTTGTTTAAATGAGGTAAAAACATTCCAGGTTGACATTCCTGGGTTTATTAATGCAAAGGGGACGTTTCACCTGCTCGAGGCGAGAGCCTCCTCCCCTCCTGATGGTGCACAATTTGAGCAAGTTACGTGCTTCATCTGGTTAGACCAGTGGACCGGGGCTCTCAGGCGGAACAGAGAATCCTCTTTCTAGTGGCCTGGCTGGTGAGTCTGGTTCACGTGCTCAGGGTCGAAAAGGTGAACGGATATGGGAAAGGGAAGGAATTTCCCCCTGGTGAAACTGGACAGAACTTGCCAGTTTTTTACCTTCTTCTGCAGCCTGGGATGTGGGTCACTTGCTGGGATCACCAGGGCATGTCTCACCTGATCAATCCCTACCACTGCAGGGGCCTCCGGCATTGGGGGCCCCTCGGTCCTTCCTGTTCTCTGCCTGCCGGCTGAAATGCTTTGCTCTAAATAAAATTGGGCGGCTCAGTAGAGAGGTACCTGGGTGAGGTTCTCTGGCCTCTGCCATGCAGAAGTTCAGGTCTACATCTATGAAACTATGAAAAATCCTCAGGGACTTACATTTATTTACTCAAATTAATATACAGTGTCTCGGAGTTAAGAAAACCCAGCCCATCCCCAAAGAGCACCCCCCGTTCCGATTCGCATTGACCTGCTGTCAGTGGAAGCTATGCCTGAGCAAGGACTGCAGAATCCAGACCCAAGCGAATAGCTGATAAGGTCAGAACATTCATCGTGCACTTCATGCTGAGTAACCCTCGGTTCGTTGGTATCCTGCATCCCCACCAAGAAGTAGCGCGGGAGCTCCAAGCCCTCCTCCAGCTGCTGCACAGCCCAGACATGCCGTTAGTGATGGCAAACCCGAGAGCCACCAAGGCTCTGTTCCAGATTCAGCAGGGTTTCCAGACCCTGGGTCTGGAAGTGCTCAGGTTCGCCCGAGGCAGCGCTCCTGGCTCAGGGGCAGCGGGAAGCCCTGCTGATGGCGGATGAGTAACTGGGACTGGTTCTGAGCCACGTGAGAATGCAAGCCCAGCTCCAGGATCAGCTGAGTCGGGGTGCCAGCCCTGTAACGTTGAGCAAATCACGCAAGGTCTTGGTCAAGCAAGCCCCCCGCTTCCCCAAACTCCAGAAACCCAATTCCAGCAGCAGCTGGAGCAGCTCTACGTAATGGGTTTCCTGAAGCATGAAGCCAACGCACAAGCTCTGAGAGCAGCTGGAGGAGATGTCAACACTGCGATGGACAAAGTTCTGGGGTAGTGGGGTCCCCCAGGGGTCTGTATTGGGAGCACTAGTATTCAACAGATTCATAAATGATCTGGGAAGAAGGGGAAAACAGTGATATGGCAAAGTTTGAAGATGATACAAAATTACTCAAGATAGTTAAGTCCAAAGCTGACTATGGAGACTTACAAAGGGATTTCTCAAAACTGGGTGACTGGGCAACACAATGGCAGATGAAATTCACTGTTGATAAACATCCCCTCCATGTGCAGCGGCAGTCAAAAAAGCGAACAGAATGTTGGGAACCATCAGGAAAGGGATAAATATCAGACAGAAAATATCATATTGCCTCTCTATAGATCCTGGCACACTCACACCTTGAATGCTGCCTGCAGTTCCGGTCGCCTCGTCTCAATAAAAGATATATTAGAATTGCCCATAGAAGGGCAACAAAAATGATGAGAGGTATGGAACAGCTTCCGTATGAGGAGAGACTAACAGGACTGGGACTTTTCAGCCTAGAAAAGAGATGACTGGGGGGGTGGGGATATGATCGAGGTCTATAAAATCATGACTGGTGTGGGGAAAGTAAATATGGAAGTGTTATTTACTCCTTCTCATAAAACACAGAACAGGGTCACCCAATTCAATTAATAGGCAGCAGGTTTAATTGGTTAAGTACTTCTTCCACAATGTACAACCTGTGGAACTCATTGCCAGGGGAAGTTGTGAAGGCCAAAGCTAGAAGAGGGCTCTAAAAACCATTAGATACATTCATGGAGGATAGGTCCATCAATGGCTATTAGCCAGGATGGGCAGGGACGCAAAACCATGCTCTGAGTGTCCCAAGCCCCTGCTTGCCAGAAGCTGGAAGTGGACGACAGGAGATGGATCAATTGCTCATTGCCCTGTTCTGTTCATTCCCTCTGAAGCACCTGGGCCCTGGCCACTGTCACAAGTCAGGATTCTGGGCTAGATGGAATCGGTCTCACTCAGTGTGGCTGTTCTTATTGTCTATCCGGGGGGAGCCGTGTTAGTCTGTAGCCACGAAAACAATGAGGAGTCCGGGGGCACCTTCAAGAGTAACAGATTTGAATCTGCTAAATCTGTTAGTCTTTAAGGTGCCCCTGGACTCCTCGTTATTCTTATTTTCTGCTGTTCTCATGTAGGATAATGGGTACAAGCAGCAAAAGTCACAGGGCTCTTGCTACTCTATACGGCTCCTTTCCCTGATTAGCCCATGTTCAGACATCAGCCTCCGCTGGAGTTCCCAGGGGACTGTGTGACTCCCAAGGAGCTGCTGCAAGGATACAGTATAAATACTCTCCCGTGCCTGGCAGTCTGGGGCGTATACTCCAGGCAGGCTGGGTCCAGAGGCTTTTTTCCTCCATGGTGAAGATTTTCGTCACATCCACCCTGGTGAGTCAGCTGCAGTTGAGAGAAGGGGGTTGATTACCTGACACCCTCTATTTTGAGTTTTATGGGGAGAAATGAGTCCAATAAAGCTTAAAAAAAGTTTATAATCAGGACACATTTAAAATTGATTTCACCATTTAGCAGGAGATAATTTAGGTACCTAACTTTCATTGACACAAACACACACACACACACACGCAGACACACAGACACATACACTCAAACACACACACACATTTCTCTCTCTCTCTCTCTCTCTCTCACACACACAGAAAGACACACATACACTCCCCACAAAGGCATACAGACATACACACACAGATGCATTCACACAAACACACAGACAGACAGTCACACACTCACACACAGACACACTCACACAGACATGCACACACACAATCTCACACCCAGACACACACACACGGTTGCAGGTCCGTTTTTGCTCGGCACAGTTCAGCCCTGCCTGTGCCGCCCGCCCCAGGCTCCACCTCGATAAAAGCTAGCACAGGCTGGGGTCCATGAGAAGGGGAATCGCCCCCCTGGCTTGCAGCACAGATGTAGCCTTAGGGACAGATCCTGCCCAGGTTTAGAGGCTGCCCCGCCCTACTGAGCTCCACAGCATTGCACAGCCGCTGTGTAGGGCAGGACGGGGGCCAGTCTGCAACCTGTGAGTTCTCGTGGCTGGGGCCTGTCCCTTTAATCATTTGCCAAGCGCTGATGTGCACCTGCGGCTGCGGAATCATTAACATTCATGAGCAAGAATAAATCTGTCCTTTCCCCACCTTCAAAGAGGCTAAGAGGGCTGGGGAGCGTACGGCGTAATGCGGAGCACAGCTAAACGCAGGCCCCGATTCTGCTTTTAGCAGCACCCCTGTCCGAGGCGGGAAGACCCACCGCCCAGCTGGGAGGCCGGGCGCAGATGCACTGAGGGGACATGGGGCTTGCCACACTTCGCACTGTGCCAGAGTCAGAGCCGGCGGGCAGGTCTCCAGCCTTCCCGCTGCTGTATGGGGGAGGGCGGCAGGGGAGTGACGGGTGGTGGAGAGGAGCCAGGTGCATCACTCCAGGCTGGCAGAGCTTCAGAGATTTCAGGCCAGAAGGGACCACTCTGATCAACTGCATCGCACAGGCCAGAGGCCTGCCCTGAATTCATTCCTGTGTGAACTAGAGCCGTCTCAGCTGCCAGTGCTGGGGAATTCACAGCTGCCCTTGCGAAGGGCTCATTTCCCTTGCTGTTAACAATGTGCACCTTACTTCCACTCTGAATGTGACTAGCCGGGGGGCAAATCCATCAACCTCCTCCCTGAGGAACGTTGCTGAGCTGTGGACAGCGGGACTGTAGGAGCAGAATCTCTTGGTTCCCTCTAAGGAGTTAGGGCTGGAAATGAATTCTTGGAGCCTGGCTCTTCAGGCTTCATTCAGAACAACTCCTCATTGATTTCACTGGGGAGAGCAGCCCCAGGCTTGCAGGACAGGCCCTTGTGCATTGGGATTCCGCAAGTCAATGCTGAACTGCAGGTCCCTTCCCGGTCACCTGGTCTCGGAGTAACTCTCAGGTTCATTTGGCTTTTACACAGGGGGTCGGGGATGACCGGGACAGCGACTGCTCATCATGGTGTATTTCAATAGCACCAGCTTCCATCCTGCCACATTCCAGCTGACCGGGTTCCCAGGCCAGGAAGCTGCTCGCCACTGGATCTCGATCCCTTTCTGGGTGGTCTACATCACCGCCATGGTAGGGAATTGCACTGTTCTCTGCGTTATCTGGGCAGACCGGCGTCTCCACCAGCCCATGTATTTGTTCCTTTGCATGTTGTCGGTCAACGACCTCGGTATGTCTCTGTCAACCCTGCCCACGGTGCTCAGCATCTTCTGCTTTGATGTCACAGACGTCGAGTTCGACGCCTGCCTGGCCCAGATGTTTTTCATTCACTCCTTTTCCTTCATGGAGTCGGGGATTTTACTGGCCATGTCGTTCGATCGCTTTGTCGCCATCTGTGACCCGCTGCGCTATGCGGCCATCTTGACCAACCCCAGGATTGTGAAGATCGGGCTTGCTCTTGTGATTAAAAGTACCAGCATGACCTTCCCTTTCCCCTTTCTGATTAAACGGCTGCCAATCTGCAAAGGCAATGTCCTCTCCCACGCCTACTGCTTGCACCCTGACATGATGAGACTGGCGTGTGCGGACACAACCGTCAATAACATCTACGGATTGTTTGCCATTCTCTTCACTTATGGCTTAGACTCAGTGTTCATCATCCTATCTTATGTTAAGATTCTAAGGATTGTTTTTAATATTGCATCCCATGAACAGCGCCTCACAGCCCTAAACACCTGCTTCTCGCACATCTGCGCTGTCTTACTCTTTTATGTCCCAATAATTGCAATCTCTGTTATCCACAGGTTTGGGGGAAATGCCCCTCGTCTTTTGCATATTCTTACGTCCTATGCCTACCTCTTTGTCCCCCCTGTGTTAAACCCAATTGTTTACAGCGTGAAGACAAAGGAGATTCGCAAGGGGATCTCCCGAATATTCTCCAGAGACCTACTCTGAATGGGAGTTGTGTCGGATATGGTTTTGTTGGACAAGTTTTGAATAGCTTGTTGACTGAACGTCGTATCTTCTCAGAGGACATTCAAACCTCTCCAACGATAAAATACTAGAACAATTCAAACTGTGTATAGGCAGTTGCCTGCAAAAGATTCTATTATCTCCTCTTATGTTAGGGGTTCTCAAACTGGGGGTTGGGACCCCTCGGGGGTCATGGGGCTATTACAGGGTGGTCGCAAGCTGTCAGCCTCCACCCCAAACCCTGCTTTGCCTCCAGCATTTATAATGGTGTTAAATATATAAAAAAAACCTTTTTAATGTATAAGGGGGTGGCCGCACTCAGAGGCTTGCTGTGTGAAAGGGGTCACCAGTACTAAACATAAGAACATAAGAACGGCCATACAGGTTCAGACCAAAGGTCCATCTAGCCCAGTATCCTGTCTGCCAACAGTGGCCAATGCCTGGTGCCCCAGGGAGTGAACCTAACAGGTAATGATCTAGTGATCTCTCCCCTACCATCCATCTCCACCCTCTGACAAACAAACAGAGGCTAGGGACACCATTCCTTACCCAGCCTGGCTAATAGCCATTTATGGACTTAACCTCCATGATAAGAAAACAAACAAAACAAAAGTTTAGAACGACTGTCTGATGTTTTTAAATTACAGTCTCATATGTTAAAGTCAATCAAAGTCAATCAGTCTTTTGAGGCAGGGACTGTGGCTTCCAGTGGGGATGAGCAGTGCCTGGCACTTCCTGGGTGTGACCTGAATACAAAATGTAAAACAGGGAGAAGGAAACACAGCTCTCAAATCTATAACTGGCTGGTGTAAATCAAGCCAAGTTCTGCAGCAGGGGCCACCTATCTATCCTGTTTGCGATGGGCGCCAGCACTATCTCAAAGCAGTAGATTAACAGTAGTTGTCACTGGGGGGAGGCCACACACTTTTTTGTATATGCAAATCGAACAACTGGCACACACCAGGGGCTCCAGGTGTCCTTCTGTTGCACCTCACAAGTTCACTATGTGCCACCCCCTATTTAAGGGAACTCATGCAAATCCCCGACCCCCACATTCTCAGTTCTCTTCTCTCAGTCTCTCAGAGAAGTCTTCCAAAGGGGCAACATTTGAAAGTGCTTTGGACGGCCCGAGCTGAGACGGGGGGCAGTTGTTATGCTGGGAGGTGTGTATTGCTCCCATCAAACACTGCTTTGATCTAGAGTCAATTCCTGAGGTGGCTGAAGCTGCTGGTTATGCTAACCAGAAGCCAAGGACTCCTCCTTGTGTTCCCCTTTTCTCCTTTCCTGCTTTGCTGATTGCCACCAACATCCACAGGGCTGCACCCGCTGATGGCTAGAACATTCCCTGAAACTTGGGAATTAATCGGCTGCAGCATTCAAACGTCATCGCGTTACGGACAGACAAATAAACAGAGACGTGCATTGGTTTGCATGCGTGACCGCACTTCTCTTGGCTATGTATATTCAAGGACAGATAAACAGCTTTGAGGAATGAGAAGATGGACAGAAATACTTTGCAATACAACGGGCCCAGGACATAAATTGTATTTGTCGTCCCTACTCTCCACGGTGTCCATGGATGGATCACTTGGTGATTCCCTGTTCTGTTCATTCCCTCTGGGGCACCTGGCTCTGGCCACTGTCTGAAGACAGGAGACTGGGCTGGATGGAACTGGTCTGATTCAGTATGGCTGGTCCTATGCAGTCACTGTTAAAGTTGCCATTGCTGGGACTGAGGAACTGGCAAGAGCAGTGGGAAGGCGAGGACAGCGCTGCAGAGTGGTGATGCAGTTTGCAGGGGAAAGGCTATTCACTAGAGTGGGTGGGACATTGCTCATGGGACCGTTTTCCGTCTGAAAATACCATTTCCAGAACCAAAACGGTCCACAGGACGGTGTCTATTTTGATGATATTTCCAACGGAGATGTGTCAAAATGAATCATTTCGACTTTCTTGTTTCATTTAATGTCAAGCTTTTTTGCTTAAATGAGGTAAAAACATTTCTATGAATATATCATATGATTTAGTCATTCTAATACTTGACATCAGGGGTTGGCAGCCTTTCAGCAGCGGTGTGCCGCGTCTTCATGTCCACACTCTAATTAAAGGCTTTGCGTGCCAGTAATACATGTTAACGTTTTTTAGAAGGTCTCTCTATACGTCTATAATATATAACCAAACTACTGTTATATATAAAGTGAACAAGGTTTTCAGAATGTTTCAGAAGCTTCATTTAAAATTAAATTAAACTGCAGATCTTAGTAGTTTCGTGTGATCCTTGCCCTTGCCTTTCCTTGCTGAGTTTTCCAGTGTCTGGTGGCGCGTATTTAGATACTTTAAGCTGCACACAGGCTTCTGAGTGATCAGTTGATAACCGGCTGGCAGGAGGTCAGCGGCTGGAACCCCAGATCGGCAGCTGAGGTGAGTGGAGCTGGCGGCTGGTAGGGCTGAGCAGCGCCGGAAGCCTGGACCTGTCTGGCAGGGGGCCTGCGCTGGAACGCCATCCGGAAGCAAGGTGAGTGGGGCTGCGGGGACTCCGGCTGGCAAGGTGCCAGCAGCCAGAACCCCAGAGCAGCAGTGGGCTGACCACTGCTCTGGGGTTTCCCCCACCGGCTCCTTGCCAGCTGGGGTCTCAGTCCGCTACCAGCCTGGGGTTTCTTCCCCCAGGCCAGCAGCTGGGCTTAGTGGGTCCGGTGGTGGGACCGTGGCTGGCAGGATCCAGTGGTGGAAACTCCAGAGCTGCAGCGGGCTGAGCTGCTCAGCCCACCGCCACTCTGGGGTTTCGGCTGTTGGCTCCTTGCCAGCTGGGGTCTCAGTCCGCCGCCAGCCTGGGCTTCCTTCACCCAGGCCAGCAGAGGGTGCTGAATGCTGAGTGCCATCAAAAATCAGCTCGGGTGACAAAGGGGGCACACGTGCCCTATGTTGCTGACCTCTGCTTTACATTATAGGAATGAGACAATGGGGTATTTCTGAATCACAGATTTACAGCATGTCCACGCTGTGAAAAATGCCCGTGCCCGTCTTACAGAAGCAGCGCTCAGTAGTGACTGGTTACTGTTGGGGGACAGCGATCGAGCTTTTATGCTTCCTAAACATACCGGTGCAGCTCATTCTCTTTATCAAGTTCTTCGAGTTCAGTTGTTACTCCCATAAATTCTCATGAGGGTTTTTTTTGTACATATATTGTCAATAATTTAAAGAGGGAAGGAAGCTAATTATGTCCCCTAGGAACATCCAGTTGACACCACAGAGGGACGTGGCAGAAACATCCTGCTCTGACGTCACAGAGGGACTAGGAGAGCCAGTCACGCACACGGCTCCCTTCACACACCCGCGTTACCAGCCTTTAGGCTTGACTGACTCTTCCCTCTGGCACTTTGGTGCTGGCCCAACAACAGGGATTGACAGATTCCAGCAGTGGGGGGGAGGGGAACACATGGGACAACAGATTTTTTTAACAGTCTCCTTGGTGACAGAAATGCAGCCAGAGGGACACTAGGAACCCGCAGTGCTGCATTGCCTCCAGGGCGCGTCACATCAGGGGCACCAATCTCCTCAGCCTTCCAGGGGGGCTTCGCTGTGAGGACAGGCCTCTCTGGGAGGCGGAGGGAAGGGTAAACGGCTGGAGCTCCTCTGATGGTTAGAAACCTTCCTCTAATTTCAAGCCTAAACTTGTTGATGGCCGGTTTCTATCCGTTTGTTCTTGTGTGCACATTGGCACTGAGCTTAAAGAACTCCTCTCCCTCCCTCTGATGTATTTCCAGAGAGCAATCATACAACCTTTCGGATTTTGCATGCCAGCAATCTGGTGCCGTTCCGGTGTAAGTGGAGCTCATCCCTCCTGTACAGACCACTCCTTCTCCAAAAGGTTCCCCAGTTCCTAGTAACCCTAAATCCCTCCTCCCTGCACCACCATCTCATCCACGCATTGAGACCCTGTAGCTCTGCCTGTCTGACTGGCGCTGCCCGTGGCACTGGAAGCATTTCAGCGACTGCTGCCATGGAGGTCCAGGACTTCAATCTCTTACCTAATAGCCTACATCTGGCCTCCAGGACCTGTCTCCTTCCTTCCCTATGTCACTGGTACCTACATATACCATGACCCCTGGCTCATCCCCAGCACTACCTGTAAGGTTATCTAGATATCTTGTGAGATCTGCTACCTTTGCACCCAGCAGGCAGTTCACCATGTGGTTCTCCCAGCCATCACAAGCCCAACTATCTATATTTCTAATAATGAAATCCCCCATTACTATTGCCTGTCTTGTCCTAATAACTGGGGTCCCTGCTGCGGAGGGGTGTCATCGGTCTGAGAGGAGACCATGACATCATCAAGAAGGTGGGTCCCCTACAAGGGATTGTCCCACTTTGCTGCAGGGATAGCTCAGTGTTTTGAGCTTTGGCCTGCTAAACCCAGAGTTGTGAGTTCAATCCTTCAGGGGACCATTTAGGGATCTGGGGCAAAAATCTGTCAGGGATGGTACTTGGTCTTGCTAGTGAAGCCAGAGGACTGGACTCGACGACCTTTCAAGGTCCCTTCCAGCTCTATGAGATAGATATATCTTCATATTAGATGCTTCTTGCCCCAAGATTTGCCATCTGCATGGGGGCATTTGCTTCCCAGCTCGCATTACCTGTGTATGATAGCGACTTTGGGGATGGTCCTTCCGCTCCAGCTGGGGACTACTTGCCCCATGGGGAACAAGGCAGGTGTCCATGTGGTTTCTTGCTTACAGTGACATCAGCAGGGATGTCACAGTGCACCCGGGCAGCCCCAGGAGGTTAGGAAGCTGCGAGCAGAGGAGCAGCAGGGGGCGGTGCGCAGCTGGCATGAGCGCTCTGGATTTGGACATTCCCAGCCCCTCTAAGTCTCTGGTCTCGCTGCTTTCCCAGAAGGGACCAGCGTCGTGTTAGCCATGGCTGGGAAGGGACAGGGCCCTGGCGGCAACCCTGCAGAGCCCCAGATCATCAAAGTGACAGTGAAGAGCCTTGAGGAAAGGGAGGAGTTTGCAGTGTGGGAGAACAGCACCATCGCCGACTTTCGAGGCGAAATCGCCAAGCGCTTCCACGCTCCCACCAACCTGCTCCTCTTGATCTTTGCTGGGAAAGTTTTGAACGACCGAGATACTCTCAGCCGGGCCGGGATCCATGACGGATTCACCATCCACCTTGTCATCAGGCTGCAAATGAGAGCAGAGGACCAGGCAGCTCAGCAAACTAACGCCAGCACACATCCTGCCACCCTTCCAGCTGGCTCAGCTGGTCTGGCAGATCTCAGCATGCTACCTGGGAATGCACCCAGCATTTTAGCTTTCCTAAATGAGTTCCAGCAGCTGCTGGTGGTCAACCCCGAAATGATCCTACAGATTCTGGAAAATCCCTTTGTCCAGAGCGTGCTGTCAAACGCCGACCTGATAACAGGGTTCTTAAGGGAACACCCCCTGTTCCAGCAGTTTGCGCAGGAGAATCCAGAGGTCAGCCACATCTGGAACAACCCAGCCCTCCTGCGAGAAATGATTGAGTTCATTAGGAACCCAGGGATGATGCAGGAAATACTGAGAAACAGGAGCCAGACTCTGCTGCTTGGTGGAGACAAAGTCTTGTGGCAAATGCTCCCTGATACTCCAATGCCAACTCTGCATGGACCACAGGCGCAGTGTGGGAGTGAGCCACCCCGGAACAAGCAGCCCCCAGCAGGGGTCAGCCAACCGTCCCACCCTTTGCCGAACCCTTGGGCCTCTTAGTTTGGTCCTCAGAGTTGCATCCCCCATCACAACCATGGCACTGACGTTGGGGGTATTCATGTCAGCAACAGCCCAAACTGCAGCACGGGGCAGAGCCCCTGGGTGCCGCCTGGAGTTGCAGCTGGGATGTGTAACACACCGGAAGTGCAGAACACCTCGCCAGAGATAACCAGGAATGCCCAGCCTTTCCAGAGCATCCTGTCTGTCCCCTACATGAGGAATATAATGCAGGCCCTGAGCCAGAATCCCAGTCTCATCGTGCACTTCATGCTGAGTAACCCCCGGTTCGTTGGTATCCTGCATCCACACCAAGACGTAGCGCGGGAGCTCCAAGCCCTCCTCCAGCTGCTGCACAGCCCAGACATGCCGTTAGTGATGGCAAACCCGAGAGCCACCAAGGCTCTGTTCCAGATTCAGCAGGGTTTCCAGACCCTGGGTCTGGACGTGCTCAGGTTCGCCCGAGGCAGCGCTCCTGGCTCAGGGACAGCGGGAAGCCCTGCTGATGGCGGATGAGTAACTGGGACTGGTTCTGAGCCATGTGAGAATGCAAGCCCAGCCCCAGGATCAGCCGAGTCGGGGTGCCAGCCCTGTAATGTTGAGCAAATCACGCAAGGTCTTGGTCAAGCAAGCCCCCCGCTTCCCCAAACTCCAGAAACCCAATTCCAGCAGCAACTGGAGCAGCTCTACGTAATAGGTTTCCTGAAGCATGAAGCCAACGCACAAGCTCTGAGAGCAGCTGGAGGAGATGTCAACACTGCGATGGACAAAGTTCTGGGGTAGTGGGGTCCCCCAGGGGTCTGTATTGGGAGCACTAGTATTCAACAGATTCATAAATGATCTGGGAAGAAGGGGAAAACAGTGATATGGCAAAGTTTGAAGATGATACAAAATTACTTAAGATAGTTAAGTCCAAAGCTGACTATAAAGACTTACAAAGGGATTTCTCAAAACTGGGTGACTGGGCAACACAATGGCAGATGAAATTCACTGTTGATAAACATCCCCTCCATGTGCAGCGGCAGTCAAAAAAGGGAACAGAATGTTGGGAACCATCAGGAAAGGGATAAATATCAGGCAGAAAATATCATATTGCCTCTCTATAGATCATGGCACACTCACACCTTGAATGCTGCCTGCAGTTCTGGTCGCCTCGTCTCAAGAAAGATATATTAGAATTGTAAAAGGCACAAAGAAGGGCAACAAAACTGATGAGGGGTATGAAACAGCTTCTGTATGAGGAGAGACTAACAGGACTGGGACTTTTCAGCCTAGAAAAGAAAGGAGTGAGGGGGATATGATCAAGGTCTATAAAATCATGACTGGTGTGGGGAAAGTAAATATGGAAGTGATATTTACTCCTTCTCATAACAGACAGATGGGGGTCACCCCATTCAATTAATAGGCAGCAGGTTTAAAAAAAAGCATATGGAAGTACATCTTCCACAATGTACAACCTGTGGAACTCATTGCCAGGGGATGTTGTGAAGGCCAAAGCTAGAAGAGGGCTCTAAAAAGCACTAGCTACGTTCATGGAGGACAGGTCCATCAATGGCTATTAGCCAGGATGGGCAGGGACGCAAAACCATGCTCTGAGTGTCCCAAGCCCCTGCTTGCCAGAAGCTGGGAGTGGACGACAGGAGATGGATCAATTGCTCATTGCCCTGTTCTGTTCATTCCCTCTGAAGCACCTGGGCCCTGGCCACTGTCACAAGTCAGGATTCTGGGCTAGATGGAATTGGACTCACTCAGTGTGGCTGTTCTTATTGTCTAGCCGAGGGGGAGCCGTGTTAGTCTGTAGCCACGAAAACAATGAGGAGTCTGGGGGCACCTTCAAGACTAACAGATTTGAATCTGCTAAATCTATTAGTCTTTAAGGTGCCCCCGGACTCCTCGTTATTCTTATTTTCTGCTGTTCTCATGTAGGATAATGGATACAAGCAGCAAAAGTCACAGGGCTCTTGCTACTCTATACGGCTCCTTTCCCTGATTAGCCCATGTTCAGACATCAGCCTCCGCTGGAGTTCCCAGGGGACTGTGGGACCCCCAAGGAGCTGCTGCCAGGATACAGTATAAATACTCTGCCGTGCCTGGCAGTCTGGGGCGTATACTCCAGGCAGGCTGGGTCCAGAGGCTTTTTTCCTCCATGGTGAAGATTTTCGTCATGTCCACCCTGGTGAGTCTGCTGCAGTTGAGAGAAGGGGGTTGATTACCTGACACCCTCTATTTTGAGTTTTATGGGGAGAAATGAGTCCAATAAAGCTTTAAAAAAGTTTGTAATCAGGACACATTTAAAATTGATTTCACCATTTAGCAGGAGATAATTTAGGTACCTAACTCTCATTGACACAAACACACACACACACAGAGACACACGCAGACACACAGACATATACACTCAAACACAGACACACACACACAGAGAAAGACACACATACACTCACCACAGAGGCAGACAGACACAGACACACAGAGATACATTCACACAAACACACAGACAGTCACACACTCACACACAGACACACTCACACAGACATGCACACACACAATCTCACACCCAGACACACACACACGGTTGCAGGTCGGTTTTTCCTCGGCACAGCTCAGCCCTGCCTGTGCCGCCCGCCCCAGGCTCCAGCAGGATGGAAGCTAGCACAGGCTGGGGTCCATGAGCAGTGGAATCGCCCCCCTGGCTTGCAGCACAGACGTAACCTTAGGGACAGATCCTGCCCAGGTTTAGAGGCTGCCCCGCCCTACTGAGCTCCACAGCATTGCACAGCCGCTGTGTAGGGCAGGACGGGGGCCAGCCTGCAACCTGTGAGTTCTCGTGGCTGGGGCCTGTCCCTTTAATCATTTGCCAAGCGCTGATGTGCACCTGTGGCTGCGGAATCATTAACATTCATGAGCAAGAATAAATCTGTCCTTTCCCCACCTTCAAAGAGGCTAAGAGGGCTGGGGAGCGTACGGCGTAATGCAGAGCACAGTTAAACGCAGGCCCCGATTCTGCTTTTAGCGGCATCCCTGTCCGAGGCGGGAAGACCCACCGCCCAGCTGGGAGGCCAGGCGCAGACGCACTGAGGGGACATGGGGCTTGCCACACTTCGCACTGTGCCAGAGTCAGAGCCGGCGGGCAGATCTCCAGTCTTCCCGCTGCTGTATGGGGGAGGGCGGCAGGGGAGTGACGGGTGGTGGAGAGGAGCCAGGTGCATCACTCCAGGCTGGCAGAGCTTCAGAGATTTCAGGCCAGAAGGGACCACTCTGATCAACTGCATTGCACAGGCCAGAGACCTGCCCTGAATTCATTTCTGTGTGAACTAGAGCCGTCTTAGCTGCCAGTGCTGGGGAATTCACAGCTGCCCTTGCGAAGGGCTCATTTCCCTTGCTGTTAACAATGTGCACCTTACTTTCACTCTGAATGTGACCAGCCGGGGGTGTGACGTTATTGATATAAATTAGGACCATATAGAACATGGGTTGCAACCAAGGTCCTGTAGTGTCACCAAATCTTAGGTAAAGGGGGTCATATAAGGTGTCTAAGACCAGGTTATGGGTTGCTGGTTATGATTATGCTGTCTGTGTGCATGTATCATTTTTAGTTGAAGTTATGTATATTGGCTCTATACTGTCTGTATTTCAAGTTGATGATGTGCTTCTGGGTGATATCCCAGACAAGCTGGTGTTAGCTCTGCCTAGCCTGCTTGATGGCCCATTAAGGACCATCAGCTACACAACTGACCCATGGAGAGAAGGCAGATGCAACTTGTAACTCAGCAAAGTATGCAGGGACTTGCCCATGTGACTGCAGACTCCATTTTGCTGTAATTTCCAACAGTAAGGACAAAGAGGTTCTTACACCTGGAAAAGTCTATATAAGGCTGATGCCTCATCTCCATCTTGTCTTCAATCCTGCTTCTTACCTCTGGAGGGACTTTGCTACAACCTGAAGCTCTGCACAAAGGACTGAATGACCCATCCCAGCGGGGGATGTTCCAGAGACTTCATTTGAACCTGCAGTTTATGCCATCACTGCTACAAGCCTGAACTAAGAACTTTGCCATTACTGTACGTAATTGATTCCATTTAACCAATTCTAGCTCTCATCTCTACCTTTTTCCCTTTATGAATAAACCTTTAGATTTTAGATTCTAAAGGATTGGCAACAGCGTGATTTGTGGGTAAGATCTGATGTGTATATTGACCTGGGTCTGGGGCTTGGTCCTTTGGGATCGAGGGAACCTTTTTCTTTTATTGGGGTGTTGGTTTTCATAACCATTCATCCCCAGGACGAGTGCACTGGTGGTGATACTGGGAGACTGGAGTGTCTAAGGAAATTGCTTGTGTGACTTGTGGTTAGCCAGTGGGGTGAAACCAAAGTCCTCTTTGTCTGGCTGGTTTGGTTTGCTTTAGAGGTGGAAAAACCCCAGCCTAGGGCTGTGACTGCCCTGTTTGAGCAATTGGTCCTGATTTGGCACTCTCAGTTGGGTCCTGCCAGAACCGCCTCATCACAGGGGGGCTAATCCATCAACCTCCTCCCTGAGGAACGTTGCTGAGCTGTGGACAGCGGGACTGTGGGAGCAGAATCTCTTGGTTCCCTCTAACGAGCTCGGGCTGGAAATGAATTCTTGGAACCTGGCTCTTCAGGCTTCATTCAGAACAACTCCTCCTTGATTTCACTGGGGAGAGCAGCCCCAGGCTTGCAGGACAGGCCCTTGTGCATTGGGATTCTGCAAGTCAATGCTGAACTGCAGGTCCCTTCCCGGTCACCTGGTCTCGAGGTAACTCTCAGGTTCATTTTGCATTTACACAGGGGGTTGGAGCTGACCGGGACAGCGACTGCTCATCATGGTGGATTTCAATAGCACCAGCTTCCATCCTGCCACATTCCAACTGACCGGGTTCCCAGGCCAGGAAGCTGCTCGCCACTGGATCTCGATCCCTTTCTGGGTGGTCTACATCACCGCCATGGTAGGGAATTGCACTGTTCTCTGCGTTATCTGGGCAGACCGGCGTCTCCACCAGCCCATGTATTTGTTCCTTTGCATGTTGTCGGTCAACGACCTCGGTATGTCTCTGTCGACCCTGCCCACGGTGCTCAGCATCTTCTGCTTCGATGTCACAGACGTCGCGTTCAACGCCTGCCTGGCCCAGATGTTTTTCATTCACTCCTTTTCCTTCATGGAGTCGGGGATTTTACTGGCCATGTCATTCGATCGCTTTGTCGCCATCTGTGACCCACTGCGCTATGCGGCCATCTTGACCAACCCCAGGATTGTGAGGATTGGGCTGGCTCTTGTGATTAAAAGTTCCAGCATGCTCCTCCCTTTCCCCTTTCTGATTAAACGGCTGCCGATCTGCAAAGGCAATGTCCTCTCCCACGCCTACTGCTTGCACTCTGACATGATGAGACTGGCGTGTGCGGACACAACCGTTAATAACATCTATGGATTGTTTGCCACCCTTCTCACTTATGGCTTAGACTCGGTGTTCATCATCCTCTCTTATGTCAAGATTCTAAGGACTGTTTTTAATATTGCATCTCATGAACAGCGCCTCACGGCCCTAAACACCTGCGCCTCGCACATCTGTGCTGTCCTACTGTTTTATGTCCCAATAGTTGCTGTTGCTGTTATGCACAGGTTTGGGGGAAACGTCCCTCGTCTTGTGCAAATTCTTATGTCTTATGCCTGTCTCTTTATCCCCCCTGTGTTAAACCCAATTGTTTACAGTGTGAAGACAAAGGAGATTCGCAAGGGGATCTCCCGAATATTCTCCAGAGATTTAACGTGACCTGGGAGTTGTGTCGGATATGGTTTTGTTGGACAAGTTTTGAATAGCTTGTTGACTGAACGTCGTATCTTCTCAGAGGACATTCAAACCTCTCCAACGATAAAATACTAGAACAATTCAAACTGTGTATAGGCCGTTGCCTGTAAAAGATTGCATTATCTCCTCTTGTGCCTTTAAATTACAGTCTCAGATGTTAAAGTCAATAAAAGTCAATCAGTCTTTTGGGCAGGGACTGTGGCTTCCAGCGGGGGTGAGCAGTGCCCGGTACCTGAATAGAAAATAAAAAACAGGTAGAAGGAAACACACCTCTCAAATCTATAACTTTCTGGGGTGAATCGAGCCACGTTCTGCAGCCGGGGCCGCCTGTCTGTCCTGTTTGCGATGGGCGCCAGCACTATCTCAAAGCAGTAGATTAACAGTAGTTGTCACTGGGGGGAGGCTGCGCACTTTTTTGCATCTGCAAATTGAGCAACTTGCACATACCTGGGGCTCCAGGTGTCCTTCTGTCGCACCCCACAAGCTCACTATGTGCCACCCCCTATTTAAGGGAACTCATGCAAATCCCCCCCACCACATTCTCAGTCTCTCAGAGAAGTCTTCCAAAGGGGCAACATTTGAAAGTGCTTTGGATGGCCCGAGCTGAGACGGGGGGCAGTTGTTCTGCTGGGAGGTGTGTATTGCTCCCATCAAACACTGCTTTGATCTAGAGTCAATTCCTGAGGTGGCTGAAACAGCCGGTTCTACTTACCAGATGCCAAGGACTCCTCCTTGTGTTCCCCTTTTCTCCTTTCCTGATTCGCTCATTGCCACTAACATCCACAGGGCTGCACCCGCTGATGGCTAGAACATTCCCTGAAATTTGGGAATTGATCAGCTGCAGCATTCAAACGTCATCGCGTTACAGACAGACAAATAAACAGAGACCTGGCATTGGTTTGCATGTGTGACCGCACTTCGCTTGGCTATGTATATTCAAGAACAGATAAACAGCTTTGAGGAATGAGAAATTGGACAGAAATACATTCAATACAACAGGCCCAGGACATAAATTGTATTTGTCGTCCCTACTCTCCACGGTGTCCATTTCTGTTCCTTCAGTGTCCCCAGCCTCTGTTTGCCAGAAGCTGGGAATGGGCCACAGGGGATGGATCACTTGGTGATTCCCTGTTCTGTTCATTCTCTGGGGGGCACCTGGCTCTGGCCACTGTCTGAAGACAGGAGACTGGGCTGTATGGAACTGGTCTGATTCAGTATGGCTGGTCCTATGCAGTCACTGTTAAAGTTGCCATTGCTGCGACTGAGGAACTGGCAAGAGCAGTGGGAAGGCGAGGACAGCGCTGCAGAGTGGTGATGCAGTTTGCAGGGGAAAGGCTATTCACTAGAGCAGGTGGGACATTGCTCATGGAACTTTTTCCTGTCTGAAAATGCCATTTCCAGAACCAAAACGGTCCACAGGACGGTGTCCATTTTGATGACATTTCCAACGGAGACGTGTCAAAATGAATCATTTTGACTTTCTTGTTTCATTTAATGTCAAGCTTTTTTGTTTAAATGAGGTAAAAACATTCTAGGTTGACATTCCTGGGTTTATTAATGCAAAGGGGACGTTTCACCTGCTCTGGGTGAGAGCCTCCTCCCCTCCTGATGGTGCACAATTTGAGCAAGTTACGTGCTTCATCTGGTTAGACCAGTGGACCGGGGCTCTCAGGGGGAACAGAGAATCCTTTTTCTAGTGGCCTGGCTGGTGGGTCTGGCTCATGTGCTCAGGGTCAAAAAGGTCACCGGATTTGAAATAGTGAAGGGATTTCCCACTGGTCGGACTAACAGGGACCGTGGGGTTTTTTGTCTTCTTCTGCAGCCTGGGATGTGGGTCACCTGCTGTGATCACCGGGGCATGTCTCACCTGATCTATCCCCTGCCACTGCAGGGGCCTCAGGCATTGGGGGCACCTCGGTCCTTCCTGTTCTCTGCCTGCCGGCTGAAATGCTTTGCTCTAACTAAAGTTTGGCTACTCAGTAGAGAGGTACCTGAGTGAGGTTCTCTGGCCTGTGCCATGCAGAAGTTCAGGTCTACATCTATGAAACTATGAAACTTCCTCAGGAACTTACGTTTATTTACTCGAATTAATATATGCTGCCTCTGGGTTAGGAAAACCCAGCCCATCCCCAAAGAGCACCCCCCGTTCCGATTCGCATTGACCTGCTGTCAGTGGAAGCTATGCCTGAGCAAGGACTGCAGAATCCAGACCCAAGCAAATAGCTGATAAGGTCAGAACATGCTGGGATTGGCTTCTTGCCATTTGTAGCAGAGAGAGAACTCATGGGTGGCTGGAGCCGGCTCGCTGAGATTTACTGCCCTGCCTAGACTCTGGTTTGGAAAGTTATTAACATTTTAAATAGCAGCGTTATCATGGTCATCGGGAGCGGCCTGGATAATTTCAGCTGGGCTGTGTGGGGAAGCAGGAGGATCCAGCCTGCAGGGAGACGTGTCTAGGTGGATGAGAGGCCCCATGGAAATGCTGATATATTAGAGCAATTAGCAAGACAGTCGCCTTCAGCTGCGGGTCAGTGGGTGTAACCGAGAGCAGCAATCGGTCCCCGGCCCATAGAGAAGCTGCCGGGTTTGACTGTGAACAGAGCTCATGACACAGCAGCTGCTCGCTGATGGATAAAGGCCTAAAGGTAATAATTGGAGATACACCAATCTCCTAGAACTGGAAGGGACCTTGAAAGGTCATCGAGTCCAGCCCCTGCCTTCACTAGCAGGACCAATTTTTTGCCCCAAATCCCTAAGTGGCCTCCTCAAGGATTGAATTCACAACCCTGGTTTTAGCAGGCCAATGCTCAAACCACTGAGCTATCCCTCCCCCCTGCGAGAGGGCGACTCCTCAGGCTGTGCCATTGGCCCCAGTTCTGCAGCCAGTCACGCACATGGCTCCCTTCACACACGCGGGTTACCGGGTAGGACTGGATGCTCTGCTCTCTGGCACTTTGGTGCTGGCCCAACAACAGGGATTGACAGATTCCAGCAGCAGGGCGGGGAGGGGAACACATGGGTCAGCTTCATTTTTTTTAACAGTCTCCTTGGTGACAGAAATGCAGCCAGAGGGACACTAGGAACCCGCAGTGCTGCATTGCCTCCAGGGCGCGTCACATCAGGGGCACCAATCTCCTCAGCCTTCCAGGGGGGCTTCGCTGTGAGGACAGGCCTCTCTGGGAGGCGGAGGGAAGGGTAAACGGCTGGAGCTCCTCTGATGGTTAGAAACCTTCCTCTAATTTCAAGCCTAAACTTGCTGATGGCCGGTTTCTATCCGTTTGTTCTTGTGTCCACATTGGCACTGAGCTTAAAGAACTCCTCTCCCTCCCTCTCATGTATTTCCAGAGAGCAATCGTACAACCTTTCGGATTTTGCATGCCAGCAATCTGGTGCCGTTCCGGTGTAAGTGGAGCTCATCCCTCCTGTATAGACCACTCCTTCTCCAAAACATTCCCCAGTTCCTAGTAACCCTAAATCCCTCCTCCCTGCACCACCGTCTCATCCACGCATTGAGACCCTGAAGCTCTGCCTGTCTGACTGGCCCTGCCCGTGGCACTGGAAGCATTTCAGCGACTGCTGCCATGGAGGTCCTTGACTTCAATCTCTTACTTAGTCGCCTACATCTGGCCTCCAGGACCTGTCTCCTATCCTTCCCTATGTCACTGGTACCTACATATACCATGACCCCTGGCTCATCCCCAGCATTACCTGTAAGGTTATCTAGATATCTTGTGAGATCTGCTACCTTTGCACCCAGCAGCCAGTTCACCATGTGGTTCTCCCAGCCATCACAAGCCCAACTATCTATATTTCTAATAATGAAATCCCCCATTACTATTGCCTGTCTCGTCCTAATAACTGGGGTCCTGCTGCGGAAGGGTGTCATCGGTCTGAGAGGAGACCATGACATCATCAGGAAGGTGGGTCTCCACTATGGGATCATCCCCCTTTGTTGCAGCTCAATGCTTCCTGCCCCAAGATTTGCCTTCTCCTTAACTGCATGGGGGCATTTGCTTCCCAGCTCGCATTACCTGTGTATGATAGCGACTTTGGGGATGGTCCTTGCGCACCAGCTGGGGACTACTTGCCCCATGGGGAACAAGGCAGGTGTCCATGTGGTTTCTTGCTTACAGTGACATCAGCAGGGATGTCACAGTGCACCCGGGCAGCCCCAGGAGGTTAGGAAGCTGCGAGCAGAGGAGCAGCAGGGGGCGGTGCACAGCTGGCATGAGCGCTCTGGATTTGGACATTCCCAGCCCCTCTAAGTCTCTGGTCTCGCTGCTTTCCCAGAAGGGACCAGCGTCGTGTGAGCCATGGCTGGGAAGGGACAGGGCCCTGGCGGCAACCCTGCAGAGCCCCAGATCATCAAAGTGACAGTGAAGAGCCTTGAGGAAAGGGAGGAGTTTGCAGTGTGGGAGAACAGCACCATCGCCGACTTTTGAGGCGAATTCGCCAAGCGCTTCCACGCTCCCACCAACCTGCTCCTCTTGATCTTTGCTGGGAAAGTTTCGAACGACCGAGATACTCTCAGCCAGGCCGGGATCCATGACGGATTCACCATCCACCTTGTCATCAGGCCGCAAATGAGAGCAGAGGACCAGGCAGCTCAGCAAACTAACGCCAGCACACATGCTGCCACCCTTCCAGCTGGCTCAGCTGGTCTGGCAGATCTCAGCATGCTACCTGGGAATGCACACAGCATTTTAGCTTTCCTAAATGAGCTCCAGCAGCTGCTGGTGGTCAACCCTGAAATGATTCTACAGATTCTGGAAAATCCCTTTGTCCAGAGCGTGCTGTCAAACGCCGACCTGATAACAGGGTTCTTAAGGGAACACCCCCTGTTCCAGCAGTTTGCGCAGGAGAATCCAGAGGTCAGCCACATCTGGAACAACCCAGCCCTCCTGCGAAAAATGATTGAGTTTGTTAGGAACCCAGGGATGATGCAGGAAATACTGAGAAACAGGAGCCAGACTCTGCTGCTGGATGGAGACAAAGTCTTATGGGAAATGCTCCCTGATACTCCAATGCCGACTCTGCATGGACCACAGGCGCAGTGTGGGAGTGAGCCACCCCGGAACAAGCAGCCCCCAGCAGGGGTTAGCCAACCGTCCCACCCTTTGCCGAACCCTTGGGCATCTCAGTTTGGTCCTCAGAGTTGCATCCCCCATCACAACCATGGCATTGACACTGGGGGTATTCATGTCAGCAACAGCTCAAACTGCAGCATGGGGCAGAGCCCCTGGGTGCCGCCTGGAGTTGCAGCTGGGATGTGTAACACACCGGAAGTGCAGAACACCTCGCCAGAGATAACCAGGAATGCCCAGCCTTTCCAGAGCATCCTGTCTGTCCCCTACATGAGGAATATAATGCAGGCCATGAGTCAGAACCCCAGTCTCATTGTGCACTTCATGCTGAGTAACCCCCGGTTCATTGGTATCCTGCATCCCCACCAAGAAGTAGCGTGGGAGCTCCAAGCCCTCCTCCAGCTGCTGCACAGCCCAGACATGCCGTTAGTGATGACAAACCCGAGAGCCACCAAGCCTCTGTTCCAGATTCAGCAGGGTTTCCAGATCCTGGGTCTGGAAGTGCTCAGGTTCGCCCGAGGCAGCGCTCCTGGCTCAGGGGCAGCGGGAAGCCCTGCTGATGGCGGATGAGTAACTGGGACTGGTTCTGAGCCACGTGAGAATGCAAGCCCAGCCCCAGGATCAGCCGAGTCGGGGTGCCAGCCCTGTAATGTTGAGCAAATCACGCAAGGTCTTGGTCAAGCAAGCCCCCCGCTTCCCCAAACTCCAGAAACCCAATTCCAGCAGCAGCTGGAGCAGCTCTACGTAATGAGTTTCCTGAAGCATGAAGCCAACGCACAAGCTCTGAGAGCAGCTGGAGGAGATGTCAACACTGCGATTGACAAAGTTCTGGGGTAGTGGGGTCCCCAGGGGTCTGTATTGGGAGCACTAGTATTCAACAGATTCATAAATGATCTGGGAAGAAGGGGAAAACAGTGATATGGCAAAGTTTGAAGATGATACAAAATTACTCAAGATAGTTAAGTCCAAAGCTGACTATGGAGACTTACAAAGGGATTTCTCAAAACTGGGTGACTGGGCAACACAATGGCAGATGAAATTCACTGTTGATAAACATCCCCTCCATGTGCAGCGGCAGTCAAAAAAGGGAACAGAATGTTGGGAACCATCAGGAAAGGGATAAATATCAGACAGAAAATATCATATTGCCTCTCTATAGATCATGGCACACTCACACCTTGAATAGTGCGGGCAGTTCCTCATCCCGAGAAAGATATATTAGAATTGTAAAAGGCACAAAGAAGGGCAACAAAATTGATGAGGGGTATGAAACAGCTTCTGTATGAGGAGAGACTAACAGGACTGGGACTTTTCAGCCTAGAAAAGAGATGACTGGCGGGGGGGGGGGATATGATCGAGGTCTATAAAATGGTGACTGCTGTGGGGAAAGTAAATATGGAAGTGATATTTACTCCTTCTCCTAACACACAGACCAGGGTCACCCCATTCAATTAATAGGCAGCAGGTTTAAAAAAAGCATAAGGAAGTTCTTCTTCCACAATGTACAACCTGTGGAACTCATTGCCAGGGGATGTTGTGAAGGCCAAAGCTAGAAGAGGGCTCTAAAAACCATTAGATACATTCATGGAGGATAGGTCCATCAATGGCTATTAGCCAGGATGGGCAGGGATGCAAAACCATGCTCTGAGTGTCCCAAGCCCCTGCTTGCCAGAAGCTGGGAGTGGACGACAGGAGATGGATCAATTGCTCATTGCCCTGTTCTGTTCATTCCCTGTGAAGCACCTGGGCCCTGGGCACTGTCACAAGTCAGGATTCTGGGCTAGATGGAATCGGTCTGACTCAGTGTGGCTGTTCGTATTGTCTAGCCGAGGGGGAGCCGTGTTAGTCTGTAGCCACGAAAACAACGAGGAGTCCGGGGGCACCTTCAAGACTAACAGATTTGAATCTGCTAAATCTGTTAGTCTTTAAGGTGCCCCCGGACTCCTCGTTATTCTTATTTTCTGCTGTTCTCATGTAAGATAATGGATACAAGCAGCAAAAGTCACAGGGCTCTTGCTACTCTATACGGCTCCTTTCCCTGATTAGCCCATGTTCAGACATCAGCCTCCGCTGGAGTTCCCAGGGGACTGTGGGACCCCCAAGGAGCTGCTGCCAGGATACAGTATAAATACTCTGCCGTGCCTGGCAGTCTGGGGCGTATACTCCAGGCAGGCTGGGTCCAGAGGCTTTTTTCCTCCATGGTGAAGATTTTCGTCATGTCCACCCTGGTGAGTCTGCTGCAGTTGAGAGAAGGGGGTTGATTACCTGACACCCTCTATTTTGAGTTTTATGGGGAGAAATGAGTCCAATAAAGCTTAAAAAAAGTTTGTAATCAGGACACTTTTAAAATTGATTTCACCATTTAGCAGGAGATAATTTAGGTACCTAACTCTCATTGACTCAAACACACACACACACAGAGACACACGCAGACACACAGACACATACACTCAAACACAGACACACACACACAGAGAAAGACACACATACACTCACCACAGAGGCAGACAGACACAGACACAGAGAGATGCATTCACACAAACACACAGACAGTCACACACTCACACACAAACACTCACACAGACATGCACACACACAATCTCACACCCAGACACACACACACGGTTGCAGGTCGGTTTTTCCTCGGCACAGCTCAGCCCAGCCTGTGCCGCCCGCCCCAGGCTCCACCTCGATAAAAGCTAGCACAGGCTGGGGTCCATGAGAAGGGGAATCACCCCCCTGGCTTGCAGCACAGACGTATCCTTAGGGACAAATCCTGCCCAGGTTTAGGGGCATTCCAGCCTTACTGAGCTTCACAGCATTGCACAGCCGCTGTGTAGGGCAGGACGGGGGCCAGCCTGCAACCTGTGAGTTCTTGTGGCTGGGGCCTGTCCCTTTAATCATTTGCCAAGCGCTGATGTGCACCTGCGGCTGCGGAATCATTAACATTCATGAGCAAGAATAAATCTGTCCTTTCCCCGCCTTCAAAGCGGCTAAGAGGGCTGGGGAGCGTACGGCGTAATGCAGAGCACAGTTAAACGCAGGCCCCGATTCTGCTTTTAGCGGCATCCCTGTCCGAGGCGGGAAGACCCACCGCCCAGCTGTGAGGCCGGGCGCAGACGCACTGAGGGGTCATGGGGCTTGCCACACTTCGCACTGTGCCAGAGTCAGAGCCGGCGGGCAGGTCTCCAGCCTTCCCGCTGCTGTATGGGGGAGGGCGGCAGGGGAGTGACGGGTGGTGGAGAGGAGCCAGGTGCATCACTCCAGGCTGGCAGAGCTTCAGAGATTTCAGGCCAGAAGGGACCACTCTGATCAACTGCATCGCACAGGCCAGAGGCCTGCCCTGAATTCATTCCTGTGTGGACTAGAGCCGTCTCAGCTGCCAGTGCTGGGGAGTTCACAGCTGCCCTTGCGAAGGGCTCATTTCCCTTGCTGTTAACAATGTGCACCTTACTTCCACTCTGAATGTGACCAGCCGGGGGTGTGACGTTATTGATATAAATTAGGACCATATAGAACATGGGTTGCAACCAAGTTCCTGTAGTGGCACCAAATCATAGGTAAAGGGGGTCATATAAGGTGTCTAAGACCAGGTTATGGGTTGCTGGTTATGATTATGCTGTCTGTGTGCATGTATCATTTTTAGTTGAAGTTATGTATATTGGCTCTATACTGTCTGTATTTCAAGTTGGTGATGTGCTTCTGGGTGATATCCCAGACAAGCTGGTGTTAGCTCTGCCTAGCCTGCTTGATGGCCCATTAAGGACCATCAGCTACACAATTGACCCATGGAGAGAAGGCAGATTCACCTTGTAACTCAGCAAAGTATGCAGGGACTTGCCCAAGTGACTCCAGACTCCATTTTGCTGTAATTTCCAACAGTAAGGACAAAGAGGTTCTTACACCTGGAAAAGACTATATAAACCTGATGCCTCATCTCCATCTTGTCTTCAATCCTGCTTCTTACCTCTGGAGGGACTTTGCTACAACCTGAAGCTCTGCACAAAGGACTGAATGACCCATCCCAGCGGGGGATGTTCCAGAGACTTCATTTGAACCTGCAGTTTATGCCATCACTGCTACAAGCCTGAACTAAGAACTTTGCCATTACTGTATGTAATTGATTCCATTTAACCAATTCTACCTCTCATCTCTACCTTTTTCCCTTTATGAATAAACCTTTAGATTTTAGATTCTAAAGGATTGGCAACAGCGTGATTTGTGGGTAAGATCTGATGTGTATATTGACCTGGGTCTGGGGCTTGGTCCTTTGGGATCGAGAGAACCTTTTTCTTTTATTGGGGTGTTGGTTTTCATAACCATTCATCCCCAGGATGAGTGCACTTGTGGTGATACTGGGAGACTGGAGTGTCTAAGGAAATTGCTTGTGTGACTTGTGGTTAGCCAGTGGGGTGAGACCAAAGTCCTTTTTGTCTGGCTGGTTTGGTTTGCTTTAGAGGTGGAAAAACCCCAGCCTAGGGCTGTGACTGCCCTGTTTGAGCAATTGGTCCTGATTTGGCACTCTCAGTTGGGTCCTGCCAGAACCGCCTCATCACAGGGGGGCTAATCCATCAACCTCCTCCCTGAGGAACGTTGCTGAGCTGTGGACAGCGGGACTGTGGGAGCAGAATCTCTTGGTTCCCTCTAACGAGCTCGGGCTGGAAATGAATTCTTGGAGCCTGGCTCTTCAGGCTTCATTCAGAACAACCCCTCATTGATTTCACTGGGGAGAGCAGCCCCAGGCTTGCAGGACAGGCCCTTGTGCATTGGGATTCTGCAAGTCAATGCTGAACTGCAGGTCCCTTCCCGGTCACCTGGTCTCAGAGTAACTCTCAGGTTCATTTTGCATTTACACAGGGGGTTGGAGCTGACCAGAACAGCGACTGCTCATCATGATGGATTTCAATAGCACCAGCTTCCATCCTGCCACATTCCAGCTGACCGGGTTCCCAGGCCAGGAAGCTGCTCGCCACTGGATCTCGATCCCTTTCTGGGTGGTCTACATCACCGCCATGGTAGGGAATTGCACTGTTCTCTGCGTTATCTGGGCAGACCGGCGTCTCCACCAGCCCATGTATTTGTTCCTTTGCATGTTGTCAGTCAACGACCTCGGTATGTCTCTGTCAACCCTGCCCACGGTGCTCAGCATCTTCTGCTTCGATGTCACAGACGTCGCCTTCAACGCCTGCCTGGCCCAGATGTTTTTCATTCACTCCTTTTCCTTCATGGAGTCGGGGATTTTACTGGCCATGTCGTTTGATCGCTTTGTCGCCATCTGTGACCCACTGCGCTATGCGGCCATCTTGACCAACCCCAGGATTGTGAGGATCGGGCTGGCCCTTGTGATTAAAAGTTCCAGCATGCTCCTCCCTTTCCCCTTTCTGATTAAACGGCTGCCGATCTGCAAAGGCAATGTCCTCTCCCACGCCTACTGCTTGCACTCTGACATGATGAGACTGGCGTGTGCGGACACAACCGTTAATAACATCTATGGATTGTTTGCCACCCTTCTCACTTATGGCTTAGACTCGGTGTTCATCATCCTCTCTTATGTCAAGATTCTAAGGACTGTTTTTAATATTGCATCTCATGAACAGCGCCTCACGGCCCTAAACACCTGCGCCTCGCACATCTGTGCTGTCCTACTGTTTTATGTCCCAATAGTTGCTGTTGCTGTTATGCACAGGTTTGGGGGAAACGTCCCTCGTCTTGTGCAAATTCTTATGTCTTATGCCTGTCTCTTTATCCCCCCTGTGTTAAACCCAATTGTTTACAGTGTGAAGACAAAGGAGATTCGCAAGGGGATCTCCCGAATATTCTCCAGAGATTTAACGTGACCTGGGAGTTGTGTCGGATATGGTTTTGTTGGACAAGTTTTGAATAGCTTGTTGACTGAACGTCGTATCTTCTCAGAGGACATTCAAACCTCTCCAACGATAAAATACTAGAACAATTCAAACTGTGTATAGGCCGTTGCCTGTAAAAGATTGCATTATCTCCTCTTGTGTCTTTAAATTACAGTCTCAGATGTTAAAGTCAATAAAAGTCAATCAGTCTTTTAGGCAGGGACTGTGGCTTCCAGCGGGGGTGAGCAGTGCCCGGCACCTGAATAGAAAATAAAAAACAGGTAGAAGGAAACACTCCTCTCAAATCTATAACTGTCTGGGGTGAATCGAGCCACGTTCTGCAGCAGGGGCCGCCTGTCTGTCCTGTTTGCGATGGGCGCCAGCACTATCTCAAAGCAGTAGATTAACAGTAGTTGTCACTGGGGGGAGGCTGCGCACTTTTTTGCATCTGCAAATTGAGCAACTTGCACATACTTGGGGCTCCAGGTGTCCTTCTGTCGCACCCCACAAGCTCACTATGTGCCACCCCCTATTTAAGGGAACTCATGCAAATCCCCCCCACCACATTCTCAGTCTCTCAGAGAAGTCTTCCAAAGGGGCAACATTTGAAAGTGCTTTAGACGGCCCGAGCTGAGACGGGGGGCAGTTGTTCTGCTGGGAGGTGTGTATTGCTCCCATGAACCACTGCTTTAATCTAGAGTCAATTCCTGAGGTGGCTGAAACAGCTGGTTCTACTTACCAGATGCCAAGGACTCCTCCTTGTGTTCCCCTGTTCTCCTTTCCTGCTTCGCTCATTGCCACTAACATCCATTGGGCTGCACCTGCTGATGGCTAGAACATTCCCTGAAATTTGGGAATTGATCAGCTGCAGCATTCAAACGTCATCGCGTTACAGACAGACAAATAAACAGAGACCTGGCATTGGTTTGCATGTGTGACCGCACTTCGCTTGGCTATGTATATTCAAGAACAGATAAACAGCTTTGAGGAATGAGAAGATGGACAGAAATACTTTGCAATACAACGGGCCCATGACATAAATTGTATTTGTCGTCCCTACTCTCCACGGTGTCCATTTCTGTTCCTTCAGTGTCCCCAGCCTCTGTTTGCCAGAAGCTGGGAATGGGCCACAGGGGATGGATCACTTGGTGATTCCCTGCTCTGTTCATTCCCTGGGGGGCACCTGGCTCTGGCCACTGTCTGAAGACAGGAGACTGGGCTGGATGGAGCTGGTCTGATTCAGTATGGCTGGTCCTATGCAGTCACTGTTAAAGTTGCCATTGCTGGGACTGAGGAACTGGCAAGAGCAGTGGGAAGGCGAGGACAGCGCTGCAGAGTGGTGATGCAGTTTGCAGGGGAAAGGCTATTCACTAGAGCGGGTGGGACATTGCTTATGGGACCGTTTCCCGTCTGAAAATGCCATTTCCAGAACCAAAACGGTCCACAGGACGGTGTCCATTTTGATGACATTTCCAACAGAGATGTGTCAAAATGAATCATTTAGACTTTCTTGTTTCTTTTAATGTCAAGCTTTTTTGTTTAAATGAGGTAAAAACATTCCAGGTTGAGTTTAATTTTTTTTCTATTTCATTTGGACTGTTCTATTCTATGACTATATCATATGATTTAGTCATTCTAATACTTGACATCAGGGGTCGGCAGCCTTTCAGCAGCGGTGTGCCGAGTCTTCATGTACACACGCTAATTAAAGGCTTTGCGTGCCGGTAATACATGTTAACGTTTATTAGAAGGTCTTTCTATACGTCTATAATATATAACCAAACTACTGTTATATGTAAAGTGAACAAGGTTTTCAGAATGTTTCAGAAGCTTCATTTAAAATTAAACTAAAATTCAGATCTTATTAGTTTCATGTGATCCTTGCCCTTGCCTTTCCTTGCTGAGTTTTCCAGTGTCTGGTGGCGCGTATTTAGATACTTTAAGCTGCATGCAGGCTTCTGAGTTATCAGTTGATAACCGGCTGGCAGGAGGTCAGCGGCTGGAACCCCAGATCGGCAGCTGAGGTGAATGGAGCTGGCGGCTGGTAGGGCTGAGCAGCGCCAGAAGCCTGGACCTGTCTGGTAGGGGGCCTGCGCTGGAACTCCAACCAGAAGCAAGGGGAGTGGGACCGGCAGCAGGACCCCGGCTGGCAGGGGGCCAGCAGCCAGAACCCCAGAGCAGCGGTGGGCTGAGTGGCTCAGCCTGCCACTGCTCTGGGGTTTCCACCACCGGCTCCTTGCCAGCTGGGGTCTCAGCCCGCCACCAGCCTGGGGTTCCTTCACCCAGGCCAGCAGAGGGTGCTGAGTGGGACTGGTGGTGGGACCGCAGCTGGCAGGAGCCGGTGGTGGAAACCCCAGAGCGGCAGCAGGCTGAACGGCTCAGCCCGCCCCGCGTGCCGTCAAAAATCGGCTCGCGTGACAAAGGGGGCACGTGTGCCCTAGGTTGCTGACCTCTGCTTTACATTATAGGAATGAGACAATGGGGTATTTCTGAATCACAGATTTACAACATGTCCACGCTGTGAAAAATGCCCGTGCCCGTCTTACAGAAGCAGCGCTCAGTAGTGACTGGTTACTGTTGGGGGACAGCGATGGAGCTTTTACGCTTCCTAAACATACCGGTGCAGCTCATTCCCTTTATCAAGTCCTGAGAGTTCAGTTGTTGCTCCCATAAATTCTCATGAGGGGTTTTTGTACATATGTTGTCAATAATTTAAAGAGGGAAGGAAGCTAATTATGTCCCCTAGGAACATCCAGCTGACATCACAGAGGGACGTGGCAGAAACATCCTGCTCTGACGTCAAGAGGGACCAGGAAGGGCCAATGAGGTTTTTGGGAAGCCGGGAAGCAGCGGTTGGCGGGATGGAGGCAGCCAAATCCTGGGCCATCAGCAGAGGCTGCAGACCATATACCCCTGCCCATGGGCAGAACCCTGACTCCTCGTCTCCCAGGCACAGGGAGATGATGCCAGGGCAGCCCTGTGATGGGCTGTGGGCAGAGTCTTCCACTGGGGCTGAACTGCATGGAAACATTCATCCCAAAAGTGACAAACAGCTGGGCCTGGAGTGGCCAGAAAAACTCCCCATCCCCTGGGGATGTGTGTGGGGGGGTGGAATGAAGGGACGTAGACACCCCGTCCACGCCCTCTCAGCCATCCCCACAGCACAGAACTACTCTGGGTTCTTGTGGGGGGCATTTTTTCAAACCCTCCCTTCCCCCCATGTCTGCCCCACTGGGGTGTCTGCAGTCCCGAGACCTCAGCATTCTCCACTGGCCTGCAAAGAGAAAGCGGAGAGACTGGTGTCCAGGGAGCCTGGCTTCTGGGGGAGAAGCGCTCACCTGCAGCATCGCCGCAGGGCCCCACAGGAGGGCGTACGCCGGTGGGACAGCCTGCAGGGACTGGGGATGTGTTCACAGACCAGGTTCCAGCCCTGGGGTCAGCGCCCGCCTCGGCAGGCTGGGTCACGTCTGCCATCTTAACCTTTCCAAGCTCCAACGAGGAACCAGACACGGGCCTCTGTGCAGCCCCTTAGCGACCAGGCCTTGACCCAGGGCAGTGTGGGATTAGACACGAGGTGTAACCACAGCAGGCGGAGAGAGCATCATGATTGTCTGAGTCAGGGCACAACCCCAGAGACTGCAGCGTGGCCTAGAGGACAGTGCACTGGACTGGGCTTCAGGAGACCTGGATACTAGTCCCAACTCTGCCACCCTCCCGTGCCTCAGTTTCCCCATCTATAAAATGGGGTTATGAGTCTGACCTCCTTAGTAGCACACTTTGAGCTCACTTGATGAAAGGTGCTATGGAAGAGCCAGGGTTTGTCGGTATTCAGGGCTTGCAGCCTTTGACATACAGAAATCCTGCTTATTATCTGGTTATGAAATAAATCAAACCCAAAGCTAGGCAAGGATGGCCAGAGGACAGAGACTGAAATCTGGCCTCTACAGCTGCCCTCTCTTAGGGAGGCCCCTGCGTCTCTCACAGGCCCCACCCTGGAACAGACTGAGAAGGGGGTGCTGGGTTTCTCCTCTCCCGGTCCCGCCACCAACCCCACCCTCTTCTCCAGCCCTCTGAGGAACATCACCGCATCTAACTCTTCACCCCTCTCTGCCTCCATGTCGCCATCCTCTGCCGTCCACCCAGCCCTTCCCCATCGGCCTCCTTCCTGCTCCCGTTCCCGGCTCGCTCCCGCCCTCTCCTCGCATTCGTCACGAGGGCCGCTCACCCGCCCCGCTCTGTCTGATCTGGAGGGCGGAGGGAATGGGTGTGAGGTCAGGAAAGGGGGCTGCAGAGGAGTGGGAGGTGGTTGCAGGGATGCACGTGGGCGATGGAGAGGCTGGGGATGGAGGGAGGCCAGGCCTAATTCCAACACTCCCCTGTGAGCTGTGTGCCATCCGTACAATGGCTGGCCTGGCTAAATCCAGCGCCTTCCCCCGGCTCCAGGGTCCACACCTAACAAGCCCTGAAGGGAGCGAGAGAGATAATCCCTGCTGAATCCTCCGTGCTAGCAGCAGGGTTGGGGACTCTGCCTCCCAGTGCACTGGCAGGCTGCAAATACTGAATGAAGAAATGGATTGTGACCCGCTGTGGGGCTGGGGCTAATGAGAGATAAATATTCCCCTGCCCGGGTTTATTAATGCAAAGGGGACATTTCACCTGCTCTGGGTGAGAGCCTCCTCTCCTCCTTATGGCGCACAATTTGGGCGAGATACGTGCTTCATCTGGTTAGACCAGTGAACCGGGGCTCTCAGGCGGAACAGAGAATCCTCTTCCTAGTGGCCTGGCTGGTGAGTCTGGTTCACGTGCTCAGGGTCGAAAAGGTCACCGGATTTGGGAAAGGGAAGGAATTTCCCCCTGGTCAAACTGGAAGGTACCTTGCTAATTTTTTACTTTCTTCTGCAGCCTGGGATGTGGGTCACCTGCTGGGATCACTGGGGCATGTCTCAGCTGGTCTATCCCCTGCCACTGCAGGGGCCTCCGGCATTGGGGGCTCATCAGTCCCTCCTGTTCTCTCCCTGCTCGCTGAAATGCTTTGCTCTCACTAAAGTTTTGGGGCTCAGTAGAGACGTACCTGGGTGAGGGTCCCTGGCTTGTGCCATGCAGGACTTCTACACTCTATGAAACTGTGAAACATCCACAGGAACTTATGTTTATTTACTTGACTTAATATACGCTGTCTCGGGGTTGGGAAAACCCAGCCCATCCCCAAAGAGCACCCCCCGTTCCGATTCGCATTGACCTGCTGTCAGTAGAAGCTATGCCTGAGCAAGGACTGCAGAATCCAGACCCAAGAGACTAGCTGATAAGGTCAGAACATGCTGGGAATGGCTTCTTGCCATTTGTAGCAGAGAGAGAACTCATGGGTGGCTGGAGCCGGCTCGCTGAGATTTACTGCCCTGCCTAGACTCTGGTTTGGAAAGTTATTAAAATTTTAAATAGCAGCATCAGCATGGTCATCAGGAGCAGCCTGGCTAATTTCAGCTGGGCTGTGTGGGGAAGCAGGAGGATCCAGCCTGCAGGGAGACGTGTCTAGGTGGATGGGAGACCCCATTGAAATGCTGATATATTAGAGCAATTAGCCAGACAGCCACCTTCAGCTGCGGGTCAGTGGGTGTAGCCGAGAGCAGCAATCAGTCCCCGGCCCATAGAGAAGCTGCCGGGTTTGACTGTGAACAGAGCTCATGACACAGCAGCTGCTCACTGATGGATAAAGGCCTAAAGGTAATAATTGGAGATATACCAATCTCCCAGAACTGGAAGGGACCTTGAAAGGTTATTGAGTCCAGCCCCCTGCCTTCACTAGCTGGACCAATTTTTTGCCCCAGATCCCTAAGTGGCCTCCTCAAGGATTGAACTCACAACCCTGGGTTTAGCAGGCCAATGCTCAAACCACTGAGCTACCCCTCCCCCCTGCGAGAGGGTGACTCCTCAGGCTGTGCCATTGGCCCCAGTTCTGCAGCCAGTCACGCACACGGCTCCCTTCACACACGCGGGTTACCGGGTAGGACTGGATGCTCTGCTCTCTGGCACTTTGGTGCTGGCCCAACAACAGGGATTGACAGATTCCAGCAGCAGGGCGGGGAGGGGAAGACATGGGTCAGCTTCATTTTTTTTAACAGTCTCCTTGGTGACAGAAATGCAGCCAGAGGGACACTAGGAACCCGCAGTGCTGCATTGCCTCCAGGGCGCGTCACATCAGGGGCACCAATCTCCTCAGCCTTCCAGGGGGGCTTCGCTGTGAGGACAGGTCTCTCTGGGAGGCGGAGGGAAGGGTAAACGGCTGGAGCTCCTCTGATGGTTAGAAACCTTCCTCTAATTTCAAGCCTAAACTTGCTGATGGCCGGTTTCTATCCGTTTGTTCTTGTGTCCACATTGGCACTGAGCTTAAAGAACTCCTCTCCCTCCCTCTGATGTATTTCCAGAGAGCAATCGTACAACCTTTTGGATTTTGCATGCCAGCAATCTGGTGCCGTTCCAGTGTCAGTGGAGCTCATCCCACCTGTATAGACCACTCCTTCTCCAAAAGGTTCCCCAGTTCCTAGTAACCCTAAATCCCTCCTCCCTGCAGCACCGTCTCATCCACGCATTGAGACCCTGCAGCTCTGCCTGTCTGACTGGCCCTGCCCGTGGCACTGGAAGCATTTCAGTGACTGCTGCCATGGAGGTCCAGGACTTCACTCTCTTACCTAGTAGCCTACATCTGGCCTCCAGGACCTGTCTCCTATCCTTCCCTATGTCACTGGTACCTACATATACCATGACCCCTGCCTCATCCCCAGCACTACCTGTAAGGTTATCTAGATGTCTCGTGAGATCCATTACCTTTGCACCCAGCAGGCAGTTCACCATGTGGTTCTCCCAGCCATCACAAGCCCAACTATCTATATTTCTAATAATGAAATCCCCCATTACTATTGCTTGTCTCGTCCTAATAACTGGGGTCCCTGCTGCGGAGGGGTGTCATCGGTCTGAGAGGAGTCCATGACATCATCAAGAAGGTGGGTCCCCAACAAGGAATCATCCCACTTTGCTGCAGGGATAGCTCAGTGTTTTGAGCTTTGGCCTGCTAAACCCAGAGTTGTGAGTTCAGTCCTTCAGGGGACCATTTAGGGATCTGGAGCAAAAATCTGTCAGGGATGGTACTTGGTCTTGCTAGTGAAGCCAGAGGACTGGACTCGATGACCTTTCAAGGTCCCTTCCAGCTCTATGAGATAGATATATCTTCATATTAGATGCTTCTTGCCCCAAGATTTGCCATCTGCATGGGGGCATTTGCTTCCCAGCTCGCATTACCTGTGTATGATAGCGACTTTGGGGATGGTCCTTGTGCCCCACCTGGGGACCACTTGCTCCATGAGGAACACGCCAGGTGTCCATGTGGTTTCTTGCTTACAGTGACATCAGCAGGGATGTCACAGTGCAGCCCCAGGAGGTTAGGAAGCTGCGAGCAGAGGAGCAGCAGGGGGCGGTGCACAGCTGGCATGAGCGCTCTGGATTTGGACATTCCCAGCCCCTCTAAGTCTCTGGTCTCGCTGCTTTCCCAGAAGGGACCAGCGTCGTGTTAGCCATGGCTGGGAAGGGACAGGGCCCTGGCGGCAACCCTGCAGAGCCCCTGATCATCAAAGTGACAGTGAAGAGCCTTGAGGAAAGGGAGGAGTTTGCAGTGTGGGAGAACAGCACCATCGCCGACTTTCGAGGCGAAATCGCCAAGCGCTTCCGCGCTCCCACCAACCTGCTCCTCTTGATCTTTGCTGGGAAAGTTTTGAACGACCGAGATACTCTCAGCCGGGCCGGGATCCATGACGGATTCACCATCCACCTTGTCATCAGGCCGCAAATGAGAGCAGAGGACCAGGCAGCTCAGCAAACTAACGCCAGCACACATGCTGCCACCCTTCCAGCTGGCTCAGCTGGTCTGGCAGATCTCAGCATGCTACCTGGGAATGCACACAGCATTTTAGCTTTCCTAAATGAGTTCCAGCAGCTGCTGGTGGTCAACCCCGAAATGATCCTACAGATTCTGGAAAATCCCTTTGTCCAGAGCGTGCTGTCAAACGCCGACCTGATAACAGGGTTCTTAAGGGAACACCCCCTGTTCCAGCAGTTTGCCCAGGAGAATCCAGAGGTCAGCCACATCTGGAACAACCCAGCCCTCCTGCGAGAAATGATCGAGTTTGTTAGGAACCCAGGGATGATGCAGGAAATACTGAGAAACCGGAGTCAGACTCTGCTGCTGGGTGGAGACAAAGTCTTGTGGCAAATGCTCCCTGATACTCCAAAGCCAACACTGAATGGACCACAGGCACAGTGTGGGAGTGACCCACCCCAGAACAAGCCGCCCCCAGCAGGGGTCAGCCAACTGTCCCGCACAGAAAACAGAGACCCTTTGCCGAACCCTTGGGCATCTCAGTTTGGTCCACAGAGTTGCATCCCCCATCGCAACCATGGCATTGACATTGCGGGTATTCATGTCAGCAACAGCCCAAACTGCAGCACGGGGAAGAGCCCCTGGGTGCCGCCTGCAGTTGCAGCTGGGATGTGTAACACGCTGGAAGTGCAGAACACCTCGCAAGAGATAACCAGGAATGCCCAGCCTTTCCAGAGCATCCTGTCTGTCCCCTACATGAGGAATATAATGCAGGCCCTGAGCCAGAACCCCAGTCTCATTGTGCACTTCATGCTGAGTAACCCCCGGTTCGTTGGTATCCTGCATCCCCACCAAGAAGTAGCGCGGGAGCTCCAAGCCCTCCTCCAGCTGCTGCACAGCCCAGACATGCCGTTAGTGATGGCAAACCCGAGAGCCACCAAGGCTCTGTTCCAGATTCAGCAGGGTTTCCAGAACCTAGGGCTGGAAGTGCTCAGGTTCGCCCGAGGCAGCGCTCCTGGCTCAGGGGCAGCGGGACGCCCGGCTGATGGCGGAGAAGTAACTGGGACTGGTTCTGAGCCACGTGAGAATGCAAGCCCAGCCCCAGGATCAGCCGAGTCGGGGTGCCAGCAAATTGTGCAGAGTATTGGTCAAGCAAGCCCCCTGCTTCCCCAAACTCCAGAAACCCAATTCCAGCAGCAGCTGGAGCAGCTCTACGTAATGGGTTTCCTGAACCACGAAGCCAACATACAAGCTCTGAGAGAGGCTGGTGGAGACATCAACGCTGCCATAGACAAACTGCTGGGCTCCCAGCCATCCTGGCCACATTAGCCGGTCTGTTTTTGCTGTTGGCTCTGAAGACTAAGCTGCTTGGGGCTCTGTCCTTTGGACTCTTGTTACTCTCTCTTGCGATAAACTAAAGCTGATCACGATGCGTCCTGAGCAGTAGTTTTCTTCAAGCAGTGGGGAATCAATGCCTCTGAGTTCAAAGCAAGCTTAGGGTGCACTGTGACTATCAGTGATCATTACTCCATGAGCATGGGTCTGTCTGGCCTACAGCTCTCAATAATTAATTTCCTATTAAAATATTAGCCTCCAGCGATATTTGACGTGCTGTTATTTGTAGCACCCATCTGTTTACTGATGGCCTAAGCTCCAGCCACACAAGGGAGGGACGGTGGTGGGCAGAGGAACACATGGAGGAGCTGGTCTCTCCCTCCACTGCTTGTCTTCATGGTTGATTATCAGAGGGTCTTTTTAGGTCCCTAACTAGTGGATCTCCAGGGGATGGCCCGACCCAAAAGCATCTGTTCTCTTCAGGTGGACACGAGCTCCCAACCCTTCCGTGCAATTAACCCAGCGTTGGTCGTGTCTTGCCATAACTTCAGCTTAGGGATCTGGCTGAAGATTCAGCTAAAGCACAACTGCCAGGAAGCTCTTGCTTGACCTAACCCGAGCACAGGATGTGAAGGATCCGGGGAGTGCCATGCCCTCCCCCGCTTTGATTCTGGGGGCTGCCCCAGACACAAAGGGAAACTCCCCCCTCAACATCCACAAACCCACTTCCTGGCTCTCCTACAAATCCCACCTCAAAGCTCCCCTTTGCTGGGAGGCTACAAAAAAACTGGCCAGTGCTTAGACTGCTGCTGTGCTGAGACCTACGTGCTGACCAGTATTACCTCAATGTTGTTTTTCCTCATCAGGCTGTATCCACCTCTTCTCTCTTGTCTCATATCTACCTGGTGAGCTCCTCGGGGCAGGGACTGTCTTTTTGGTGTGTGTTTGTGCAGCACCCAGCGCTGCAGGGTCCTGGTTCATGGGCTCTCAGCACTACGGTGATACTAATAGTGAAGAATCACCATCATGTAAGGTGTTGATAGTCACGTAAGGAGGCTGTGCAGTCTAGCCGATGGGGCACTACACTTACGTTAGGAGACCTGGTCTCCTTTCCCAGTGTGGCTGGTGACTTTCTCTTGGGTCAGGCACAAATTCTCCATACTCCTTTCCGATCGGCATCCTGGGGATGGCGAGTTCGGATTGGCTCTTGCAGGATGGTTTGAGCTCTCTAGATCAGTGTTTCTCAACATTGTTGATATCAGGGTGGATGTGGTCCTGTTATCTATCCTACCTACCTAGCTGCCCTAACTCCCAATCCTCGCTAACTAGGCTCTCTAGTTAGTTCTCCATTACTGTGGCATCTGAAGGCCAGATTTTTAAAGGTACTTGGTGCGTAAACATGCAGGCAGGTGCCCAAATACCTGGATGCCTCCCACGTGTCTATGACTATGTCCTCATGCCCCCACCTTGTGAGGCAGGAGAGGTTCACGTCTCCATGTAACAGACGGAGATCTGAGGGACAGAGAAATTAAGGCCACATTGTCCAAAAGTGACCTTCAAGAGGGACCTTAAGTCCGGGCACCCAAAATTAGTGTCCAAGGTAGAAAATTTCTGCTTCAGTGACTTGCCCAAGGCCTCAGAGTAAACCTGTGGCAGAGAGGGGAACCGAGCACAGGCTTCCTGGGGCCTGAATCTGTTCCCTCTCCACAAAACCCCCGCTCCTGGGCACAGCAGCTGACGCGCCGGGCTCGTCTACATGGCTCTGTGCCTGTGTGTCCACATGTGCGTGTGGTTTGCATTGAGGTTTTTTGCATGAAAATTACTTGTGCCAGCACGCAGCGATTCTTTCAGATGAACTGGCCACTTTGTTGTGAAGTGCGATGGGGATGGAGTCAGTGCGGCGAAAGGTTCGTGCTGATTCAGGGGCAAGTAGGTTGAGCCAGCCGCATGGACACAATTATTTCAGATGAGTGATTCCGCAAAAGGTTCTGTGCAAAAATATATCCCACAAAAAAATCCCAACCCTGTGCGGACAAGCCCCCAGTTCTGGGCCCTTGGATTTCCTCGGCCGTCTCTGCTGGTGAGACAGTTCCCCTGGCACCGGACGCCCAGAGAGCTAAAGACCCAGGCTCTCAGGGTGGGTCTGGAGCAGACTCCTGCCCTTTGTGACTGGGCACAGCTTGGGACTCCTAACCCACCCTCCCCAGAGGGTCACACGCTAGGCCAGCGCCTGCCGTTAGAGGCCCCTGTGGCTCCAGGGTAAGGCAGCTGGTCAATCAGAGTTATTCTTTGGGCCAGTCGCTGGCAGGGTCGTGTTGGATGAGAGGGTGGGTGAAATGTGCAGGTCAGAGCATGGCCCAAATGGTGAAATAAAAGTCTATAAAATAATGAATGGTTTGGAGACGGGCGCTCGGGAGCTCCTGTGCTCCCTGTCTCCTAACACAGGAACAACGCGCCACTGAGTGAAACTGAAAAGGGTCCGGAGGGATCGTAGCTTGTCACGGAGTCACCGGGCCGATGTGCTGGAGCTGCTCCAAATGAAGCCGGGCAGGACGCTGCGGTAACATGCCCACTGTTGCCAGGGTAAGACGCCTACGTGGCTTCAGCCTTCCTGGGTCTGACCTCATAGCATTCAGCAACCCCCATTGACCAGGCACTCCCCGCAGCGAGTCCGCCTGGGCAGGGCTCCTGGGGAAGCCAGAGGTCCCTGCACCCCGACTCCGCAGTCAGCCGTGACTCTCAGCCAGCGTGTAAAACGGAAGGTTTATTAGTCGACAGGAACACAGCATAGAACAGAGCTTGTTAGCACAGAAATCAGTGACTTTCAGCCAAGTCCATCTTGGGGGAATCCTGGGCCAGACACCCTGGACTCCCCCCTCTCCAAGTCCCCCACAGCAGACTGCCCCGGCCCCCGCTGCCTGGCCTCCAATATGGCCGTGGCTCCTCCCCTGGACTTTGTCCTGCTTCCTGGGCAAAGTGTCACCTGGTCGCAACCCCGTCTTGGGTTACAAAGGGCATCGGGCATTGCTTACTTGCAGGCAGCTGGGCCGACTGCCCTGCCCCCGAGGGCCTCGGCAAAAGCCACACACCCAATTCCCACCACCTAGGCATTGGTTGCAGTACACAGGGAAACTGAGGCACACACAGTATTATTACAGGACAGTAAGACTCATAGGCAACATAACAAAGGGAAACACCCCACTTCGTCACATAGCTAATGGCAACTCAAAAGTTGGCAGGGAAATTCAACCCTGTGCTTCAGATTGGAAATTGACTAGAGGCCAGGATTAGATCTACGGGAGGGGCAGATTGTCCCTCTCCTCCAGTGCTCTTGTCCCTTCCTCTGCAGCGTCTGGTGCCAGCATTTTTGTTGGGTTGCGGGGCTGTTGGTTTGGGGGTGATTTTGCTAGCAAAATGCTGTGGTGTGTACTTGCCTTTGCTGCAGGCCCTTTGGCTTATCCCGCTGATAGACGTGGTGGGGTTTTGTGTTTGTTTTCAATTTGTGCATGCCCCAGAGCAGGGCACAGCCAATTACTTTGAATCTAAACGTAATCTGGATTGGCCTGATTCACACGGCAGAAAACGGAGCGCGTGGGACACAGCTGCTCGGCGTGGTGCAGCCCTTCCACTGCTGGGGCTCCCGGTAGCTCCTCTGACTTCACCATCTCCTCCCTGTCTGGAAGCTTTTCCAGCACTGCAGCCTGCATAGCCCTCGGTGCCTGTATCATTTATCCTAGTGTTAAATATTAACAGGAGCAGGAGTTCACCTGACTAGTATCGCTGCACGCCGCAGGGCAAGGCCGCGTGGCATCAGGCCAGGATTGTCACACGTAAAGTCCGGCTACTGCCCAGCGCCCAGCTGTTCTCACTCACACCCCTGGGAGCGGCCGGGGGACTCAGAGGGTTTGAAAATCAGGCTTCTTATGTAGGATCCTGACTGCAGGCACCTAGTATTGCAACTTTTGGCCATGCTTTGCTGCGTTCCACTCCACGCTCCCTCTGTGCAGTAACCACCACACCTGTTGGGATGAAGGCGCCGGGCTGAAGTGGGTGTTATAAAGAGCTAACAGGATGTGCTGGGGAAGTCCTCACCTCACCCTAGACATGTGCAAAGAGAGAACAGTTCAACGCCAGGAAAGCAATGAGAAGGTGCAAGGGTTTGCTATGAAAATCATCAAGGAAGGTTAGCCAAATGCAAGGGATGTTCACATCTGCAGGGCAGGAGAAGACCTAAACTCCATCCCTCATCCTGGGGTCGATAAGAACCACGTGAGCTCTTTCTTCTGCACATCTCCCAGGGAAGAAGAGCTTTTGTAAACTATGTAGCGCCTCATACAGAAGAAGCTTGGAGTGGTACTTCAGAAACGTCCAGGAAGGGAGAGTGGTGTCACCGTGCCCATTTTACAGATGGGGAAGGTGCAGCTCAGTGACTGAGTAGCAGACACCCTGAATCCTAGCCCTTCGGCGAAACTTTGATTCCAAACCCACTGAAATTGATTTCAGCTGACTTTGGATTAGAGGCAAGTGACCATCCTTCTTCCAGAATCCCTCCCAATCTCTTCTCTGTTTCTTACCCTCACATCTGGCAATTCGGTTTAACCACGTGCAGATGAGCAAGTCTCCATTACACATCAAATCCATCTGCCCCCCCGCAAGGTGCGGCAGGAATCCAAGGAACATTTCATCCTGAGCTTTGGATGAGCACTGAGGGGCTGAAAAGGGGCCACCCAGGGCTAAGGGGTATATGAACCCCTCGTTCCATGTTGCAGCATTGAACAGTTCAGTGCAGCCCAGGATTTTGTGCCGAGTTAGGGTAACCGCCACCATTACGAATCTGTCTACTTTTATTAAAGACACCGAAAAAGAGGGGGAAAGCATGGAAACCTTTGCAATGTGAAGTACGAGGTGAGGCTTTCGTTTTAACACTCCCCCTTATTTCCTTTTCCCCGGAGAGGTTTTATAAGGAGACAAGCCCCGGTTTCACAGTCTCTTCAGGGTTTTTCAGGACAACATTTTTGGTGGCCACAGAGTGTGTGGCCACTAACTCTTGCTGGTAGCCGCTCTCACACATTTCCCTAAAATACTTGATTCGCTTTAGGACAAATAAATATGTGCATAGACACGGCCAGCTCACTGTCACTGATTTATTGCCAGCTAAGTCTGTTGTGAGAGGTGATATTACCAAACATACAAGCATCACTTTTCACAGCAGACTTACGCAGCCCTGGCAAGCCTGGGGACCCCCTGGATGGGGGGTCGGGGGAGACAGCGAGAGCCAGGGGCAATGGGGGTGGGTGGGGAGGTAGTGTGTGTGTGGGGGAGCTGGAGCCCAAAGCCCTGTGGTCAGAGCCTGCGGCCCCGGCCCCGCCACCCCCGGGCTGAAGCCTGAACCCCATCATCCCAGGAAGGTGGGGAAGTCACCGGCTCAGCTGCCTGGTCCCCCAGCACTGTGCCCCACGGGGAGCAGGGCCCAACCACTGCTGGTGGCCCCAACACCCAGGCAGTGCATCCAGGAGCAACAGGGAGGGGCCGCTACTCCCCCCCCCCCAGTAACAGCCCAGGAGGCTGTGGCCGCGTTTCAGAACCGCTGTGGGATGGCATTACAGGTGGTAAGAACTGTCCTTGGGGGGCCGGGTCAGAAAAGAGGGGAGTTCACAGGGGCTGGAGCTGTCCTGCTGCTGCTGTTAAAGTCTGATCCCGTTTCCAAGACAAACCCGGACGAGAGGGGAGAGGAAAGATCAGCAAAGAGAGCCAATGCAGCTTCTGTCTCTGCCGCTGACTCTACTGCTGGAGAAACACAGCCCCAGCCCCCGGTCTGACCGGCCGCTCTGAGACCCGGCAGCCTGGGGCCAGCGCTGGGTGGTTTGGGGCACCGCTCCTAGCCGCCTCTCTGCTCACGGGCTTCCAGCAACATTGCAACCCTGGCAGGAGGGGCTGGCTAAGCTGGACACTGGCTCTGTAACCGACTCAGCCCACCTGGACTTCATTAACAGCCTCTCCTGGGGGCCGGATGGAGGCAGCTGGTCTCCATAAATGAGCGGGACATAGAGGGAGGAAGCTAGGGGTGGGCATGCAGGGTGCAGCAGATCCTGGACCGGGGGGACAGGTTTGGGCCTGGAAGCCAGACCCAGAGGGCTGAAGGAGGTTGCGAGAGGGCCAAGAGAGCAGCACAGGGGGGTTGCCAGCCAAACTGTCCAAGCCAGAGAGACTCAGAGACAGCTGCTGAGAGCATCTAGGTGGCTGCGGAGACCCCGAGAAGCCAGGGGAGCTGCAGCGGGGTGTTGCCTGCTGATCTCTCGCAGCCAGAAAATTAGGCAAGGGAGGCAGAGACCCGTGGGAAGGCTGCAGCTAGAAAGGGCTGGGCGTGGCTGATCTGGGGCCTTCACTTTGAGGATTGTTTTGAACTGTCTCCTTAATGAACCCAGGCCTAAAAGCTGCTACTGGACAGAGAGCCTCTGGGGATTACCCCAGGAGCCGTAGAAGGGGAAACCGAGGCAGGGCACTGCAGAAGCAGCCCTGTCCCAAGAAGGCGAGGAGACAGAAGAACTAAGGTGAGGAATTAAAAGGAGACGGGAGGGGAGGGGTGACAGCAGGAACCCAAATCTCACCTTGGCGGGGGGCTGGGCAGGCTTTAGCTGGCACTTTTCAGCGATTTCTTCCTGTTTCTAGAATCGTTCTGCTTGTTGTCATATTAACCTGCGCCTTTACCTGGAGCCCTGCAAACCCCTAATCATGGGTCTCTTCCCCTAAACAATTCCATCTGCACCAGGCTAGTGTCACGGAGTGTGGGGGAGTCCGGCCCTGCACCCCTCTTCCTTGGACCCACAGTGACTCTCAGCCAGCCAGTAAAACAGAAGGTTTATTGGCCAACAGGAACACAGGCTACAGCAGAGCTTGGAGATACAGCCAGGACCCCCCAAATTGGTCCTTCTGGGGGTTCAGGGTGCTTGGATCCCAGCTTGGGATTCTCTGAATTCCACCACCCAGCCCCAAACCGAAAGTGACCAAACTCTCTCCAGCAGGCTCTCTCCTTTGTCCAGCTTCCCTGGCCAAGGTGTCCACTCCCCTCCCCTCGCCTGGCTCAGGTTACAGGCTCAGGTCCTGTCTCTCACCTACAGTCACCCCCCCCCCCCGCCCGCTCTCCCATCCCCCACACAGACAGTTCCTACTGCATCACAGCTAGTTACTCCAAGGTTTGCTGCCTGCCCTGGAATTATTTCTGGGGTTTCCTAAACCTCTGACTGACGGGGGAAGATGGGTAGATCGCTCTGTAATGTGCCTGTTCAGTACATGCCCCCTGAAGCTCTTGTACTGCCACTGTCAGGGACTGGATCCTGGGCAAGATGGAGCATTGGTCTGACCCAATCTGGCAGCTCTGATGTTCTTCCTACATGGGCTCTGGGAGGGGAATTTCTAAATGAGACGTGGCCAGATCTACCGGACATCCAGCCCAGCTGCCTGCGCCCAGGACAAGGCTGCACCGTAGGCAGTCTGCACACGCTGTCCTGCTAAGCGAGAGCTGGTTCTGGGCTTTGCAATGGCCGGAGCAGAGACTGCTGACAACACCTCGAGCTATTTGCTAGCATCGTTTATTGAACAAAGGAGGCCAAATCAGCGCGTGGGCCACTCCAACCGCAGGCACCCAGCAGGCAGCCAGCGCAGCTGCCTCCTCTCCCCGCGTCGGACTCTGTCTCTGCTGTTAACAGGGACAAGGGAGACCCCACAGCCAGAGTCCCCAGCCCTTGGCCGCACTGGTCATGTGTTGCCAGCCCCAAGCGGGGACCCATGCAGGCGGCCTGGGCCCCGAGCGAACCCTCCGGTGCAGCTGTTGATGACAATGGGAGTTTTAATGAGCTACAGACCAGACCCTCCAGGACAGAGATCGCTTCGCCCACCCAAGGCCGGAAGGAAACAGCAGGGAGAGGCTGGTTGGCTGCAGGGCCTGGGGGAGTGGGGGGAAGGGGGGGCTGGGTACCAGGGCAGAGGGAGATGGGGGGGAGGGACCAGAGCGCAGTATGACAAGTCCCCGTCAGGCCAATCGACCGCAGTGCACCAGGCAGCCCCGAGCCGTGTCCCCAGAGCCTGGGGGGCCTTTGGCATCGGCCAAGAACAGCCACCTGGCTGCCAAGCCCGAGCCACACAGGCCAGGGCCTGGACTGGGCCTTGGACCCTGACGGGGGCCACACCACAGGAGAGTCTGTGAATGATTCTCTGGGGAGGGGTCCCCACCCCCAGCAGGGACGGTCACAAGCCCCGGGCCGAGCGCAGCTCCCCTGGCCATTGCTGCTGCCGTCCAGCAGAGGAGGGACCCTCAGGCAAACCCTCAACCCCCCGCCCACCCGGCCCAGGGAGCTGCCATAACCCCGGAGGTTTCTCCATTCACTGCGCTTCCCTTCTGAACTGAGTCTCAGCCAGCTCGGCCTCCCGGCTGCCTCTCAATCCAAGCCTCCTGGGGACTGGACTGAGAAATGGAGAGTCACTGTCTCTACTGGGACTAAGGAGACCTGAGGCAATGAGGTGCGGCCGGAGCCCTGGGAGGCAGAAGTGTTGGCGCGGAAGTGGCGGTTACAAGCAGCGTATAGGGCTGGGGGCCAAAGAGACGACTAACACTGGAAGCTTGTTTGCAAACTTCACTTGACCCTGGCTTCCTAATCCTGGCTCCAAACAATTTCCGTTAGTCGGGCTGCTCCTTGGGCTGTCTGAATGGCCAGCGAGGACTCGGTCTTCCAAAGCAGAGCAAATGGAATGACTGCACCGTGTGTCACACGAAAGCAAGTCACACAGCGGTGACAGCGAATCCAGGGTTCGAAATCACACTTCTTGCCGAGCCAGGTGAAGGAAAGGTGCAATTCATGAGCTGGATTAGGTGACTTGGGAGAGTTGGGTCAAATTCCTGGCCCTGCCACAGACTTTCTGGATGTCCCAGGTCAAGTCACTTAGCATATGTCTATACAGGGATAAAAGCCCCGTGGCACAGACATAGCTGGCCCGGGTCAGCTGACTCAGGCTTGCAGGGCTTGGAGTGCAGGGCTAAAAACTGCTGTGTAGACATTCAGGCTTGGGCTGGGCCTGCGCTCTGGGACCCTCCACCCTCAATTTCCCTCTGTAACACGGCAATAAAAACATCCCCCCTGCTCCTCCCCCCCGTGCCTGTCCCGTCTCTTTAGATCAGAAGCTCTTTGGAACAGGGACTAACACGTGGCGGGAGGGAGCACTTTGAAAGCAAGCCGCTGCACGCTACCTTAATATGCACCAAGCTGTTTTTAGTATGTAACAAGACAGAATTACAACAGGCAAAATGAACACGTTACAATATCTTGCTTGGCTGGGACTTTGTTAGCATCTCAATGGCTGCATTGATTTCCCCTTCTGTGTCGATCAGAGCCTGTAAATTCGCTTCCCGGTCCTGGAAGCCCATTGTTCTGAGCTGCTCCATTTGTCGCTCAAATCTGACGTCTGGCCTCTGCTGATCCACACACCCTTGGCCTTCAGGTTCATCCTTGTCTGATGATAGACTGACATCCTCCTCGGACTCGCTACTGGGAACGGACCCTTCCATGCTTTCCAGCTCCAGTTCCACGTCCCGGTCCCCCAGCCCTAGGATAAAATCTGGGACCTCGGCTGAGAGCGTCTGCAAGCCCAGCTGAATCTGTAACAAAGCCTGCATGGCTCTAGGGCTGGTCAATAAGGGGGCGATTTCAGCGCTCTCCAACTCCGGAGGAACCTGGTGTGTCCTTTCGTCTTGAGGCCGAGAACGTCCATCATTGGAGAGGTGGGTATTATTCAGCAGCATCTGTGCTGGGCCATTGGGATTGGACAACACGCTCTCCATGTTCTGCATGAACTCTGGGTTTCCTGTTAGCTGCTGAACCATACTCTGAATTCCTCCTGTGTTGGCAAACCCAGGGCCTGCTCCAGGCCCAAAATTTAGAACAATAAAGTTCTGCCCTGTGCTATGGCTGGTACGATGGCTATGGTTATTCACAATATCACCGGCCCTGTTCGTCCGAGCGGCCCAAGGGTTTGGTAAAGGGTCTCTGTTTTCCATCCGGGCTGGCGGACTGGCCCCATCCAAGGGTGGGTTATTCTCCAATGATGCAGACGGGTTGCTCCCAAACTGAGCTTGCACGGCATTCATCATTGGTTCCTCTATCTCGCTGTACAGCTGCTGCAGGGCACTATATCCACCCGGGATGCTCTCCAGGTTGCTTAAGGCTCGGTCATGGTTCCTGATAATTTCTTGCAGCATTGCCGGGCTGCTGGAGACCTCAGTCATTTCCCGGATGAAATCTGGGTTGCGGAGAATGTGATTAATCTCGGGGTTTTGCTCGGCCAGCTGCTGCATCTGCGGATTGGAGAGAAGGATCTCCTGGACCAGGTCCGTGTTGGTGAGGATGTTCTGCACCAAGGGATTCTGTGCCACCTCACTCATCAAGTCCTGTATGGAACCGTCAGCCTCTGAGGCCTCGCTCATTAAATCCGACACGTCGGTTGGGTCCAGACCCAGCACGCTCATGCCTGTCACCCCGATGAGGAAGCCCAAGAGGAACGGGTTGCTGTTGATGGTGTTCAGATCCAGGTCCGAAGTGATGATCTCAAACAAGAGGTTTTCCATGATCTGCGCCACTAACTCCCGGCTGGATGCCACCAGCTCTTCCAAGCGCCCCTGCAGCTCGGACACGTCGGAGTATCTCAGGCCCAGGTGCTGCAGAGAGGGGCCCTGCCCCCAGGCAAGCAGGTTAGAAGCGCTGCTATTTGCGGACGGCATCGGTGGGGCGGCAGCATCCATCGGCTCAGCCGGGTGGTCCTGGGGCCTCTTTTGGGACCGGATGACAAGGTGGATGCTGAATCCACTGCGGACCCCGTGCTGGCTCAGTGTGTCCTGATCCTTTAGGATCTTCCCAGCAAATATTAGCACCAGCAGGTCAGAGGGAGCCTTGAAGCGCTTGGCAACCTCCTCCTTAAACGCCCAGATGGTGCTGCTCTCTGCTACCTCAAACTGCTCCTTCTGCTTGAGGGTCTTCACCGTCACCTTGAGGACGCCGCCGGACTCGGCGGTGATGGCTGCCTGGTTAGCGCCGGGGGCCCGTCGGCTTTCGGACATGGTGACTGGGATCCAGGGGAAGGAGACGGGACGTGACAGAGGACAATTCCTTTTGGCTGATGTACGGCGGCGGTCGTTCTTGTCGCTATCGTTACGGGCTTCCGGGGCGGAGCGGTGGGAAGGGGGAACTGGGCTGCTCTCCCCGTGGTACTGCTGGAAGCCAAAGCCAGAGCGCACATACCAGCCAGATGTTGGCCTGCTCCTCTGTTCACTCACCACCCGGCGGGTTCCCTCATGGTCTTTCTGCTGCTGATGCCACCTGCTCATGCAGCATTTCCACCTGCCTGTCCCGGGGCACTATGACATCACTGCTGACGTCACAGTAAGCAGACAAGGCATTGGTGGCTGGCTCTTCCCTTGAAAACAGGCCCAGGATCACCATATCCTGACCCATCCTTCCCTCCATCAGCCTGTCCCGCATCCATGTACACAGTGCCCCATACCCATGGCACCTGGGGGTTACCTGAGCACAGGGGCTCTCACAACAAATGTTTTGCTGGCCTCAGAGTGCGGCCACCGACTCCTGCTGGTGGCCGCACTGACGCTTTTCCCTAAAATACTTCATGAGCTTTAGGAAAAACAAAGAAATAGCACATAGACACATCCAGATCATTGCAATTTATGTAGGGTCTTTTTTTCTTTTTCTTTTGCAGACTCAATAATACAAATATTACCGTGAAAAGTGACATCTGTATGTTTGTTAATATCACTTTTCACAGCAAGTCCTGGCAAGTTAAGACCTGGATGGAGGGGGGGCGGGTGGCAGCGGAGGCCAGGGAGGATGGATGGGGGGACCCGCCACCACCACCACATGGTTGGAGGGGTGGGTTGGCGCCCTGGGCCAGCACCCACTGGAGCCCAGAGTTGGTGCCTGCACTTGCGTGGTCACGGCCGGGATCGGCGCCCAGGGCCAGGATCGGCGCCCAGTGCCACACAACCGGGGGCCAGCACCCAGAGCCCGGCACTTGCTCCTGTGCGACTAGGAGTCAGTGTCCTGGGCAGCACCCGCCTGAGCCTGGGGTTGGTGCCTGCAGCCGTGTGACTGGGGCTGAGCTCAGTGCCCGTGGCCAGCACCTGCCGGAACCCAGAGTCGACATCCAGGAGCGGTGCCCGGGATCAGCAGCCAGGGCTGGGGTCAGAGCGTGCAGCCGGGGGTTGACTGCCACCGGGGTTTGTGGCTGGCACTTAGGGTCTGTGCCTGCTGCTGCGTGGCCAGGGCTAGGGGTCAGCATCCAGATCCAGCACCTGCTGGAGCCCGAGGCCCGTGCCGGGGAGCTGCACCCAAGGCCGGCAGCCGCTGGAACTCAGGGTTGGCGCCTGGGGCCAGCACCCAGGGTCAGTGACTAGGGCTGGGGGTCGGCGTGCATGGATGGGGGCCAGCGGCTGCTGGTGTGATCGGGGGTCAGTGCCACGTGGCCAGAGCCACAGATCAGAACCAGCCGCTATGTGGCCAGGGGCTGGAGCCTGACGCCCCATGGCTGGAGCCCTAGTCTGCAGCCAGGCTCTCTAAGTCCCCGCCGCCCAACCACCCCAGGGCTGAAGTCCGAGCCCCACTAAGCCCCCGTCCCCCCTCCGGTAGAGAACTGGCTCCAAGGGCAGGGCAGGGCATTCAGGAGCAACAGGGAGGGCGGGGGGGGGGGGTCTGATGCTTTGCCGCCCCACCCCCCTCCACCACCACGGAGGAAGCTGTTCTGGCTGCAGGGAAACCCCCGGGTGGCTGGATTTGAGAAACGGGGGGCTAACACGGAGTGTGAGCTGTGCCCATGCCTGGCTTCCCCGCGTTCTCCTCCTACCCGACTTTCCGCCAGAGGCAGCCTTCTGGCCCGCTCCCAGCCAAGCTGCTCCCTCTGGGGAAAGCGCATCCCCTGGAAAACATCCTCTGCCCCACTCCCGCCATCGGGCAGCAGTGGGGCTGCAATGGCTCTTGTTCTTGATTGCAGGGCACCGTCCACCCCCCGCCCCACCCCCACACTGTCTCCCTGTGTCCCACTTCTCACCAAGGGGCAGGTCATCTTCCCCTGGGACATGCAGCTCTCCTCCTCACAGGGTCAGTAGTTAGAGGGGGTGGCCCAAGCCAGTCCGTCTTCTCAGACACCCAGCTGGCCCTCCCCTCTCTCAGCTCTCCAATGGGGAGGCCTGCTACCTCCCATGCACCTCTGATCCCCATGAGACAGGCCTGCTCCTCCAGTGACGAGCAGCAGGACCCCAAAACACCTTCTGTTGGTCCCACTGCTCTTGCCCCTTAGCGTTTAGAGGCAACTCCACCCCACAGTGCATGGTAGGTGATACAATCCAATAGTGATGGGACACAACGGAGGAATCCCTGGCTGGGCTCTCTGGCCTGGCCATGCAGACCATCCAACTGGTCCCTTCTGGTCTGGTGTTTCTGGGTCCCGCGGTCCCAGAACAAGAGGGAGGTCAGCTCACCTGCTCCTCCAGGAGGTAGAAGAGCCTACCTGCTGACAAAAGAGGACAGAGCAGACCAGCTGCCCTCCATCTGAATACTACCACCGCCCTAGGTGTGGATACAAGGGGATGTGGCTACTGGTGCAGTGGGCTGCATTCATCCAGGGTGTAACTCCACTGATCTCAGGATGAATTGGTCACCGAGAACCACTCGTTCTGCAGATTTAACCCTTCTCCGTCTGCACACATCAATCGTAACATCCCTGGTTTTTTTCATCATTTGTGATTGTTAGACAAGGAGCATTTCTGAACATGTTTTGGCCTTTGACTTGGTTGCCAGGTGTTTAGGTGAGATAGGCAAGGTTTGCTGTTTGAGCACCTAAGCCATACGCTGTGGGGTCTGTTTCCTAATTGGATGACATCAGGTTAGCGCTTCCAACACTTCACCACTGACGAATACTGATATTTACACCAATAAAAAGCTCCTCCAAAAACATCCGTGTGAACAGATCACAAGTTCCCTAATGTGCGCTGAACAGTGAATGTAAAATCGCACAAACACAGCCAGCCACTGTGGTTAGAGCTTCCCAACTACAGTCACAACTATTGGGCTGGGACCCAGGAGATCTGGTTCTATTCCAGGTCTCACACCGATGCCATGTGTAATTTTGGAGGAATCAATCTCTTTGTGCCTCAGTTTCCCCATCTACACCATGGGGATAATAACCTCAAAACACACACACACACACACACACAAACTCCTGTTAGTGAGTCTCAGAGCCCAGGTCAACTGACTCCGCCTGAATGTTTCCACTGCTATTGTTAGCCACACAGCATGAGTCCTGCAAGCCTGAGTCAGTTGATTTGGGCTCAGGGACTTTTTTGCAGACATACCCTTATCTAACAGGGGTGGTGTGAGGAGAAATTCTTAACTGCGTGTCAGTCAATCGAATACTACACTCATCCGGGCCCAGGTGGAGAGACAGAATATTTGCCCAGCTCTAAATAATATCTGCTTCACAGAGCTGTAGTGACGCTCATAATTAATTAACTCATTATCTCAAACTCCCTAGAGGACAGCTGCTAGGTAATAGCACGTTATCATAGGGCTGAAGCATGGAACATCTTTAGGCAAAAGCTACTGACTTCTGGCCTCTGACAAGAAAATGACAGCTGCCCACGAAAAGGTGCACCATTACTGGCTTTTCTTTATAAGACCGAAATCCAAGTGAACACATTACAGAGATGGTGCTACGACGGGTGGGCTGGATGTTTCTGTCTTCCCACTGTTGCGCTGATATCTTCTCCAGTTGCTATGTATGTTCCCGTCGCGGTTCAAGGAGCCCACTGATTCCAGCTACTCCAGTTCTTCCTGAAATTTGATTTCTGGAGCTTGTAAGTGCTGAGGATTCGTCCCAGGAAGAACTTTCAGCATCCGCAGCATGTTCAGATGTTGGTGTCCCTGCTCAGACGCTGCCGGTGCTGCGTGTGACATTTCACTGGGTGCAGGGCTCAGGCCAGTCGCACTTACAGAGCTCCCAGGATTTCCCAGTCCCCACAAACGGAGCGTAAACCACGGCAGAAGGACAGGGGCCTCTGCTGCCAACGTCTGCAGCCCCTGCTCAATCTGCAGCCAAGCCTGCATGGCTTTTGGGTTGGACATGGCCACTAACATCTCAGGGTTCTGGATCTGCTGAAAGAAATTCGGCAGCCCATGCGTCACTGGTTCTTGGTGCTGGGGGCTCTCCGCCGAGAAGGTGGCCTGTGCTGCCAGCTGAGCGTTCTGTATCAGCGACAGCATCATGCACTTGGTGTAGGATGCGCACAAGTTCACGATCAGCTGGGGGTTCTCGGTGATCTGCTGCACCAAGTTCTGAATCCCTCCTGTAGTGAACATCCCCGGTCCCAGATTTGGCACCGAAGAGCTCTGCCCAAAAGGGTTGGTGCTGCTGCTGGTAACACCGCTGTCCAGGTCCCCGCAGGTGCTGTTGGTGCAGATGCTTGTGGCACTCTGGGAGACGGAGGGAGGAGCCGACAGGTCTCTGTGATCTACGCAGGACGGCTGGCCACCCCCACCCACACCCTCCAAGGAGGGATTCCTCACCAGCATAGCAAAGGGAAGGTTTCCAAATTGCTCTTGGGCGGCGCTGAGCACTGGTTCCTGGGGCTCGGCATAGGCGCATCTCAAGGCATTGTCCCCGCCTGGGATGTTTTCCAAGTTGCTCAAGGCTCGGTCTTGACTCCTCATCTCCTGCATCATTTCTGGGTTGCGAACAATGTCCAGCATCTCCCTCATGATGTCCGCATTGTTGAGGATGCGGCTGATCTCTGGGATTTGTTGGGCCAGCTGCTGCATCTGCGGGTGGGCCATGATCAGTTGCCTCATCAGGTCAGGGTTGGAGAGCATGCTCTGGATAAACGGGTTCTCCACCTTCCGGGCCATCATCTCCGAGCTGGCCAGGAGCTGCAGTGGGCTCTGAAGTTCGGTGTTGGACACATTCACGCCCAGGCCTCGCCTGCTCAGATCAAAGGCGCTGCCGTGGGCGGAGGCGATGCCGGACGGCGCTGGGGTGGGGGCAACGTTCCTGGCCACGTACACGTGTGGAAGTGGATTGTCCTGGGGTCTCTTCTGCGTCCTGATGACGAGGTGGACAGTGATCCCGTCCTGGATCCCCCGCTGCCTGAGGGTGTCCTGGTCTTTCAAAATCCTCCCAACAAACACCAGCACCAGCTGGCTGGTCTGGCAGTTGAAGTGCTTGGAGATCTCCTCCTTGAACTGCTTGATGGTGCTGTTCTCTGGCACCACAAACTCCTCCTTCAGCTTGGGGGTTTTCACCGTGACTCGGATGATGCGGGGGTTGGCGGCGATGACTGGGCAGGCGATGGTGTTCTCTCCGCTGTCAGCCATGCTTCGTGAGGCTCAGGGAGGGCCGAGGAGAGCCGGAGTGCGGGGGGGCTGGGTTTCCTTAACTATGGTGATATTCTTAGTATTGTTCTTGCTGCTGTGATCCCAGATCTACGGGTGGGGGAGCACGAAAAGGGAACCGACCTCCCCCTGCCCTGCGTAATGCCAGAATCCAGGCCCAAATCATGCATACCAGCCCCCACCTCTTTACTCCCAGGGCTCCGGCTCCCTCCTGCCCCTCCTGCTCCTCCAGCAGTTCACCGCGCTGCCTGACAGCTGGGCCGACTGTGACATCACCGATGACATCTTTGTGAGCAGCAACGGCATTGGCAGCCCCTACCTCCCTGCTCCCCGAAATGGACAGACCCAAGAAAGATGCTGATCCATTGGAGCGGGCCCAGAGAAGAGCCACAGGAATGATGAAAGGATTAGAAACCCTGCCTTATAGTGATAGGCTCAAAGAGCCCAATCGGTTTGGTTTAACGAAGGGAAAATTAAAGGGTCACTTGATCACAGTCTGTAAGTACCTACGCAGGGAACAAACATTTAACAATGGGCTCTGCAGTCTAGCCGAGAAAGGTCTGACGTGACGCAGTGCCTGAAAGTTGAAGCTAGACAAATTGAGACTTTTTAGCAGGGAGGGTGATTAACCCTTAGCACAGTTTACAAGGGTTGTGGTGGATTCTCCATCACTGACCACTGTTCAGTCAAGGCGGGATGTTTTTTCTAGCAGATCTGCTCTAGGAATTATTCTGGGGCTGTTCCCTGGCCTGTGAGATGCAGGAGCTCAGACTGTATGAGCACAATGTTCCCTTCTGGCCTTGGAATTAATGAATCTGTGAATCATGGGGATGTGAAGCCAGGGATGGGCTGGATTTTCCTCTGCCTTAGTGCGGATCAGGAATAACTCCGCTGAAAGCAAGGACAGCGGTGCAGGGTCAGAATCAAAGCCCATGGCCCTGCTTCTCCTCTGCTCCACACCTGCTGTCCTTCACGCTGCAGAACGAGGGCACGGCTGTGGCATGCATGGCCTTGTTTCTCTCTGCTTCTCTGATGTGGAGAAAGTGGATAAGGAAAATTTATTTACTTATTCCCATAATACAAGAACTAGGGGTCACCAAATGAAATTAATAGGCAGCGGGTTTAAAACAAATACAAGGAAGTTCTTCTTCACGCAGCGCACAGTCAACTTGTGGAACTCCTTGCCTGAGGAGGTTGTGAAGGCTAGGACTATAACAATGTTTAAAAGGGAACTGGATAAATTCATGGTGGCTAAGTCCATAAATGGCTATTAGCTAGGATGGGTAAGAATGGTGTCCCTAACCTCTGTTCGTCAGAGGATGGAGATGGATGGCAGGAGAGAGATCACTTGATCATTGCCTGTTAGGTTCACTCCCTCTGGGGCATCTGGCATTGGCCACTGTCGGTAGACAGATACTGGGCTAGATGGTCTGACCCGGTCCGGCCGTTCTTATGTTCTGTCTAGCCTAGTTTGTAAGCTCCTTGGGGCAGGGATCACATCTCCATTTGCTAGTTTGGGAGATCCCTGGTACAGGCCATTGGGCCCTAATGGAAACAAGATTAAGTAATAATACTGAGCTGTTTCATCAGTGGATCTCAAAGCACCAGGACGTCAGTATCATTATTCCCATTTTACAAATGGGGAAACTGAGGCACGGGGAGGTGACCTGACTTGCCCAAGGTTCTCCAGCAGGCCGGTGGCAGAGCTTGGGGATAGAACCCAGATCTCTTGAGTCCCACCTCATATTCATAGCCTGTGTGGATGTCATCTAGGGACTACATGCCATGCAGACACTTTGCCTTGGGGTTACAAGACTGGCCTAGGGTGAAAGGAAGGAACTGTTTTCTCTTGTTCTTCGGTGGTGTACAGCAGGAGTACAGGGTGGCTAACCTAGAGTCAGTATGTAATTGGGTCTGTAACTAACTCTCTGCCTCCCTCCTTCCTCCCAGAGCCAGAGGGTCCTCCCCCACACCCCTACCAGAAGCTATTGCAAAAATGGGGAAAAATAAACAGGTTGTGAACTTCCAGTTCATTGAGGTACAGACCTGCCCCTGCCCTGCCTCTGCTCCGCAGCCTGGCTCCGCACTCACAGAGTGGGCAGCCCCTGGCTGGGACACACACACCCCTGCCGAGCCCCCCTTGACTCCACTGTGCCCCCAGAGGGGAGTCTCTCTCCCCATCTCAGTGCAGTCTGCTCCCCAGCTTCCTCATTGGCAAAGTGACCTGGGTAAATTGATGGAGGGGATGGTATAATGAGATTGCCTACGGTGGCGTATTGCCCATCTGCCACTGCAAATATCTCCAATGGCCTTAAAAGGTAATAATAATAAATAACTGGAGATATACCAATCTCCTAGAACTGGGAGGGACCTTGAAAGGTCATTGAGTCCAGCCCCCTGCCTTCACTAGCAGGACCAATTTTTGCCCCAGATCTCTAAGTGGCCCCCTTAAGGATTGAACTCACAATCCTCGGTTTCGCAGGTCAATGCTCAAACCACTGAACTATCCCTCCCTCCTAAGATAAACACTTGTATCAGAGGCCTGGTAGGAGGCCTGAAGCCTGAACTAAAGTACCGGTCAAAACTTTGCCAATATGAAGCAAAGTCAGGTTGTGTGCAAGAGGCAGGCCCTGCTCCCCGAATTTGGCAGGTACAGGGCTGATATTGTTCTCTCTGCGTGCTGCACTGGCTCTGTCCAGAGAGTCTGTACAAGCTCTGGCTAATGTTTGGCACCCAATTAACATCAAGTCAATGTAGATATTAATGTTCTCTATAGCGTAGGTACCTTGGCTTTTAGCCATGAAAGCAATATGATGGTGTGCCTCAGTTTCCCTTCTCATACAGCACATTAGGTCTGGAATGTCTTGTCTGCTGTGAAAAGTTCCAAGACTGGTTACACGCCCTAGCTTTAAGACAGCAGTATTACATGGCCTTTGGACATAACGTGTGTTATCATATAAGAAACAGTTTAACCATAGAGGCTTTTAGCACATACTGAGTTCTTATGTATCACTCCCAACGTGTTCAAGGGTTTTTCCAAAAGACCATGTACATTGTACATCTTTACAGTTCTGGGCATTAGCAACAAACCAGTCGCAAAATTTAACATTAGCATTAACATCAAATTTACCACAACCATACATTTACCAGCATTTTTCTCATGCCACGCCTTTGCCTCAATACCGTTGGGGTTTTGGCATTTTAGGGTTAACCTGTGGCTTCCATTAGCAGGGAAAAGGTTTTTTCTTCCTCCCTGTTCTGGAGGGTCAAATTCTGAACTCTCTTGCTTAACAGAATCCATTGGCTGGCTAGCTGTGTCCTCCCTGCTAACAGCTAAGGGCAAGTCTTTCTCCCCCACAGTCAATCAGGTAATTTGCATGAACACAGACAGTAGCTTGTTCAGTAGTTTTCAGATTCTTCACCATTACCAATTCCAAGGCTGGACTCTGTCTCAAAGAGACCATCCATTTTCACTAGCACGTTAGACTCAAGATCCCTTTGTCCTTCCATTACCAACCTCAGCTTCCACATAGAATCAGATCTCAAGTTCACTGAGAGACTACAAGACATACCCAAAATGTTTAGAGATGAGAGTTTCTGACATTAGCAGAAGGCTAATCCCCGGGAGGAATCAGCACCTTATCCTCAGTGGCAAAACATGCCTTTAACACGAGGTAAGACACAGCTAATCACACACACACACCCCTTCCGTTCTCTCTCTCTCTCTCTCTCTCCCACAGTCGGGGGGACCAGAGACCACTTGCAAATGAGACCCTCGCCCAGGCACCAGGCCACAGCACCCCTGATCTCTCTCCCACCCAGCCACCCCCCACAAAGCCATGAGTGTAGGGAAGAGAGCGAGATCAGCCTGGGGAAGCCGGCCCCTCCACACGAAATGTGCCGTAAGGCAGCCAAACACAAGGTCCGTGGGACGCAGGCCTTGGCTGCAGAATGGAGGACCAGGGCTGCCCAGAGGATTCAGGATCCTGGGGCAATGCAATTTTGGGGGCCCCTTCCATCAAAAAGTTGCAATATTATAGAATACTATATTCTCATGGGGACCCCTGCGAGGCCCGGGGCCTGGGGCAAATTGCCCTACTCCTCTCCCCGGGCGGCCCTGTGGAGGACTGAGGCCGGCAGAGCTGGGACCCTGAGAATGGTTTAGGAGTTTGAGGAGGAAAAAAACAAACCCAAGGTGGCACAGCAGGTTGGCGGCAGAAACAAAACTAGAGCCCCTGCCTCCCAATGTGCAGCTTTCTGTTACCATTAAGAGTCCAGCTCAGATGTAGCTTGTCACAGAGGAGATGCACACATTGTGCTGTCTCGCAGAGTGATTTTACCTTTGTGCTTTCTTGTTTTGTTGTTTCCCTTCATCTTAGAACAAGACTCACTTGGTCTGGCTGCCTTCTGTGGCATTGTGCAGTGTTGCTGTAGCCATGTCTGTCCCAGGATATTAGAGAGACAAAGTGGGGAGGAGATATGTTTTATTGGACCAACTTCTGGTGATGAGAGAGACCAGCTTTCCAGCTCATACACTGGAAGTACATAATTACAAAATCCCTATAGTTCAGATGAAAACCTGCCTTTAATTTCCAAGTCTCAAAGCATTTACTGTTGCCTCCTTTAGCTCAGCAGGAAGCTTCTGCTGCAGCATCGATAAAACACATTGATCACCCGTTTCAGGATTTCTTTTGTTCTCACCCCATACACGATGGGGTTTAACATGGGGGGAATGAGCACATAGAGGTTGGCCAGTAGGATGTGAATATAACCTGGGATGTTGTGCCCAAATCGGTGTGCAAAAAAGGAGAAAAAGGCCGGTGTGTAGAACATCAGTATGACACAGAGGTGGGCGCCGCAGGTGCGGAGAGCCTTGAGCCGGGCGTCCTTCGATGGGAGCTGGAAAACGGCCCTGAGAATCAGTCCATAAGATACAGCAATGAGCACAGCATCCAAGCCGATTGCTAAAATAGCCACAGCTAAGCCATACCAGATGTTGACTGTGATGTCATCGCAGGCCAGCCGGGCTATGCCCATGTGCTCACAATAGGTGTGAGGCAGGAGGTTGGTTCTGCAGAACTTCAGACGCTTCACGAGAAAGATGACGGGGAAAATTATACAGAAACTTCTTGTGACAGCTGCGAGCCCCATCTTCCCGATCACAGACTTGGTTAGCATGATGGTGTATCTCAGGGGGTTGCAGATGGCAACGTATCGATCAAATGCCATGGCCAGCAGAATGGCCGACTCGGCAATAAAAATGACATGGATGAAGAACATCTGGGTCAGGCAGGCAGCAAAAGAAATTTCCCCTGCTCTAAACCAGAATACAGCCAGCATCTTGGGCACCGTAGTGGTAGATAACAGCAGATCAGCAGTGGCCAGCATGGACAGGAAAAGATACATGGGCTCATGGAGGCTTCGTTCTGTTAGTATAATGAATATTATGAGAGAGTTCCCCAAAAGCGCCACAATGTACATCAGACAGAAGGGGATGGAGATCCAGACCTGAGACTCTTCCATGCCTGGGATGCCAGTCAGGATGTAGGTTACAGGGTCAAAAAAGGTGTGATTGTCAGTTGGCATCATGTACCATCACTTGGATCTTCTATTCAGTTTCCAGGAACTAACAGCAAAAGAGAAAATCAGTGAGAACTCGCGTGTCAGCTAGGACTGGTGTGCATTTGTTGACAGAATCACAGATACCATCAAAAACTTTGTTGTGTGACAACTGCCTGTCAGGTAGGACCATAAATTCAGAAACACGGAACATCTCCATTCCAGAAGAGGGAAGATGGCTTGGATGGTTCAGGCCCCAGGTGAAGCAGGGTGCCCCCTCCTGGTGTTGCTGTCCACAGCAGAATCTCTCCTCCTCACGTTTGCTATAATTGCTGTCAGGGTTCAAGAGGTGACTGTGAAAGTGAGTTAAAGCAGCCACACGACTGGTTCTTCTGGCCCTTACCCCGGTTTTACACTCACCAGTGGGGAGTCACTCCCAGTTTATAATGGGGTGAGAGCAAAACCTGTTTCATTCACAATCCTGCTGCTGGATGCTTTAGGCTCTGAGGCCTTGAACTGACCTACTCTCAAACCCACAAGTGAACTCATTCACAAGCAATTCCCATTGACATTTATGAAAATACCCACCTGAGTAAAATTGCAATTTTCTCAGGATTTGGTCCTAAATATGTGAAGCCAACCTCAATTAAGGTCTGGTCTGCGCTACAGACCTATGCTGGGATAACTACATCGACCAAGTGTGTGAAAAATCCACCCCCCTGAGCTCTGTAGTTACACTGACCCAACCCCGCATATAGACCACACTATGTCGGCATAGAGCAGAGGTTCTTGCAACAATTTTTTGGGTGGCCTCAGTGTGCGGCCACCAAATCTTGTTGGTGGCTGCACTGACACTTTTTCCTAAAATACTTGATTAACTTTAGGAAAAACAAACGGACAGCACATAGACACGTCCACATCATTGTAAGTTATGTTGGATTTTTTTTTTAGCAGCCTCAATAATAAAAATTAACAAAGTGATATTTGTGTGTTTGTTATTATCAATCGCTTTTCACAGGACACTTAGTAGGTATCTAGAAGCCTGTGAAAAGTGACACTTGCACGTTTGTTCATAGCACTTTACTCAGCAAGCCCCAGGACAAATTAAGCCCTGAATGCAGGGAGGGAGGGTTGGAGGTGGAGGCAGTGCGGGAGATGGTGGCATGGATATGGGTCAGGGGAGACAGTTGGGCCCTAGGGCGATGGACAGGTGGATGTGAAGCCAGGAAGGCTGTGGGGCCCGGGGGCGATGGAGAGGGGGGCATGAATGCGGGGCCAAGGGAGAGGGGGGTGGGGTCTGAGCCCCGCAGCTGCACGGCTGGAGCCGGGGGTTGGGGCCCACTGCCATGTGGCTAGAGGTCACTGCCCTCAGCCAGAGCCCGGAGTTGGGGGCAGGAGCTGCACGGCTGGGCCAGGGAGTGTTAGGGGGCTTCTTCCTTCACCCTCTCACTTCCCTGGTCCTTCTCGCGTGAACAGAGAGCAACAATACCCGAAGTCCGAAGGTGCAAACAATTCAATGTTTATTGAGGTGAACTTCCAGCAGCTTAAATCCAAGTTCCTTTTTCCTTATTTTCGAATCCCAACTTACTTCCTGTTTGCCCCTAATTTATATACTAATAGTCTCAGCTATACCTTAACCAATCAGTTTACTGAAATTTGCCTAACCAATCCTAACAGAGTGTAACATGATTACCTAACCAATTATATCCCACCACCTGAATTCGTTTACACCCAGCAAAATTAATTATACAGCAGACAGAAACAGTCACAGAACCAGCCAGAGACCATGCAAATAAACAATAGCAAAGTGGGAGCTGTAATGACCAAACAATGCGGAAGTGAGGATTTCACAACTACATCTGTACAGACATAAGGGTTTCCCAGCTGTGTCTATTGATAAGTGAGTTCTTACCAGACAGAAAACTATCAAACTAAGTTTCCTTTTACATCTTCTAGGCTCTTCCCTTTCTCTGGAGGTGATGGAATATCAGGACAGGACTGTATTCCTAACAGCCCAATAGCACCTTATTTCAGTGTGACGGGTTTGGGATGTGAGGATGTGACCAGACACTTCCCAGCTTATGGCTGTCTCTGCTGCTTAGCCAAAGGCCTCAGCCTAAGAACAGGGCCTCCGACTATCCTAGTGAGAGAAGGCCCTTACACAGGCGGACTGTGATTTTGATTCTTTGTTTTTAGATCCCTGTAACTAGCTAAGTGATAAACATACACCTAAGCTCTTAACGTACAGGCCTTTGCAGACAGGCCTGAATATCTATATCCTAACAGGGAGTCGGAGCCCAGGGCCGGTGCCCGCCGCCATGTGGGCAGAGCCTGGAGCTGGGTGCTGGAGTCCGGGGCTGCGTGGCCAGAACCAGGGGTCAGTGCCCGCTGCCATGAGCCGAACCCAGCACCTGCTGCTGCGCACCCGGGGATCGGTGCACACCAGGGATCAGCGGCTGCTGCCACATGCCGGGGATCGGAGCCTGGGGCCAGTGCCCACTGCCATGAGCCGAACCCAGCACCTGCTGCTGCGCACCCGGGGATCGGTGCACACCAGGGATCAGCGGCTGCTGCCACATGCCGGGGATCGGAGCCTGGGGCCAGTGCCCACTGCCATGAGCCGAACCCAGCACCTGCTGCTGCGCGCCCGGGGATCGGTGCACACTTGGGCCCGGGGATTGGCGCACACCAGGGATCAGCGGCTGCTGCCACATGCCGGGGATTGGAGCCTGGGGCCAGTGCCTGCTGCTGCACCCCCAAGGCTGGGGATCAGTGCCTGGGGGCAGCAGTCAGGACTGGGGGTCGGAGCATGCAGCTAGGGTTGGTGTCTGGGGCCAGGGGCGGCCATGGGGCTCAGTGCCTGGGGCCAGTGCCGCGTGGCCAGAAATGGGAATTGGAGCCTGCACCGTGTGGCCAGGGGTCGGAGCCTGAACCGAAGCCCCGTGGCCAAATGCCAGGGCCCCATGTCCAGAGCTGGGGGTCAGCGTCCAAAACCCTGCCGGCAGAGCTGGGTGTTGGCACCTGGAGCCCTGGTCCACGCAGCCGCTGAGTCCTGCCACTGGAGCCCACCTCCTGACCACCCCCGGGCAGCAGCCCAAGGCTCATTGTGCCCGGCCCCCGCAGGTGGAGCACTCACCTGCTCCTGCAGCGCTGTGCCCACCTGTCTCCAGGGGCCACGCAGGCCGGCACGTTCAGGAGGAACAGGGAGGGAGGGGAGAGGGCCGATGCTTTGCCTCCCCCAAATCACCACTGAGGAAGCTGTCGTGGCCGCAGGGAAGCCCCCCGGTGGCCACGTTTGCGGAACGTCGGCCCAGAGCATCTTTGAGAGCTCACCCCAGCGGCGCAGCTGGGCCGCTGCAGCATGTCAAGCCCAGCCCTGCCCGTAGCTCTGCCACAGAGAACTACAGCTGCAGTAAGTGGGACATCAGCATCAAAGCAGCCCTTACAATCGGCTGCTCCTGGGTCCTACAGTCCGGACAGTCACAGCTAAGCTCCTTGAAACCAGTTAATTTCTGACAGCCAGAACAGACCCAGTCCTGGGTTCCTTATGGCGTTAATGGAAGTGTTGCCTGAGTGAAGGCCTCGGGATTTGGGGTGTAGAATATCACAGGGCCTGAGAAGTTTTACTCTGAACAGTCACATTAACCTAGAATGGCCCAGTCCAGAGCCCACTGAGTTTAACAGCAAGACCCCCAGTGACTTCCATGGGAGTGGATCAGAGTCCGTCCAGCCCCTGCAGTCAGAGTTACACACCCCCATTCTAGCCAACCCCAGCTCAAACATTTCCCCCTTCACAGATTCAATCCATGCAAACAACTCACCAGGCTCCGGCCCCAGCTGGAGATGAGGAATCTCTGCCTGTGACCGGGTTGGGGAGCTGCAGGCGGCAGGGAATCTGCACTGACCAGGGCTGAGGTACAGGGATATTTATACTGCTGCCCTGTGAATCTCAGCAGGGACTCAGAGCCAGCACGGAGCCCCAAGGACCTGGCCTCTGTGACTGGCTCAGGTGGTGAAGAGCAGCAGAGAGTTAACCGTTTCTTCCTCTCACTTGTTTACTCTGATCATTTCTCCTTTTGTACGTTATTTAGAAAGGTCCTTGTGACACTGAGGCCCCCGGCAAAGAGTTCCCTGTTCTTTGCAAACAGCTCATATCTCAGGCCTGACAAACTCACTACACCACACACAAGTCTATGGAATATTTACCCATAAAGAGTAGCATGTAAGGTGTGTGCAGAAAGCTTGTAACTTCTCAAGCTTCATAACCATTGCAAAATGCATGTCTGGGTAACAGTTAAGGAATAACATATTGATATTGACAGTGAGCTTTATGGACTTGGAGGAGAAGTTAGTCACAAAGGTATAGTGTGTCTTTGTGATAGCCCTTCCAGTGTCGTCACTCCATCCTGGTTAGCTGGGGATGTAATGCCAGGCTCAGTTCTCCAGCCTTGCACCACCCCAAGATTATGAATGGAAAACCATCAGAGACAACGGCAAACAATCAACACCACTTGGAGGTAAATGAAGGAACATTACAACAGACAGAATTGCTCTACCTACGGGGGTGAAAATAATAATAAATTCTTACCGGTACATGGACAGACTCCGGGCCCCAGAAGAGTCCTCCCCCAGTCAGCCCATCTGCACTCCCTGGCCTCCACTGCCCAGGCTCCGGCGCCGGGAGAGAAGAGTTACCAGAGTTAATGACCACACACATTTTGGAAGGGTGAGTGACCCCCATGGCTCGGGTTTAAGCCAATCTCTGTTAGAGATAAGGATGGGATGCAGGGTGTGAGGGGAAGATTATCCCATATCCCCCTCATGAGAGATTCTCACAGCTTCTTCTGAAGCATCTGGTGCTTGCCACTGCTGGAGACTGGCTACTGGGCTAGATGGACCCAGCTCTCATCCAGTCTGTTGGTTCCCATGTTCCTCTACCAAGGTGCAAAGGTGACCTACTGCACAGCCCCTATGTACGGTGAGCATTGACATTAAACCAAAAACGGAGCTGGAACTTTCCAAAAGTGAGCTGCTGATTTGGGAGGCCCCAACCTGGGACACTCCTCAGCCAAGATTTCAAGAGGTGCTGAGCTCTCGCAGCTCCCACTCTCTGCCACTGGAGTGGAGGGTGCTCAGCAGCTGTGAAAACCCAGACCCTGGATGACACAAGCTCAGCATCCAAACAGGAGCGGCGGATAGGGATGCCAACTTTCCGATTGCAGAGAACTGAACACCCTTGCTCTGCCCCTCCCCTTCTCCGAGGCCCTGCCCCCTGCTCCCTCCATCCCTGCTCCCTCCCTCGCTCGCTCTCCGCCACCCTTGCTCACTCGCTCAGGGGGTTGGAGGTGCAGGAGGAGGTGAGGCTCTGGCTGAGGGTGCAGGATCCGGGGAGGGGCCAGGAAGGAGGGGTTTGGAGTATGGGAGGGGTCTCTGGGCTGAGGTAGGGGGCTGGGGTGCAGGACAAGTTTTGGGGTGCAGGTGGCGCTTACCTCAGATGTCTCCTGGAAGCGGCCTGCATGTCCCTCTGGCTCCTAGGCAGAGGCACAGCCAGGAGGTGCTGCATGGTGCGTGCTGTCCCAGTCCAGAGGCGCCACCCCCGCAGATCCCATTGGCCATAGTTCCCTGCCAATGGGAGCTGTGGGGCTGGCAGTTGAGGTGGGGAGAATGCGGGGAGCCCCCTGGCCACCCCCAGCCTGTGGCCGGACATGCTGGCTGCTTCTGGAAGCCCCTCAGAGCCAGGGTAGGCAGGGAGCCTGCCTTAACCCCACTGCACCGCCATCCAGATTTTTAACGGCCCGGTCAGAGTTGCTGATTGCTTCTGTCAGCGAGGGGCTGAGTCAGAGAATTTCTCTTCTCAGCGCAGACTGGATTGGCAGCAATAGTAAAGGGTGCCAGGAGAGAAGGCGGCCATGCGTCTGTTTGACTCTGCCTCCATTACTGTCTGGGCATCAGGGACCACAGGTCTTGAATATCAGTCTACATGGCCCTTAGGCACTAGTACACACCTGTGACAAAGTGGCTTTTTCCTCCTTATTATGTTGTATGCGAGCCTATTTGAGTCACAATTTTGCATGACTACTGTGTGTGCCTCAGTTTCTCTGTGTGCTGCACCAATGCCTAGGTGGTGGGAATAAGGGTGTGTGACTTTTTTGCTAAGACCCTCGGGGCCAGGTGAGGCGGCTCCAGCTGCCTGCACATAAGCAATGGCTGGTGCCTTTCGTCACCTGAGATCCAGGAGCGGGATGCAACCAGGTGACACTTTGCCTGGGAAGGGAGACAAAGACCAGGAGGAGGAGCAACAGGCACATTGGAGGTTGGGCTGGTGGAATCTGGGCAGTCCGTTGTGGGGGACTTGGAGAGAGGGGAGTCTGGGGTCTCCGGCCCAGGGTCCTCTCAAGATGGACTTTGCTGAAAGTCACTGATTTCTGTGCTAAAAAGTTCTGTTCTACATTCTGTTCCTTCGACAAATAAACCTTCTGTTTTACACGCTGGCTGAGAGTCATGGCTGACTGCAGAGTCGGAGTGCAGGGCCCTCTGGCTTCCCAACAAACTCCTCCTTCGCCATGGGGGTTTTCACCATGACTCGGATGATGCACGGGTTGGCGACGATGACTGGGCAGATGTAACGATGCTGGTTCTGGTGGGACCCAACTGAGAGTGCCAATTTAGGACAAATTGCTTAAAGCAGGGCAGTTACAGCCCAAGGCTGGGGATTTTCCACCTCTAAGGCAAACCAAACCAGCCAGACAGAAAGGACTTTGGTTTCACCCCACTGGCTCACCACAAGTCACACAAACAATTCCCTTCGACACTCCAGTTTCCCAGTCTCACCACCAGTGCCACTCGTTATGGGGACAAATGGCTATGAAAACCAAGACCCCAGTAAAAGAAAAAAGGTTCTCCCGATCCCAAAGGACCAAGCCCCAGACCCAGGTCAATATATAAGTTAGATCTTACCCACAAATCACGCTGTTGCCAATCCTTTAGAATCTAAAATCTAAAGGTTTATTCATAAAAGGAAAAAGATACAGATGAGAGCTAGAATTGGTTAAATGGAATCAATTACATATAGTGATGGCAAAGTTCTTAGTTCAGGTTTGTACAGTGATAAAATAAACTGCAGGTTCAAATCAAGTCTCTGATGGGTCATCAGTCGTTTGTGTAGAGCTTCCATTTGTAGCAAAGTCCCTCCATAGGTAAGAAGCAGGACTGAAGACAAGATGGAGATGAGGCATCAGCCTTTTATAGTTTTTCCAGGTGTAAGAACCTCTTTGTCCTTACTGTGGAAAATTACAGCAAAATGGAGTGTGGAGTCACATGAGCCAGTCCCTGCATACTTTGCTGAGTTAAAAGGCCTCCTCTCAAGGGATCAATTGTGTAGCTGATGGTCCTTAATGGGCCATCAAGCAGGCTAGGCAGAGCTGATACCAACTTTTCTGGGGTGTCACCCAGAAGCACAGCATAAGTTTGAACTACAGACAGTATAGAGCCAGTATTCATAACTTCAACTATACAAATGATACACACCTATAGACAGCATAATCATAACCAGCAAACCCTAACCTCTCCATAGACCCCTTACACGACAACCTTTATACAATATTTGCTACAAATATATAACAGTGGACGCAACAGTGACCTATACATTATGTCAGTAACGTCACAGCAGGTGATGGTGATCTCTCCGCTGTCAGCCATGCTTAGCGAGGCTCAGGGAGGGCCGAGGAGAGCCGGAGTGCGGGGGGCTGGATTTGCTTCACTGTGTGGAAATTCTTAGTATTGTTTTTGCTGCTGTGATCATAGATCCACGGGTGGGGAAGCAGGAGAAGGGAACCGACCTCCCCCTGCCCTGCGTCATGCCAGAATCCAGGCCCAAATCATGCATACCAGCCCCCACCTCTTTACTCCCAGGGCACCAGTTCCCTCCTGCCCCTCCTGCTCCTCCAGCAGTTCACCGCACTGCCTGACAGCTGGGCCGACTGTGACATCACCGATGACATCTTTGTGAGCTGCAACGGCATTGGCAGCCCCTACCTCCCTGCTCCCCGAAATGGACAGACCCAAGAAAGAGGCTGATCCATTGGAGCGGGCCCAGAGAAGAGCCGCGGGAATGATGAAAGGATTAGAAACCCTGCCTGATAGCGATAGGCTCAAAGAGCCCAATCGGTTTAGTTTAACAAAGAGGAAGTTAAGTCTGATCACAGTGTGTAAGTACCTACACAGGGCACACACATATAACAACGGGCTCTTCTCCCTAGCAGAGAAAGGTCTCACACAATCCAAGGCTGGAAGTGGAAGCTAGACACATTCAGACTGGGAATAAAGTGGAGATTTCTAACAGCGAGAGGAAATAACCATTGGAACAATTTATAAGGGTTGTGGTGGATTCTCTATCACTGACCATTGTTCAATCAAGGCGGGATGTTTTTCTAAAATTTCGGCTCTGGGAATTATTTGGGGGCAGGTCTCCAGCCTGTGAGATGCAGGGGATCAGACTGGATGAGCACAATGATGCCTTCTGGCCTTGGAATTAGTGAATCGGTGAATAATGGGGATGTGAAGCCACCAATGGGCCAGTTCCCTTGGTCAGATTCTCCTCAGCCTTGGTGTGATGTCTAGTTTGTAAGCTCCTCAGTGCAGGGATCACGTCTCAGTTTGGGAGGTGCCTGGCCTTTGGGCCCCACTGGAAACAAGATTAAAAAATAATATTCAGCTGTTTCATCAGTGGATCTCAAAGCAGTCTGTAAGGATGTTGTGTCATTATTCCCATTTTACAGAAGGGAAAACTGAGTTACAGGGAGGCAGAATGATTTGCTCAAGGTTCTCCAGCAGGGTGGTGGCAGGGTGTGGGAATAGAATGCAGATCTCCTGAGTCCCACCCCATATTCGCAGCCTGAGTGGATGTCATCCAGGGTCTACATCTCCCTGCCATGCAGACACTTTGCCCTGGGGTTACAGGACTGGCCAGGGGAGAAGGGAAGGATCCTTTTCTCTTGCCCTTCAGTGATGTACAGCGGGAGCAAGAGGCAACGAACCGAGAGTTGGTGTGTAACAGGGTCTGTAACTGGCTCTTCACTTGCCTCCTTCTCCCGATCCAGAGGGGCCCCTGAGCCCCAACAAGAAGCTACTGGGAACATGGGGAAAAATAAACAGATTGTGAACTTCCAGTTCATTGAGGTACAAACCTCAATCCGGGAAGGTCCCGGACGACTGGAAAAAAGCAAACATAGTACCCATATTTAAAGAAAGGGAAGAAGGAGAATCTGAGTAACTGGAGATGTGTCAGCCTCCCTCAGTCCCTGGAAAAATCATGAAGCAGGTCCTCAAGAAATCCATTTTGAAGCACTTGGAGGAGAGGAAGATGATCAGGAACAGTCAGCATGGATTCACCAAGGGCAAGTCCCCACTTGCAGACTGGGCAGCCCCCAGCAGGGATCCCTCCATCCCGACCTATCACCCCCCTCGAGCCCACTCTGCCCCCAGAAATTTCCTCATCTGCAAAGTGAGCTGGATAAGCTGATGGAGGGGATGGTATAAGGAGATTGCCTACAATGGCATATGGCCCATCTGCAACTGCAAGCAGCAAATATTTCCAATGGCTTAAAAAGATAAACACAATATGTTCTGGACGAGTTAACACAGGTATTGTAAAGGGAAATCATGCCTCACCAAGCTACTAGAATTCTTTAGGGCATCAACAAGAATGTGGAGAACGTTGATCCAGTAGCTATAGTGCACTTGGACTTTCAGAAAGCCTTTGACAAGGTCCCTCCCCGAAGGCTCTGAGGCAAAGTAAGCTGTCATGGGATAAGACGGAAGGCCTCCTCGTGGATCAGTAACTGGTATAAAGGGGAATAAATGGTCCATTTTCACAATGGAGTGAGGTAATCAATGGGGTCCCCCAAGGATCTGTACTGTGAGCAGTGCCGTTCAACACATTCCTTAATGATCCAGAAAAGGGAGTGAACAGTGAAGTGGCAAAGTTTGGAGAGGATACAAAATTATTCAAGATAGTTAAATCCAAAGCCGACTGTGAACAGTTACAGAGAGATCTCACAAAACTGGATGACTAAGCAATGAAATGGCCAATGAAATTCAGCATCGATAAGTGTAAAATAATGCACACTGGAATAAATCATCCTAACTACACATATATAAGGATGGGGTCTAAATTAGCTATTGCCACTCAATAAAGAGATCATAGAGTCACCGTGGACAGTTCTCTGAAAACTTCTGCTCTAGGCACAGCTGTGGTCAAAAAGTTGAATAGATTGTTAAGAACCATTAGGAAATGGAGAGAAAATGTCATATTGCCAGTGTATAAATCCATGATACGGCCACACCTTCAATAGTATGTCCAGTTCTGGTAGCCCCATCTCAAAAAAGATATTGTGTAACTTGAAAAGTTTCAGAGAATGGCAACAAAGATGATGAAGGGTATAGAATGGCTTCCATATGAGGAGAGACTAAAAAGACTTGGATTGTTCAGCATAGAAAAGAGACCGCTAAGGGCGGATATGAGAGAGGTCTGTAAAATCATGACTGTGGTGGAGAAAGTGAATAGAGAAATGTTATTTACTTATATACACAATGCAAAAACCAATGATTACCTGACGAAATAATAGGCAGCAGATTTAATTCAAATAAGAGGACATATTTTTTCATGGAACACAGCTAACCTGTGGAACTCATTGCCAGGGGATGTTGTGATGGCCAGAAGATTAAAAAAGAATTAGGTAAGTTAATGGAGGATAGGTCCATCAATGGTTATAAGCCAAGATGCTCAGGGATGCAAGCCCATGGTCCTGCTGTCCCAAAACCGCTGACCACCAGAAGCCAGGATGGGCTGAGAGGGGATGGATCACTTGATGATTGTCCTGTTCTGTTCACCCCCCTGAAGCACCTGGCATTGGCCGCTGCGGAGCTTTGGCCTGACCCAGTATATGCCGTTCTCATGTTCTTATCAGACATTTCTTCTCAACAGCTGCAGGAATAGAAGGTGGGAATAAAATGAAAATAGATTCCCACAGCGTTTCTGCTGGATGTTGTGTGACATTAGCAGAAGGTCAAACAAGCCTCCAAGCTCCAGGAGGAGTCAGCACGTTCTCCTCCGCAGCAAAGTGTTCCTTTAGCACAGGGTAAGAAACAGCTAATCACACACACCCGTTCTATTCTCCTTCTCTCTCTCCCACAGTCGGGGGGACGAGAGGGCATGTGTAAATGTGCCCCTCTCCGAATGCACCAAGCCACAGCACAACCGTGACCTCTCTCCCACCCAGCCACCCCCACAAAGCCACGAGTGTAGGGAAGAGAGCGAGATCAGCCTGGGGAGGATGGGCCCATCCAGGCGAAATGTGCCATAAGGCAGCCAAACACAAAGTCCTTGGGACACAGGCCTTGGCTGCGGAATGGAGGACTGAGGCCAGGAGAGCTGTGACCCTGAGAATGGTTTAGGAGTTTGAGGAGCAAAGAAACTAACCCAAGGTAACACAGCAGGTCAGTGGCAGAAACAACACTAGAGCCCCTTTATCCCAGTGTGCAGCCCAGTGCACTTCCCACTTGCCCATGGTATGGCCCCCTTGGCTGCTGCATTCCTTAATGATCTGGAAAAGAGTCCAGTTCAGGTGCAGCAAGTCACAGAGGAGATACATACACCGTGCTCTCTCTCTCCCATGGTGATTTTTACATTTGTTCTTCCATGTTTAGCTGTTTCCTTTCAACTTAGAACAAGACTCACTCGGTCTGGCTGCCTTTTCTGGCAGTGCGCAGTGCTGTTGTAGCCATGTAAGTTGCAGGATATTAGAGTGACAAAGTGTGGGAGGAGATGTCTTTCATTGGACCAACTTCTGTTGGCGAGAGAGACCAGCTTTCGCGCTTACACAGTGTAAGTACATAGTAAAAACACGCGTATAGTTCCAATGAAAACCTGGCTTTAATTTCCAATTCCAAAAGCATTTTCTGTTGACTCCTTTAGCTCAGCAGGAAGCTTCTGCTGCCACATCGATAAAAGATATTGATCACTCGTTTCAGAATCTCTTTTGTTGTCACCCCATAAACGATGGGGTTTAACATGGGGGGAATGAGCACATAGAGGTTGGCCAATAGGTTGAGAATATAACCTGGGATGATGTGCCCAAATCGGTGTGCAAAAGAGGAGAAAAAGGCTGGTGTGTAGAACATCAGTATGACGCAGAGGTGGGAGCCGCAGGTGCGGAGAGCCTTGAGCCGGGCGTCCTTGGAGGGGAGCAGGAAGACGGCCCTGAGGATCAGCCCATAAGACAAAGCAATGAGCACAGCATCCAAACCAATTACTAAAATAGCCATGGCTATACCATACCAGATGTTGACTGTGATATCATCGCAGGCCAGCCGGGCTATGCCCATGTGCTCACAATAGGTGTGAGGCAGGAGGTTGGTTCTGCAGAACTTCAGCTGCTTCACGAGAAAGGTGATGGGGAAAATGATACAGAAACTTCTTGTGACAACTGCCAGCCCCATCTTCCCGACCACAGACTTGGTCAGTATGATTGTGTATCTCAGGGGGTCGCAGATGGCAACGTACCGATCAAACGCCATGGCCAGCAGAATGGCCGACTCGGCCATAAAACTGGCACGGATGAAGAACATCTGGGTCAGGCAGGCAGCAAAAGAAATTTCCCCTGCTCTAAACCAGAATACAGCCAGCATCTTGGGCACCGTAGTGGTAGATAACACCAGATCAGCAGCAGCCAGCATGGACATGAATAGATACATGGGCTCATGGAGGCTTCGTTCTGTTAGTATGATGAATAGTAGGAGAGAGTTCCCAAAAAGCGTCACAATGTACATCAGACAGAAGGGGATGGAGATCCAGACCTGAGACTCCTCCGTACCTGGGATGCCGGTCAGGATGTAGGTTACAGGGTAAAAAATGGTGTGATTGTCAGCTGGCATCCTGTACCATCACTTGGATCTTCTATTGAGTTTCCTGTAACTAACAGCAAAAGAGAAAATCAGTGAGAACTGTAGTGTCAGCTAGGACTGGACTGCATTTGTTGACAGAATCATAGATACCATCAAAAACTGCATTGTGTGACAGCTGCCTGTTGTGTGTGACTGTAAATCCAGAAACACGTTTGTACTGCGGAACTGTAGTAGGAAGAGAGTCTGAGACATAAGCCCTTGTGTTAGACACAGGGGCGGCTCCAGACCCCAGCACGCCAAGCACGTGCTTGGGGCGGCATGCTGCGGGGGGTGCTCCTCCGGTCGCTGAAAGGGCAGCAGGCGGCTCTGGTGGAGCCGCGGAACCAGCGGACCCTCCGCAGGCACACCTGCTGGAGGTCCACCGGAGCCGCGGAACCGGCGACCGGCAGAGCACCCCCGCGGCATGCCGCCATGCTTGGGGCGGCGAAATGTCTAGAGCCGCCCCTGGTTAGAGGCCTAGTATGAGGCCTGAGACCTGGGCTAAAGTAACGGTCAAAGCCTTGTTGATATAAAGCAAAATTAGGCTGTGAGCTAGAGGCAGGCCCTGCTCACAGAATCTGGCAAGCACAGGGCTGATATTTCAAATCCACACATTTCTAAGAGGTGCTGGGCACAGAGCACTCACGCAAACTCATTCCAGAAGGGTGGTACCACAACACCTCCCTACCAACTCTTTCCCTACAGATAACAGGAACATGGTGACCCATCCTAAAGATAAGGCCAGGATGACAGTGTGATGGATAGAGATGTACAACGTGATGGGTGGTAACCAGCTACGTCAGAGGTTGTCAATTAACTACGTTAGAGTGTCAGTATGTAACTTGTTTGTATTGATGTATTAAATGGAGCCTCAAAGGGAGTGTCTCTGTCTAGCCTAGTATCAGAGGGGTAGCCATGTTAGTCTGGATCTGTAAAAGCAGCAAAGAGTCCTGTGGCACCGGTGCCACAGGACTCTTTGCTGCTTGTCTAGCCTAGGGAGGAATGGAAAGTCCCACTGTTCACTGAGCTGGTTCATTCTAACGGACACACATATATTAGTGGTCCAGTACAGTCTACAGGATACTAGTACCGTGCTTCATCGACAATAAACTTGGCTGGTGCCTTTGTACCTTAACGGATCCTGTGGTCACTGGGTGGTTCGCTCGAGGTCTGCTGTGCCAGCTGTCTGTGCAGAGCTGGGACAGGACACAGCGAGAACACAAATGTTCACAACCAAACATCTAACCACACTGGTGACCCACGACAAGTTACGTACTGCCCCTCTGACGTAACATCTCCATTCCAAGAGGGAAGATGACTTGGATGCTTCTGGCCTCAGGTGAAGCAGGGTGCGCCCTCCTGGTGTTGCTGTCCACAGCAGAATCTCTTCTCCTCACGTTTGCTAGTTGTTCTCAGGTCTCAAGCAGTGACTGTGAAAGTGAGTTAAAGCAGCCACATGACTGGTTCTTCTGGCACTTACCCCAGTTACACAGTCACTACTGCGGAGTCACTCCCAGTTTATAATGGGGTGAGAGCAGAACCTCTTTCATTCACAATCCTCCTGATGGATCATACTGGCTTTGTGGCCTTGACCCAACCAACACTCAAGCACACAAGTAAACTCATTTACAACGAACTCCCACTGACTTTTATGAAAATACTTGCATGAGTAAAGTTGCAAGTTTTTTCAGGCATCGGTCCTAAATATGTGACGCCAATCTCAGTTAAGGTCTGGTCTGCACTACAGACCTATATTGGGATAGCTACTTTGCTCATTGGTGTGAAAAATCCACACATGTGAGTGACATAAATATACCAGCCTGACCCCCTGTGTAGACATAGCTACAGCCTCTCGGGGATGTGGATTAACTACGCTGCTCGGGGAGCTCTCCTCCATCAGCAAAGAGCGTCTCCACTGACGCACCACAGCGGTGCAGCTGTAGGGGGACCAGACATCCTGTTTTTAAAGGGACAGTCCCATATTTAAGCCCTCCTGCAGGTGTCCCAACTTTTTTCTTAAAAATGGGCAAATTGTCCCGTATTTTCTATCTCTCCCACATCTACTAGCAGGTCCTGCTGCTGGCCAGATCCCTGCTTCCCAGACCTACTGGCGGTGAGTGCGGGGGTCCAGTGGGTGATGATGGGGTGGGTATGCAGGGCTGGTGACAGGGCAAAGATGCAGCACATGGGGTCAGCTGCTCCCCCTGTTGGCCCATCAGCTCAACCCCCACTATGTGCCGGCTCTCGGACACCAGGGCTCCCACCCCCCGTCCCATTTCCCATGGTCACCGGCTGCACACTGGGAGCTGCAGTGATGGGTGAATGCGAGCAGGCACCAGGCAGTGACCAGTTACCTGTCGCCTCTGCCCACCCATCAGCCCTTCACATGCTCCTCCTCTCGCTGTCCTCTCCCTGCTTTGCCCCTTCACTCCTCCAAACCCCACTGCTCCCCCACATCCCAATCTCAAGTGGGGCACATCCTGCTCCCAGCGCTGTGTGGAGAGCCAGCCCCTGGTCGGAGCATTCAGCTCACCCAAAGCCTGTCTAGCAGGCTCCTTCCTTCCCCCGCTGCCTCTGGCTGGGCCGGTTCCCTGGGACAGCCCAAGACCCTCCGGCCCGGATCTGCATGTGCCAAAGCCCCTGTGACGGAGCGATTCTGGCGGGACCCAACTGAGAGTGCCAAATCAGGACCAATTGCTCAAACAGGGCAGTCACAGCCCTAGGCTGGGGTTTTTCCACCTCTAAGGCCAACCAAACCAGCCAGACAAAAAGGACTTTGGTCTCACCCCACTGGCTAACCACAAGTCACACGAGCAATTTCCTTAGACACTCCAGTCTCCCAGCATCACCACCAGTGCACTCGTCCTGGGGATGAATGGTTATGAAAACCAACACCCCAATAAAAGAAAAAGGTTCCCTCGATCCCAAAGGACCAAGCCCCAGACCCAGGTCAATATACACATCAGATCTTACCCACAAATCACGCTGTTGCCAATCCTTTAGAATCTAAAATCTAAAGGTTTATTTACAAAGGGAAAAAGGTAGAGATGAGAGGTAGAATTGGTTAAATGGAATCAATTACATACAGTAATGGCAAAGTTCTTAGTTCAGGCTTGCAGCAGTGCTGGAGTAAACTGCAGGTTCAGATTAAGTCTCTGGAACATCCCCCGCTGGGATGGGTCAACAGTCCTTCATGCAGAGCTTCAGTTTGTAGCAAAGTCCTTCCAGAGGTCGGAAGCAGGATTGAAGACAAGATGGAGATGAGGCATTAGCCTTACATAGACTTTTCCAGGTGTAAGAATCCCTTTGTCTTCACTGTGGAAATTTACAGCAAAATGGAGCCTGGAGTCACATGGGCCAGTCCCTGCATACTTTGCTGAGTCACAAGGTGTGTCTGCCTTCTCTCCATGGGTCAATTGTGTAGCCGATGGCCCTTTAATGGGCCATCAAGCCAGCTATGCCGGGCTAACATCAGCTTTGTCTGGGACACTTCCCAGAGGCAGAGCATAATACAGAATACAGACATTACAGAGCCAATACTTATAACTTCAACTACAAAATGATACGCAGACATACAGACAGCATAATCATAACCAGCAACCCAGAACCTGGTCTTAGACACCTTAGATGACCCCCTTTACCCAAGGTTTGGTGCCACTACAGGACCTTGGTTGCAACCCATGTTCTATATGGTCCCCATTTATATCAATAACGTCACACCCCCAACGCAAAATTGATGCAGGAAGGGATGACAAAACATCGCTGACTGCATCCCAAGAGCCCCCTTTCCTTGGGTCTGTCTCACTACAGCTAGTGTTGGGCTAGAGGCCGCACCAGTGTATAACCGAAATGGTTTATCAAAGTCATGTTCAATAACATGAATGGATCTCTTTACAAACTTAAGGTATAACTTGGTTAGCTTTTGCAGCATGGTTCCTGTATGTTTCATGTGATCTTGCCAAGAGCTAAAGAAAACAGCTACTTTATCCATACCAGCTTTGGCCAATGTTTTGAACCCAATTAACATTAAACCAATGTAGATATTGATGTTGTTCATAGTACAGGACTTTTGGCATTTAGCCATGAAAGCAATATGGTAGTGTGCCTCAGTTTCCCCTTTCATACAGCACATCAGGTCTGGAATGTATTTTCCCCTGTGAAAAGTTCCAACACTGTTTACAGGCATTAACTGTGAAACATCAGTATAGCAAGGCCCTTTAACATAAAGTGTGTTTTCATGTATTCCTTTCAACATGTTTAAGGGACTTTCCAACAGATTGGGCACATTATACATTGTTACAGTTAGCATTAGCAATAACAACGAATTGATTGCAAGTGCCCATCTAGAAACATGTTTGTCATGCCACACCCTTGGCTCAATACCATTGGAGTTTGGGCCTTTTAGGGTTAACCTGTGGGTTCCCTTTGCAAAATTCAGTCTTCTCTTTCCTTCTTGTCCTTCAGGATTAAACCGGGATTTCTCTTGCTTAACAGAGATCACTGGCTGATGGGGTGGGCCCTCTGTGCTAACAGCTATTAGCAAGTCTTTCTTCTCCCTGCCAGCCAAGTAATTCGCATCAACACAGACACTAGCTTTTAACTTCTTAGCTGCTATGGATTCCACGGCTGGACTTTGTCTTACAGAGATACCACACAAATCCAAAGAGTCTGAGGGTGAGAGCTGGCTTGCTCTCCCCTGCCTCCTCAAGCATTCAGCCATAAAACTGTTCTGCTTTGAAACACCAGTAACTGAATCTGTCCTTAGATCCAGAAGCACAGACTGCTCACTTACAGATTCAGCATGGAGACATTCCTGTCCCACCACCATTGTCTCCCCAACAAGCTGGCTACACACAGCCAGGTGGTTATAGGGCTGCTCCACTTCCTTAACAGCTTCTACTCCACCTGAGACCTTTTCAAAGCTGCCCACACTGGATCTCTCAAAAGGAAAGTCAGTGGATCCATTCACAACAGAAAATTTCTGGCTGTTAGGAACTGAAACTTCCTTGATTAAATCACTTTTACACCCTTCAGTTGCAGTAAACTGCTTGCACAGGCTACCATGAGGATTCCTTTCCCTAGGAGCTTCTCTAAGCAGCAATTCACCCCTCTCAGAAATTCTGCCCTTCCCCTCTCCACCTAGGGCTTGCTCTAAAGGAACACTTCCCTGAGCAACCACAGACGCTTTCTGGGTCTCACTTACATTTAGAATCACCTCAGGCTCAACAGGCGGATTTCTACACAATCCCCTTTTAGGCACACCTACAGACTTTCTAGATAACAGGTCCGAAGCAGTCTCCTTCCCTTGGCCATGAACAAGTTCAGGAATCTTTTCCTTCTTGCTACAAGTTGTCAAACTGTCAGTAGGTAACACACTTAAATCACCTTCATGCTCTCCTTGTGCCCCGGCTAGGGTATTACCCTGATCAGACAGAGTTGCTGCACCCTTTTCCAACCACACATTAGCAACTGGCAAACTACAAGCACCAGAACTGTCTGGTCTTTGGGACCTTGCTATGACACTAACTGGATGCAACCTAGTCACAGTGCCATTCTCCCCAGCAGACACAAACTCAGGACTATTCCCTTCCTGGGCTTTAGCTGTATTTACAACCCACTCCGAGACAACTGAATCACCCTCAACCATCACAGGCTGAAAGGCACCTTCTGTCTGCTCCACAGACACAGAAGAGTCGGAGACACATTCTCCTTCCCCAGACACACAGCTTGGGATTTCATTTCCCTTGTCCCAGCACACAGGGCTGTTCACAGACAACTGCTTGGAGACTGAGGTAGCTTCCTCCCTAGGCAAGTCAATACCCCTGACAGACACAGGCACATTTCCTCCACTGTCACATTTCTCCACACAGGAAACAGGCAAGGGAAAGGGACACTCATCTTCCACTATCCCTCCCTTCCCAAACTGCTGACTAGACAAAGCCATAAGCTTACAAGGCTGCCTAGGCTCCTCCAAAACTTTCCCTACCAGGCACATTGCCTCTCCCAACAGATAAGCTGCTGCTCTTTTCACCACACTGAGCTACTTTTAGCAAAACACAGTTACCCATTTCAGGTTTACTTCTACAAGCTGCACTAGCCAACAATTCATTACCCATTACAAATTTACCCTCTCCTTCCTCAGTTAGGGATTTAACCTGAGAAACATTTTCCTCCCCAATGAGATCTTTCTGCTCTTGATCTAACTCCAGATTTCCTTCTGAGACATTGGACAGACATTCAGAAACTTCATTTACAGACACACTGCTTTCTTGCACAGACAAACAGATATTTCCCACCAGGTTAGAATCCCCCTCTCCATAGCCATAGCAAAACGGGTTAAACACAGAGAACTGCCCAGAGTAATACCACATATCAACACAGTTATAAACTGGATTTTCCAGAGGATACAGTCTCTGCCGTTCTTCCACTGCTTTTTTGACTTGGAGCTGGAGTCTAGCAGTTTCTTGTTGCATCTTGTGAGTCTCCTCCTCAGCAGCCAGCAGCTCCAGACGTCCCTTACGAGCTTTTTCTTCTCTCTTAGCAGCCTCTTTCGCTCTCTCAGCTGCCTCTTTCGCTCTCTCTGCTGCCTCTTTCTTTCTCTCGGCCGCCTCTTTCTCCAGCTGGGCCAAGACTTGCTTCTCTTCCATTCGAATTTTTGCCAGTTCTTGCTCATAATCAAACTGCAGGCTGTCTCTCAAGGCTTGCAGTTTCCTTGCTTTTCCTGATGCTTTCTGTCTCATGGTCACTGATCTTTAACCAACCAAACTCTCAATCCCAAAGTTAAAATTTGGATAGCGTGGGGTTCTGACCCAAAGCTTAATTGACCTGGTTCTGTGGATCCAAGCACGACTACGCCACTGTGACGGAGCGATTCTGGCGGGACCCAACTGAGAGTGCCAAATCAGGACCAATTGCTCAAACAGGGCAGTCACAGCCCTAGGCTGGGGTTTTTCCACCTCTAAGGCCAACCAAACCAGCCAGACAAAAAGGACTTTGGTCTCACCCCACTGGCTAACCACAAGTCACACAAGCAATTTCCTTAGACACTCCAGTCTCCCAGCATCACCACCAGTGCACTCGTCCTGGGGATGAATGGTTATGAAAACCAACACCCCAATAAAAGAAAAAGGTTCCCTCGATCCCAAAGGACCAAGCCCCAGACCCAGGTCAATATACACATCAGATCTTACCCACAAATCACGCTGTTGCCAATCCTTTAGAATCTAAAATCTAAAGGTTTATTTACAAAGGGAAAAAGGTAGAGATGAGAGGTAGAATTGGTTAAATGGAATCAATTACATACAGTAATGGCAAAGTTCTTAGTTCAGGCTTGCAGCAGTGCTGGAGTAAACTGCAGGTTCAGATTAAGTCTCTGGAACATCCCCCGCTGGGATGGGTCAACAGTCCTTCATGCAGAGCTTCAGTTTGTAGCAAAGTCCTTCCAGAGGTCAGAAGCAGGATTGAAGACAAGATGGAGATGAGGCATTAGCCTTACATAGACTTTTCCAGGTGTAAGAATCCCTTTGTCTTCACTGTGGAAATTTACAGCAAAATGGAGCCTGGAGTCACATGGGCCAGTCCCTGCATACTTTGCTGAGTCACAAGGTGTGTCTGCCTTCTCTCCATGGGTCAATTGTGTAGCCGATGGCCCTTTAATGGGCCATCAAGCCAGCTATGCCGGGCTAACATCAGCTTTGTCTGGGACACTTCCCAGAGGCAGAGCATAATACAGAATACAGACATTACAGAGCCAATACTTATAACTTCAACTACAAAATGATACGCAGACATACAGACAGCATAATCATAACCAGCAACCCAGAACCTGGTCTTAGACACCTTAGATGACCCCCTTTACCCAAGGTTTGGTGCCACTACAGGACCTTGGTTGCAACCCATGTTCTATATGGTCCCCATTTATATCAATAACATCACAGCCCCGCACAGCGCTGGTACGAGGAAGCCTCTCCGCCCCTCAGCTAAGCTCTGGAGTGGAGGGAGGGAGGAAGGAAGCAATTTCCAGCCTGTTCATGCCCCAAACCTGCAGGTTTCACAGCAGCCCCCCAGGGCAGGGGCTTAGCACCCTTTTCACCCCCCAGGATCCCTCCTGGATCCTGTCCCTGGGGGTGCTGGGGTGCTCTAGGCATCCTCCCCTGCTGAGCCACCTCTCTGGCCTGGTTCGCTGAAGCCCCTGCAGTGAAAATGCATCCTTAGGGCTTAACCCCTTCCTGCCCTCACTGTAGCCGGGGGACAGGAGGCAGCTGGGTTACATTATGGCCAGCAGGAGCCTGGAGGTTTTATCTTCCTTTTGCCAGGGGAAGGCGGGGTGGGGATGGGGGAGAGAAGAGATGAGCTCTGCAAAGACACGGGCCAGGTCATCTTCACGACTGAGGATGTGAGGGAGATTCCCAAACCTGAGCCATTCTTTTTAGGTGACAAATCTGAGGAACTGTCCCAGATTGATGTGTCATTAGAGGAGGTTTAAGAACAAATTGATAAACTAAACATTAGTTAGTCACCAGGCCCAGATGGGATTCACCCAAGAGTTCTGAAGGAACTCAAATGTGAAATTGCAGAACTACTAACTGTAGTCTGTGAACTATCATTTAACTCAGCTTCTGTACCAAATGACTGGAGGAAGCTAATGTGACGCCAATTTTTAAAAAGGGATCCAGAGGTGACCCCGGTAATTACAGGCCGGTAAGTCTGACTTCAGAACCAGGCAAACTGGTTGAAATTATAGTAAAGAACAAAATTGTCGGACACATAAAAGAACATAATTTGTTCGGGAGAGTCAACATGTTTTTTCTAAAGGGAATCACGCCTCACCAATCTGCTAGAAGTATTTGAGGGGCTCAACAAGCATGAGGACAAAGGGGATCCAGTGGATAGAGTGTACTTAGATTTTCAGAAAGCCTTTGACAAGGTCCCTCACCAAAGGCTCCTAAGCAAAGTAAGCTGTCATGGGATAAGAGGGAAGGCCCTCTCATGGATTGGTAACTGGTTAAAAGATAGGAAACAAAGGGTAGGAATAAATGGTCAGTTTTCAGAATGATGAGAGGTAAATAGTCATGTCCCCCCAGGGGTCTGTACGGGAACCAGTGCTGTCAACATATTCATAAATGATCTCGAAAAAGGGGTAAACAGTGAGGTGGCAAAATTTGAAGATGATACAAAACTACTCAAGATAGTTAACACCAAATCAGACTGTGAAGAGCTACAAAAGGATCTTTCAAAACTGTGATTGGACAAAAAAATGGAAGATGGAATTCAATGTTGATAAATGCAAAGTTATGCACTTTGGAAAACATAATCCCAACTATACCTATAAAATGATGGGGTCTAAATGAGCTGTTTCCACTCAAGAGAGGGATCTTGAAGTCATCGTGGATAGTTCTCTGAAAATGTCCATTCAATGTGCAACAGCAGCCAAAAAAGTGAACAGAATGTTTGGAACAATTAAGAAAGGGATAGATAATAAGACAGAAAATACCATATTGCCTCTATATAAATCCATGGTATGCCCACACCTTGAATACTGTGTGCGGATGTGCTCATCCCATATCAAAAAATGATATATTGGAATTGGAAAAGGTACAGAAAATGGCAACAAAATGAGTAGTGGTAAGGGACGGCTTCCGTATGAGGAGAGATTGATAAGACTGGGACTTTTCAGCTTGGAAAAGAGATGACTAAGGAGGGGGATATGACATAGATCTACAAAATCATGACTGGTGCGGAGAAGATAAGTAAGGAAATATTATTTACTTATTCTCATAACTCAAGAAATAGAGGTCACCAAATGAAATTAATAAGCAGCAGGTTTAAAACAAATGCAAGGAAGTATTTCTTCCCACAATGCACAGTCAGCCTGTGGAACTCCTTGCCAGAGGATGTTGCGAAGGCCAAGACTATAATAGTATTTAAAAGAGAACTAGCTAAGTTCATGGAGGACAGGTCCATCAGTGGCTATCAGCCAGGATGGGCAGGGATGGTGTCCCTAATCTCTGCTTGTCAGAAGCTGGGAATGAGCGACAGGTGATGGATCACTTGATGATTCCTTGTTCTGTTTATTCCCTCTGGGGCATCTGGCATCAGCCACTGTTGGCAGACAGGAAACTGAGCTAGATGGACCTTTCGTCTGACCCAGTATGGCCTTTCTTATGTTCTTATCCCTTCTCTCCCTTCTCCTCCCCTGTGGCTGGAAGCAGCTCCCGTCCCTTCCCTCCCACTCTGTGCCGAAAGGCTGCCGCTGACCAGATTCTGGTGTGAACCCTGGTAGAAATCTGGGAGAGGGGGTATGTGATCTTCCATGACCCCCACACGTTGCCTCAGGAAGACACTCGCAAGGTACCAGGAGAGGTGTGTCCATCCCAGGGGACCAGCCAGGCATGGAGGGCGGAGCTTTCTGGACAAGGAGGGTCAGGTCGGTGGGTCGGTCACCCCACCACCCCGTGAGAGAAGTGTACAGGCATGTGTGTGTGTCACCTCTCCCTGTGTCTGGAGGGGGTAGGAGAGTGTGTGTCACCCCTCCCTGTGTGAACCCTAAAGCTTAAAGAGAAGAAGCTGAATAAAAAGAATCCAACTACATTGTACTTTTTTTAACGGGAATTCAGTTTATTTGATGTTAATTTGAAAGTTTGCACTGCATAGTTCTGAGTCATTGCTGTTGAACTTGCTTGAATACGAGTAATTTTACCAGGTGTCCCGTATTCAGCATAGGGAGATACGATCACCCTAAGTAGGCGGAACATTGGTTATCAAAGCAGCCCTTATAATTCATTGCTTGTGTGTTCTTCAGTTCAGACTGTGATCCCTGAAACCAGCTAATTTCTGCCAAATGGAACAGACCCAGTCCTGGGGTTCTTAGGGCGTTAATGGAAGTGTTGCCTGAGTGAAGGCCTCATGATTTGGGGTGTAGAATATGACAGGGCCTGAGTAGATTTCCAATGAGGTTTACTCTGAACAGTCACGTAACCAAGAATGGCCCAGTCCAGAGCCCACTGAGTTCAACAGCAAGACCCCCAGTGACTCCCCTGGGAGTGGATCAAGGTAAACCTGTGACCTCTTCCCAACACCCAACCTCAGCACAGTCACAGAAGAATCCGAAGAAGTGAGCTGTAGCTCACGAAAGCTCATGCTTCAATAAATTTGTTAGTCTTTAAGGTGCCACAAGTACTCCTGTTCTTTTAGTCACAGGAGTGTATCTCAGTGCCCCGGCTCCCGTCCTGCCCCTGCAGTCAGAGTTACGCACCCCCATTCTAGCCAACCCAGCTCAAACATTTCCTAGGTTTCATGTGTTTCCATTCGCCCCTTCACAGATTCAATCCATGCAAACGACTCACCAGGCTCCAGCCCCAGCTGGGGAGGAGGAATCTCTGCCTGTGACTGGGTCGGGGAGCTGCAGGCGGCAGGGAATCTGCACTGACCGGGGCTGAGGTACAGGGATATTTATACTGCTGCCCTGGGGGAGCTCAGAGCCAGCACGGAGCCCCAGGGACCTGCCTCTGTGCCTGGCTCAGGTGGGGAAGAGCAGCAGAGGATTAACCCTTTTCTCCTCTCACTTGTTTGATCTGATCATTTCTCCTTTTGTACGTTATTTAGAAAGGTCCTTGTGCCACTGAGGCCCCCGGCAAAGAGTTCCCTCTTCCTTGCAAACAGCTCTCATCTCAGCCCTGACAAACTCACTACACCACACACAAGTCTATGGAATATTGACCCATAAAGAGTAGCATGTAAGGTGTGTGCAGAAAGCTTGTAACTTGTCAAACTTCATAACCATTGCAAAAGGCATGTCTGGGTAATAGTTAAAGAACAACATATTGCTATTGACAGTGAGCTTTGTGGACTTGGAGTAGAAATTAATCACCAGGGCATAGTGTGTCTAGGGGATGGCCCTTGCAGGAGGGTGTTGTCACCCCACCTTGGTTAGCTGAGGATGTAATGCCAGGCTCAGTTCTCCAGCCTTGCTCCATCCCAGGATGATCAATGGAAAACCATCAGAGTCAACTGCAAACAATAAACACCAGATAGAGTTAAATGAAGGAACATTACAACAGACAAGATTGCCCTGCCTATGAACAGAAACAAGAGTCTGTTTCAGGATAACACAGAGTAGGGAGAGGCCCTCTGGATCCTTTCACAGAGGAGCCATCTTGTGGTGCAGGGAAGTTCTCATGAAAAATTGGTTCCTGGTTTTTGTGAATCCAGCCAGCTCTGCAACAGAGTAAACTGGTGGGAGGTGGAACCTAATTTATTACCTAGGAAAGGGTTTTATTGACCCAAGTTCTCATTTTGTGATGTTCTATTGTAACCATTTGTTTCCCTGACTCTCTCGTTTCTAGTTAACTCTCCTTTTTTCTTAAATAAACCAACTTCTGCTTTATTAAATGTGCTCACAAGCACCATGTGTTATACAGGAGTGGTGATTTATGCTGCAATTGGTAAACTGGGATATGCTGCTCCTTTCGGGGCAGAGACTCTGAATGTCTGTGAGTAGCCAGTGTCAGGGGAAGGATATCACAGGGTACCAATTCACAGGAGTTCAGAGATGGGGGTACACCCATAGTTGCCATGCAAGGCAAAGACAGGGCTGTTGAGGAGAATATCCCATTGCTGAGTCAGGGGGTAACAGGGTGACTCAGCGTCCTGGGAGCCATGAGAACCATCACAGTCGTTTTTACAGTCTGCCTTTAGTCTCACTTAGTCCAACCATCCTGAAAACCTGTATGTGTGTGTGTGTGTGTGTCGTGTCGTTGTAGCTCCGTCAGTCCCAGGATATTAGAGAGACAAGGTGGGGAGGGAATATCTTTTACTGGACCAACTTCTGCCTGTTCACCTTGAATGGTCTCTTAGAATAGGTGCCAACTACTCACACTAAACTACCTGTTCCACCTTGCTATAGCTGGGACACTCTCAGTGCCTTTCCCACACCTGATGAACTGCTCCATGTAGCTCGAAAGTTTGTCGCTTTATCCACCCGTAGTTGGTCCAATAAAAGATATCTTGTCCCCAACTTGTCTCTTTCTCTGTGTATATGTAAGTCAGTAGGTGGTAGAGAGAGGGGAAATCAGGAGCTCCTCTTCCTCTCACTACACTAGAACAACGGTCATGCAAGGAAGTGAAAGGTGGCAAATAAAAACAAGGAAATACTTTCCCACAAAACAAGTAATTAGACTGTGGAACTCACTGCTGCAGGATTTTGTTGAGGTCAAGACCTTAACAAGATTCAAAATGGGATAGGGCATTTTTCTGGGTATCAAAAGCACCCATGGTTACCAGAGTTAATGACCACAAATGTTTTGGAAGGGAGATGACCCCCATGGCTCGGGGTTTAAGATAATTTCTGTTAGAGATAAGGTCTTGTGAGCAAGATACGAGAAGTTATTTTTCCGCTTTACTCTGCACTGGTAAGGCCTCAACTGGAGTATTGTGTCCAGTTCTGGGCACTGCATTTCAAGAAAGATGTGGAAAAAATTGGAGAGGATCCAGAGAAGAGCAACAAGAATGATTAAATGTTTAGAGAACATGACCTATGAAGGAAGGCTGAAAGAATTGGGTTTGTTTAGTTTGGAAAAGAGAAGACTGAGAGGGGACATGATAGCAGTTTTCAGGTATCTAAAAGGGTACAAGAAGCAGTGGGCTTAAAATGCAACAGGGGAGGTTTAGGTTGGACATTAGGAAAAAGTTCCTACTGTCAGGGTGGTTAATCACTGGAATAAATTGCCTAGGGAGGTTGTGGAATCTCCATCTCTGGAGATATTTAAGAGTAGGTTAGATAAATGTCTATCCGGGATGGTCTAGACAGTATTTGGTCCTGCCATGAGGTCAGGGGACTGGACTCGATGACCTCTCGAGGTCCCTTCCAGTCCTAGAATCTATGAATCTGTGAATCTATGGGATGCAGGGTGTGAGGGGAAGATTATCCCATATCTCCTCATGAGAGATTCTCACAGCTTCTTCTGAAGCATCTAGTGCTGGCCACTGCTGGAGACAGGCTACTGGGCTCAAGGGACATGGCTCTCATCCAGTCTGTTGGTTCCCATGTACCTCTACCAAGGTGCAAAGGTGACCTACTGCACAGCCCCTATGTACAGTGAGCATTGACATTAAACCAAAAATGGAGCTGGAACTTTCCAAAAGTGAGCTGCGGATTTGGGAGCCCCCAACCTGGGACACTCCTCAGCCAAGATTTCAAGAGGTAATGAGCTCTCGCAGCTCCCACTCTCTGCCACTGGAGTGGAGGGTGCTCAGCAGCTGTGAAAACCCAGACCCTGGATGACACAAGCTCAGCATCCAAACAGGAGCGGCGGATAGGGATGCCAACTTTCCGATTGCAGAGAACTGAACACCCTTGCCCTGCCAATCCCCTTCTCTGAGGCGCTGCCCCCTGCTCCCTCCATCCCTGCTCCCTCCCTCACTCTCTAAGGGGGTTGGAGGTGCAGGAGGAGGTGAGGGCTCTGGCTTGGGGTTGCAGGATCCGGGGAGGGGCCAGGAATGAGGGGTTTGGAGTATGGGAGGGGTCTCTGGGCTGAGGTAGGGGGCTGGGGTGCAGGATAAGTTTTGGGGTGCAGGCGGCACTTCCCTCAGACAGCTCCTGGAAGCGGCCTGCATGTCTCTCTGGCTCCTAGGCGGAGGCGCAGCCAGGAGGCGCTGCATGGTGCGTGCTGTTCCAGTCCAGAGGAGCCAAATCCACCGCTCCCATTGGCCATGATTCCCGGCCAATGATAGGTGTCGGGCTGGCGCTTGGGGCGGGGAGAATGCAGGGAACCCCCTGGCCACCCCCCGCCTGTGGCCGGACATGCTGGCTGCTTCTGGAAGCCCCTCAGAGCCAGGTTAGGCAGGGAGCCTGTCTTAACCCCGCTGCACCGCCATCCAGATTTTTAACAGCCAGGTCACAGGTGCTGACCAGAGCCACCAGGTGGACTGTCCTGATTGCATCTGTCAGCGAGGGGCTGACCCAGAGAATTTCTCTTCTCAGCGCAGACTTGATTGGCAGCAATAGTAAAGGGCGCCCGGAGAGAAGGCGGACGTCAGCCTGTTTGACTCTGCCTCCATTACTGTCTGGGCGTCAGGGACCACAGGTCTTTTGGGTTGGTTTACAGGGCCCTTAGGTGCTAGAACTCAGCTCTGACAATGTTGATTTTTCCTCCTTATTAAGTTGTACGCAAGCCTATTTGAGTCTCACAGTTTTGCATGACTACTGTGTGTGCCTCAGTTTCCCTGTGTGCTGCACCAATGCCTACGTGGTGGGAATAAGGGTGTGAGACTTTTGCTGAGGCCCTCGGGGCCTGGTGAGGTGGGCTGACTGCGGAGTTGGGGTGCAGGGCCCTCTGACTTCCCCACAAGAGTCTTCTTCACCATGGGAGTTTTCACCATGACTCGGATGATGCAGGGGTTGGCGGCGATGACTGGGAGGTGAGGGTGACCTCTCCGCTGTCAGCCATGCTTCGTGAGGCTCAGGGAGGGCCGAGGAGAGCCGGAGTGCAGGGGGGCTCGGTTTGTTTCACTGTGGTGATATTTTTAGTATTGTTCTTGCTGCTGTGATCACAGATCTATGGGTGGTGGAGCAAGGTTCTCCAGCAGACCCTTGGCAGAGGTTGGGGATAAAACCCAGATGTCCTGAGTCATAGTCCTGATTCAAAGCCTGTGTGGATTTTGTGGCATTTTATACCTTCAGGGAGCATCCTGTAACCCAATATTCCTCAGTTATAATTAATTGTGATCTTCTGTAAAAATCATGCAATGTGAGCTGTCAAGGGAAAGGTTATGAACTGCTGAAAGCCACTGTTCTAGCTAAATATGTAGATCTTTTGTACATATGAAGGTATGAGAATTGTGTTGTCTGGTCATCTCTAACACATGCTGTAAGTTGGGGGATCAGCCAGATGTTACCTCCCAGAGACAACAACAAGGAAAGTAACCAGTGCCCTGGTAGGGTGTCAAACCACCTGTCAACAGCCATTGTCCAGCAAGGGAGCTACAATGCAATGACTCATCTGCATGAGGCCACATCAGGGGAACTGCTCAACCTTTCCTCGTGATTCAGCAATGCCCCCAGACATGCCTGGACTTGTGCTCGCCAAGCCCATGGGACTGAGGATATAAAACAGGACACAGGGGCCCACGCTTGGCCTTTCTCCTGCCACAACCTATGCTGCAAGAAACAAGTAGACTGAGAAGAATGAAGGGACTGGCCCAGGTTTCAAGGGTGAAATCCTTTCCAAGGGTGGGCTGCATAAGTAGGAGAATTGCCAACAGATTGAGGGATGTGATCATTCCCCTCTACTCAGCACTGGTGAGGCCTCATTTGGAGCACTGTGTCCAGTTTTGGGCCCCACACTACAAGAAGGATGTGGAAAAATTGGAAAGAGTCCAGCGGAGGGCAACAAAAATGATTAGGGGGCTGGAGCACATGACTTATGAGGGGAGGCTGAGGGAACTGGGCTTGTTTAGCCTGCAGAGGAGAAGAATGAGGGGGGATTTGATAGCTGCTTTCAACTACCTGAAAGGGGGTTCCAAAGAGGATGGATCTAGACTGTTCTCAGTGGTAGAAGATGACAGAACAAGGAGTAATGATCTCAAGTTGCAGAGGGGGAGGTTTAGGTTGGACATTAGGAAAAACTTTTTCACTAGGAGGGTGGTGAAGCACTGGAATGGGTTACCTAGGGAGGTGGTGGAAACTCCATCCTTAGACATTTTTTAAAAGGCTTGACAAAGCCCTGTCTGGGATGATTTAGTTGGGGTTGGTCCTGCTTTGAGCAGGGGGTTGGACTAGAACCTCCTGAGGTCCCTTCCAACCCTGATATTCTATGATTTTGTGATTCTATGATCTGTTTACTATGAACTGCAATATCCAGTGGGGTGAAAAAAACTGCTTAATCTAGTTGTTGCTCATTCTAAAAGGGTTGAGAGTTTAGACAGTGTGCTTATATTTTATTTTATTTTGGTAACTAATCTGACTGTTTGCCTATCACTTAATATTACTTAAAAACTATCATTTATGGTCAATACATTTGTTTTACCATTTATCTTTACCAGTGAGTTTGTATGAAGTGTGTGGCAAAACGTTCCACTTTCCATTGATGATGTGGTGAAACAATACATTTGCATTAGCAGTGCAAGACGGTATATACCAAGGGAGGAAATTCACTTTTGAAGTGATAATGAGGGTGGCCCATTTCAAACAGTTGACAAGAAAGTGTGAGTAACTGTAGGGGAAAATTAGTAAGGCAAAATTAAGTTGTGCGATGACCCATCTGTGATGGGTTGGATCACAGAAACCCCCTGGGGCTGCCAACTGATGTGCCAAGACTACTTCTGCCCCTGCCTTCCCTGTCTTCCCAGATTGGGACCTCAGAGCCCTGCCTGGTTTGAGCCAGACCCGCTAGCCAGCAGCAAACCCCATCGCAGGTCTGAACCACGTCCCTCAACAGCTGTAGGCTTAATTGAAAGCAGCTCACAGGAGTGTTCCTGTCCTTAACACTCAGATGCCCAACTCCCAAGGGGGTCTAAACCCAAATAAATCTGTTTTACCCTGTATAAAGCTTATACTGGGTAAACTCATCAATTGTTCGCCCTCTAGAACACTGATAGAGAGAGATGCACAGCTGTTTGCGCCCCCCCGCCCCAGGTATTAACACATACTCTGAGTTAATTAATAAGTAAAAAGTGATTTTATTAAATACAGAAAGTAGGATTTAAGCAGTTCCAAGTAGTAGCAGACAGAACAAAGTGAATTACCAAGTGAAATAAAATAAAACACACAAGTCTAAACCTAATACAGTAAGAAAACTGAATACAGATAATCTCACCCTCAGAGATGTTTCAGGAAGCTTCTGTCACAGACTAGACACCTTCCTAGTCTGGGCACAATCCTTTCCCCTGCTACAGCCCTTGTTCCAGCTCAGGTGGTAGCTAGGGGATTCCTCATGATTGACGCCTCTTTTGTTCTGTTCCACCCACTTATACATCTTTTGCATAAGGCAGGAATCCTTTTGTCCCTCTCTGGGTTCCACCCCCCCTTCTCAATGGAAAAGCACCAGGTTGAAGATGGATTCCAGTTCAGGTGACATTACCAACTTGCCAGCACACAGTATATAGGAAGACTTACAAGTAAAACAGAGCCATCTACAGTCAATTGTCCTGGTTAATGGGAGACATTAAGATTCCAAACCACCATTAATGGCCCACACTTTGCATAACTACAATAAGACCTCAGAGTTATATTTCGTATTTCTAGTTTCAGATACAAGAGTGATACATTTATTCAAATAGGATGACCACACTCAGTAGATTATAAGCTTTGTAATGATACCTTACAGGAGACCGTTTGCATGAAGCATATTTTAGTTACATTATATTCACACTCATCAGCATACTTTCATAACATCACATAGATTGAAACGTCACACAATCCACTCCCAGTCTTTATTCAGGCCTAATTTGATGGTGTCCAGTTTGCAAATTAATTCCAGTTCTGCTGTTTCAAGTTAGAGTCTGTTTTTGAAGATTTTTTATTGAAGAATTGCCACTTTTAAGTCCGTTATTGAATGACCAGGGAGGTTGAAGTGTTCTATGTTTTTGAATGTTGTAATTCCTGATGTCAGATTTGTGTCCATTTATTCTTTTGTGTAGAGACTGTCCGGTTTGTCCAATGTACATGGCAGAGGGGCATTGCTGGCACATGATGGCATCTATGACATTGGTAGATGTGCAGGTGAATGAGCCCCTGATGGTGTGGCTGATGTGGTTAGGTCCTATGATGGTGTCTCTTGAATAGATATGCAGACAGAGTTGGCACCGGGGTTTGTTGCAGGGTTTGGTTCCCGGATTAGTGTTTTTGTTCTGTGGGGTGTAGTTGCTGGCGAGTATTTGCTTCATGCTGGGGGGCTGTCTGTAAGTGAAGACTGGCCTGTCTCCCAAGGTCTGTGAGAATAAGGGATCGTCCTTCAGGAGAGGTTGTAGATCCTTGATGATGCGCTGGAGAGGTTTTAGTTGGGGGCTGTAGGTGACGGCTAGTGGCTTTAGATATCTTGACTTTAGAAAAGCTTATGATATGGTCTCCCACAGTGTGTTCCCTCTGTGTGCTGCCCCAGCTCTGCACAGATAGCTGACACAGCAAACCCGACGAGAACCCCCAATAACCACAGAGTCCAGTAAGATGCAAAGTCACGTCGACTAGGTTTATTGCGACCTCGGACACAATGGCAGTTCCCTGTAGGTTTCTTAGCCTAATTCAGGGCATACTACGAGAAAGTGCCTCCTAGCAATGGACCCGGCTCAGTCAGTGGCGGGACTTTCCACTGCCCCCTCGGCCAGACAAAGACACCGCCCCAGGGATACATTCTTATACACAGGTACAAACAAGTTACACATCACACGTGACGTTTTGAGGGGCCACCCCTCTACGCAGCAAGGTTCAACCTTTCTACGTATTTAGGTGCCGCCTTCTACCTTGTACATGTTGGTTTGATCAAAACAACTCTACCCATCATTTTACCCTTTTGCCCCTGTCATTGGGATGGGCCAGCCTGTCCTTTTATTATCTATGGAATGTTTCAGTATAGTGTATTCTAGTGCTGTGTTTATACTTTGGTATGCTAGGTGAATATATGTTTATGCAGCATCAGCCCTTTTCTTGCCAACTTCTGTGAACTGAGCTGGCCTACAGCTCACAGCCTCACTTTGCTTTTTAGCTAAGTCTTGTTCATTACTTTAGTTCAGGCCTCAGGCCTCATACTGGGCCTTTATCAGGGCCTGCACTTACTACACATGGTACACACATCTTCAGTAGTGTGTCCAGTTGTAGTAGTCGCATCTCAAAAAATATATTGTGTAACTTTCAAAGGTTCAGAGAAGGGCAACAAGAATGATTAAGGGTATAGAATGGTTTCCGTGTGAGGAGAGACTAAAAAGACTTGGATTGTTTAGCTTAGAAAAGAGACGACTAAGGGGGGATATGACAGAGGTCTATAAAATCATGTTATTTACTTATGCACACAATGCAAAAGCCAAGGGTTACCTGACAAAGTAAACAAGCAGTATATTTAATAAAAACAAGATAAAGTATTTTTTTTCATGGAGCACAGAGCTAACCTGTGGAACTCATTGCCAGGGGATGTTGTGATGGCCAAAGGATTAAAAAAAGAATTAGATAAGTTAATGGAGGATAGGTCCATCAATGGCTATAAGCCAAGATGGTTGGGGATGCAAGCCCTTGCTGCTGGTGTCACAAAACCTCTGACCGCCAGAAACCAGGATGGGCTGAGAGGGGATGGATCACTTGATGATTGTCCTGTTCTGTTCACCCCACCTAAGCACCTGGCACTGGCCACTGTCGGAAAATGGGACACTGGGCTAGCTGGAGCTTTGGCCTGACCCAGTATATATCGTTCTTATGTTCTTATGAGACATTTCTTCTCAACAGCTGCAGCAATAGAAGGTGAGAATAAAGGAAAAAAGATTGCCACAGCATTTCTGCTGGATGTTGTGTGATGTTAGCAGAAGGTCAAACAAGCCTCCAAGCCCCAGAAGGAGTCGGCATGTTATCCTCAGCGGCAAAACATTCCTTTAGCACAAGGTAAGAAACAGCTAATCGCACACACACGATTCTATTCTCCCTCTCTCTCTCCCACAGTCAGGGGGACCAGAGAGCAATGCACCAGGCCACAGGACTCCCTGGCCTCTCTCCCACCCAACCACCTCTACGAAGCCACGAGTGTAGGGAAGAGAGCGAGATCACCCTGGGGAAGCCAGGCCCATCCACGCAAAATGTGCCATGAGGCAGCAAAACACAAGGTCCGTGGGACACAGGCCTTGGCTACGGAATGGGGGACCTGAGGCCAGCAAAGCTGTGACCCTGAGAAGGATTTAGGAGTTTGAGAAGGAAAGAAACTAACCCAAGGTGACACAGCAGGTTGGTGGCAGAACCAACACTAGAGCCCTTGTCTTTCAATGTGCAGCCCAGTGCACTTCCCACTGGCCTATGGCATAGCTCCCTTAGCTGCTGCTTTCTGTATCCATTAAGAGTCCAGCTCAGCTGCAGCTTGTCAGACAGGAGATGCACACACTGTGCTCTCTCTTATGCTGATATTTACCTTTGTTCTTTCTTGTTTTGCTATTTCCCTTCAGCTTGGTCTGGCTGCCTTCTGTGGCAGCGTGCAGTGTTGTTGTACCATGTCAATGGCATGATATTAGAGAGACAAAGTGGGGGAGTAAATAGCTTTCATTGGACCCAAATTCTGTTGACGAGAGAGACCAGCTTTCGAGCTCACACAGTGGAAGTACATAGTAAAAACACGTGTATAGTTCCAATGAAAACCTGGCTTTAATTTCCAAGTCTCAAAGCATTTTTTGTTGCTCCTTTAGCTCGGCACTGAGCTTCTGCTCCAGCATCAATAAAAGACGTTGATCACCCGTTTCAGGATCTCTTTTGTTATCACCCCATAAACGATGGGGTTTAACATGGGGGGAATGAGCACATAGAGGTTGGCCAATAGGTTGACAATATAACCTGGGATGATGTGCCCAAACAGGTGTGCTAAAGAGGAGAAAACGGACGACACATAGAACATCAGTATGATGCAGACGTGGGAGCCGCAGGTGCGGAGAGCCTTGAGTCGGGCTTCCTTGGAGGGGAGCAGGAAGACGGCCCTGAGGATCAACCCATATGATACAGCAATGAGCACAATATCTAAACCAATTACTAAAACAGCCACGGCTACGCCATACCAGACGTGGACTGTGATGTTGTCGCAGGCCAGCCGGGCTATGATCATATGCTCACAATAGGCATGAGGCAGGCGGTTGGTTCTGCAGAACTTCAGCTGCTTCATGAGAACGATGAGAGGAAAAATGATACAGATACTTCTTGTGACAACTGCCAGCCCCATCTTCCCGATCACAGATTTGGTTAGCACGGCAGTGTATCTCAGGGGGTCACAGATGGCAACATACCGATCAAACGCCATGGCCAGTAGAATGGCCGACTCGGCCATAAAACTGACATGGATGAAGAACATCTGGGTCAGGCAGGCAGCAAAAGAAATTTCCCCGGCTCTAAACCAGAATAGAGCCAGCATCTTGGGCACCGTAGTGGTAGATAACAGCAGATCAGCAGCGGCCAGCATGGACACGAATAGATACATGGGCTCATGGAGGCTTCGTTCTGTTACTATGACGAATAGTAGGAGAGAGTTCCCCAAAAGTGACACAACGTAAATAAGACAGAATGGGAAGGCGATCCAGAACTGAGACTCCTCTGTACCTGGGATGCCAGTGAAGATGTAATTAAAGGGGTCAAAAATGGTGTGATTGCCAGCTGGCATCATGTACCACCACTTGGATCTTCTATTCAGTTTCCTGTAACTCACAGCAAAAGACAAAATCAGTGAGAACTCGAGTGTCAGCTAGGACTGGACTGCATTTGTTGAGAGAATCACAGATACCATCAAAAACTTCATTGTGAGACAACTGCCTGTCATGTGTAACAGTAAATCCAGTAACTCTCTCATACTGCGGAACTGTAGTAGGAAGAAAGCCTGAGACATAAGCCCTTGTATTAGAGGCCTAGTATGAGGCCTGAGGCCTAGGCTAAAGTAACAGTCAAAGCCTTGTTGATATAAAGCAAAATTAGGCTGTGAGCTAGAGGCAGGCCCTGCTCACAGAATCTGGCAAGCACAGGGCTGATATTTCAAATCCACACATTTCTAAGAGGTGCTGGGCACAGAGCACTCACGCAAACACATTTCAGAAGGGTGGTACCAAAACACTTCAATATCAGCACGTCCCCTAAAGATAACAGGAACATGGTGACCCATCCTAAAGATATGATCTGGTTGACAGTGTGATGAATAGAGGTGTATGAGGTGATGGGTGGTAACCAGCTATGTCAGAGAGTGTCAATTAACTACATTAGAGGGTCAGTATGTAACTTGTTTGTATTGATGTATGAAATGAAGCCTCAAAAGGAGTGTCTCTGTCTAGCCTAGGGAGGAATGGAAAGTCCCACTGTTCACTGAGCTGGTTCATTCTAACGGGCACACATGTATTAGTGTTCATGTATAGTCTGCGGGATATTAGTGCCGTGATTCATCGACAATAAATCTGGCTGGGTGCCTTTGTACCTTAACGGATCTTGTGGTCATTCGGTGGTTCACTCGAAGTCTGCTGTGCTAACTGTCTGCGCAGAGCTGGGACAGGACACAGAGAGAACACACACACACACAGCCGAACATTTTACCACATCGGTAACCCACAATAAGTTATGTAGTGCCCCTCTGATATAACATCTCCATTCCAGAAGAGGGAAGATGGTTTGGATGGTTCTTGCCCCAGGTGAAGCAGGGAGTGCCCTCCTGGTGTTGCTGTCCACAGCAGAATCTCTCCTCTGCACATTAGCTAGAGTTGCTCTCAGGGATCAAGCAGTGACTATGAAAGTAAATTAAAGCAGCCACATTCTGGCACTTACACCAATTTACACTCACTACTGCGGAGTCACTCCCAGTTAGTAATAGGATGAGAGCAGAACCTCTTTCCTTCACAGTCCTCCTGCTGGATCTTACTGGCTCTGAGGCCTTGACCTGACCAACACTAAGCACACAGGTAAATTCATTCACAAGAAACTCCCATTGACTTTTATGAAAATACTCACCTGAGTAAAGTTGCAAGTTTTTTTCAGGATTTGGTCCTAAATATGTGGGACAATCTCAATTAAGCTCTGGTCTACACTACAGACGTATATCGCAATAACTACATTGCTCATGGTTGTGAACAATCCTCACCCGTGTGCGACATAGAAACACCAACCTGACCCCATGTGTAGACATAGCTACAGCCTCTCGGGGAGGAGGATTAACTATGCTGCCGGAGGAGCTCTCCCCCATCAGCGCAGAGCGTCTCCACTAACTCACCACAGCGGTGCAGCTGCGCGGACGCAGCATTTTAAGCCTGGCCGAGCTGGTAGCTCTGCTCCAGAGAACTACAGCTGCAGTAGGTGTAGGGGGATCAGACGTCCCGTTTTTAAAGGGACAGTCCCGTATTTAAGCCCTCCTGCAGGTGTCCCAACTTTTTCTTCAAGCAGGCAAATTGTCTTGTATTTTCTATCTCCCACCATCCATACTAGCAGGTCCTGCTGCTGGCCAGATCCCTGCTTCCCAGATGCCCCCCTACCAAGTGGGGGAGTCTAGGCCCAACGATAGGGGTGGGGGTGCAAGGCTGGTGGCAGGGCAAAGATGCAGCATACAGATCCCCCCCCCCCCGCTGCTCCCTCAGCTGAGCCCACCCTATGTGCTGGCTCTCGGCAAGTAGAGCCCCACCCCCCATCCCATTTCCCACCGTCACTGGCTGTGCACAGCGAGCTGCAGTGGCTGGTGAGGGTGGGCAGGCACCAGGCAGTGGTTACGTGTCACCTCTGCTGCCCACCCATCAGCCCTTTACGTGCTCCCCCTCTGGCTGTCCTCTCCCTGCTTTGCCCCTTCGCCCTCCCCCCACCCAGCCCCAGTGCTCGCCATGTCCCCCCCAGCAGGGCACGTCCCGCTCCCAGCGCTGTGCAGAGAACCAGCCCCTCCTCAGAGCACTCAGCTCACCAACAGACTAGCCGGCCGGCTCCTTCTTTCCCCCGCTGCCTCTGGCTGGGCCGGTTCCCTGGGAAAGCACCAGACCTTCCGCCCCGGAGCGCTGGCCAGGAGGTGCTGAGACCTGCATGTGCCAAAGCCCCGCACAGCGCTGGTACGGGGCAGCCTCTCCGCCCCTCAGCTAAGCTCTGGAGTGGCGGGAGGCGGGCAGGAAGGGGAAGCAGTCTCCAGCCTGTTCATGTCATGAATCTCCAGGGCAGGGGCTTAGCACCCTCTTCCCCCTCCAGCCCCCCACCCTGGGTCCTGCCCCTGGGGGTGCTGGTCGGCTCCATCCCCTAGGCATCCTCCCCTGCTGAGCCACCTCTCTGGCCCGGATCACTGAAGCCCCTGCAGTCAGCTTCCCAGGGCCCTGGTGCACAACGCTGCCTCAGGGCTTAACCCCTTCCTGTCCTTGCTGTAGCCGGGGGACAGGAGGCAGCTGGGATACGTCGGGTGGCCAGTAGCAGCCTAGAGTTTTAGATGCCTTTTGATACTGTGCAGGCAGGAAGGGACAAGCTGCCTCCAGCCGAGGGAACGCGTGGGGATGGAGGGGCGGCAGGGAAGAGAAGAGATGTGCTCTGCAAATACACGAGCCAGGTCATCTTCACAGCTGAGAATATGAGGGAGATTCCCAAACCTGAGCCATTAATTTTAGATGACAAATCTGAGGAACTGTCCCAGATTGAGGAGTCATTACAGGAGGTTTTGGAACAAATTGATCAACTAAACAGTAATAAGTCACCAGGCCCAGATGAGATTCACCCAAGAGTTCTGAAGGAACTCAAATGTGAAATTGCAGAACTACTAACTATAGTCTGTAACCTATCATTTAAATCAGCATCTGTACCAAATGACTGGAGGACAGCTAATGTGACGCCAATTTTTAAAAAAGGGCTGTAGAGGTGATCCCGGCAATTACAGGCCAGTAAGTCTGACTTCAGTACCAGGAAAACTGGTTGAAATTATAGTAAAGAACAAAACTGTCAGACACAGAGATGAACATAATTTGTTGGGAAGAGTCAACATGTTTTTTCTAAAGAAAATCATGCCTCACCAATCTGCTAGAATTATTTGAGGGGGTCAACAAGCATGTGGACAAAAGGGATCCAGTGGATAGAGTGTACTTAGATGTTCAGAAAGCCTTTGACAAAGTCCCTCACCAAAGGCTCTTCAGCAAAGTAAGCTGTCATGGGATAAGAGGGAAGGCCCTCTCATGGACTGATAACTGGTTAAAAGACAAGAAACAAAGGGTAGGAATAAATGGACAGTTTTCAGAATGGAGAGAGGTAAATAGTGGTGTCCCCCAGGGACCTGTACGGGGACCAGTCCTATTCAAGATATTCATACATGATTTGGAAAAAGAGATAAACAGTGAGGTAGCAAAATTTGCAGATGATACAAAATTTTTCAAGATAGTTAAGTCCCAGGCAGAATGCGAAGAGCTACAGAAGGATCTCTCAAAACTGGGTGACTGGACAAGAAAATGGCAGATGAAATTCAATATTGATAAATGCAAAGTAATACATGTTGGAAAACATAATCTCAACTATACATATAAAAATGGGGGTCTAAACAATGGGGAGGGAGGGATTGCTCAGTGGTTTGAGCATTGGCTTCCTAAACCCAGGGTTGTGAGTTCAATCCTTGAGGAGGCCACTTAGGGATCTGGGGCAAAAATTGGCCCTGCTAGTGAAGGCAGGGGCTGGACTCAATGACCTTGCAAGGTCCCTTCCAGTTCTAGGAGATTGGTATATCTCCAATTATAAAATAAATTAGCTGTTACCACTCAAGAAACAGATTTTGACATCATTGTGGATAGTCCTCAGAAAACATCCACTCAGTATGTAACGGCAGTCAAAAAAGTGAACAGAATGTTGGGAATCATTAACAAAGGGATAGACAGCAAGACAGAAAATGTCATATTGCCTCTTTATATATCCATGGTACGCCAACATCTTGAATACTGTGTGCAGATGTGGTCACCCCATGTCAAAAATTGATATATTGGAATTGGAAAAGGTTCAGAAAAGGGCGACAAAATGATTAGGGGTATGGAACGGCTGCCATATAGAAGAGATTAATAAGACTGGGACTTTTCAGCTTGGAAGAGAGATGGCTAAGGGGGCATATAATAGAGGTTTATAAAATCATGACTGGTGTGAAGAAAGTAAATAAGGAAATGTTGTTTACTCCTTCTTATAACACAAGAACTAGGAGTCACCAAATGAAATTAATAGGCAGCAGGTTAAGAACAAGCACAGTCAACCTGTGGAACTCTTTGCCAGGGGATGTTGTGAAGGCCAAGACTATAACAGGGATCAAAAAAGAACTAGATAAATTCATGGAGGATAAAACCATGCTGTTAGCCGGTAACGGCAGGAATGGTGTCCTTAGCCTCTGTTTGCCGGATGCTACGATTAGGTGACAGGGGATGGATCACTTCCTGATTCCCTGTTCTGCTCATTCTTTCTGGGGCACCTGGCATTGGCCACTGTCGGTAGACAGGGTACAGGGCTGGATGGATCTTTGTTCTGACCCAGAACGGCCATTCTTATGTTCTTATCCGTTCCCCACCCCTCCTACTCCCCTGCAACTGGAAGCAGCTGCTGTCCCTTCCCTCCCGCTCTGTGCTGAAAGGCTGCTGCTGGACACATTCTGATGTGAACCCTGGCAGAGATCGGGGGGGAGGGGGGTGGTATGTGACCTTACATCCCCCTTAGCCCCCACATGTTGCCTTGCAAAGACTCAGTGCAAGGTAGCAGAAGAGGCAGGTGCTTGCCAGGGTCCAGGCAGGCATAACAGGTACAGCGTGCCAGAGAAAGAGGGTCAGCTCGGTTTGTCAGTCACCCTGCTTCTGTGAGAGAGGTGTACAGGACTGTGTGTGTGTCACCTCTCCCCGTGTGTGTGTGGGGGCGGGTAGGGCTGTGTGTGTCACCCTGCCCTGTGTGAACCCTAAAGCATTTAAGAGAAGAAGGTAGTTACAAAGAATCCGGCTATGCCATAGTTGTTTTTAACAGGGGCTCAGTCAACTTGTTGTTAATTTGAACATTTGCACTGCATAGTTCTGATTGATTGCCATGGAGCTCCCTCGAATACGAGCAATTTTACCAGGTGTCCTGCATTCAGCATAGGGAGATGAGGTCACCCTAAGTAGGTGGGACATCAGTATCAAAGCAGCCCTTATAATCGGCTGCTCCTGGCTTCTACAGTTCGGACATTCACAGCTAAACTCCTTGAAACCAACTGATTCCTACCAACCAGAACTGACCCAGTCCTGGTGTTCTTATGGCGTTAATGGAAGTGTTGCCTGAGTGAAGGCCTCGGGATTTGGGGTGTAGAATATCACAGGGCCTGAGTAGGTTTCCAATGAGATTTATTCTACCGTCACGTAACTAACAATGGCCCAGTCCAAAGCCCACTGAGTTCAATAGCAAGACCCCCAGTGATGCCCGTGGGAGTGGATCAGGGTAACTTGGCAACCGCTTCCTAACACCGAACCTCAGCGCAGTCACAGGAGCGTATCTCAGTGCCCCGGCTCCCGTCCTGCCCCTGCAGTCAGAGTTACGCACCCCCATTCTAGCCAACCCAGCTCAAACATTTCCTAGGTTTCATGTGTTTCCATTCGCCCCTTCACAGATTCAATCCATGCAAACGACTCACCAGGCTCCGGCCCCAGCTGGGGAGGAGGAATCTCTGCCTGTGACCAGGTCGGGGAGCTGCAGGCGGCAGGGAATCTGCACTGACCGGGGCTGAGGTACAGGGATATTTATACTGCTGCTCAGGGAATCCCAGGGGAGGTTCAGAGCCAGCACGGAGCCCCAGGGACCTGCCTCTGTGCCTGGCTCAGGTGGTGAAGAGCAGCAGAGAATTAACCCTTTCCTCCTCTCACCTGTTTGCTCTGATTATTTCTCCTTTTGTAAGTTATTTAGAAAGGTCCTTGTGACACTGAGGCCCCTGGCAAAGAGTTCCTTGAAAACAGGTCTTGTTTCAGGCTTGACAAACTCACTGCAAAACACACAAGTATTACAGAATATTGACCCATAAAGAGTAACATATAAGGTGTGTGCAGAAAGCTAGTAACTTGTCAAGCTTCATAACCATTGCAAAATGCATGTCCGGGTAATAGCATAACATATCGCTATTGACAGTGAGCTTTATGGACTTGGAGGAGAAGTTAGTCACCAGGGCAGTGTGTCTAGGTGATGGCCATTCCAGGAGGGTGTTGTCACCCCACCCTGGTTAGCCGGGAATGTAATGCCAGGCTCAATTGTCCACCCTTGCTCCAGCCCAAGATTATCAATGGAAAACCATGAGAGACAACTGCAGTCAACACCACTTGGAGGTAAATAAAAGAACTGTACAACAGGCAGGATTGCCCGGCCTATGAACAGAGACAAATGACTGTTCCATGATAACACCAAGTGGGGAGCGACCGTCTGGATCCTTTCACGGAGGAGACATCTCCTGGTGTGGGGACGTTCTCATGAAAAATTGGATCCTGGAGTCGGGGTAACAGAGTGACTCACAGTCCCGGGAGCCGAAAGAGCCATCACAGTAGTTTTTACCCAGTCTGCCTTTAGTCTCACTTAGTCCAACAATCCCGAAAACCTATATGTGTGTGTGTCGTGTCGTTGTAGCTCCATCAGTCCCAGGATATTAGAGGGTGGGGGAGGGAATATCTTTCACTGGACTAACTTCTGTCGGCCTTATCACTTTGAATGGTCCCTTTGAATAGGTGCAAACTACTCACACTAAACTATCTGTATCTTTCCCAGACCTGAAGAACTGCTCCATGTAGCTTGAAAGCTTGTCACTCTCCCCACCAGAAGTTGGTCCAATAAAAGATATCCCCTCCCCCAGCTTGTCTCGCTCTGTGTTTATGTAAGATGGTAGTTGGTAGAGAGAGGGGAAATCTGGAGCTGCTCTTCCTCTCATAGCACTAGTACAAGGGACATGCAAAGAAAGTAAAAGGTGGAAAATGAAAACCAATACAAGGAAATACTTTCCCACAAACCAAGTAATCAAACTGTGGAACTCACTGCTGCAGGATTTTGTTGAGGCCAAAACTTTGGAAAGATTCAAAAAGCGATTGGACATTTATCTATCAAAAATACCCAGAATTATCAGACCTAATGACAACACACATTTTTGAAGGGAGAGTGACTCCCATGGCTCGGGGTTTAAGCCAATCTCTAAGGATGGGAGGCAGGGTGTGAGGGGAAGATTATCCCATATCCCCTCATGAGAGATTCTCACAGCTTCTTCTGAAGCATCTGGTGCTGGCCACCACTGGCAACTGGCTACTGGGCTAGATGGACCCGGGTCTGATCCAGTCTGGTGGTTCCCATGTTCCTCTACCAAGGTGCAGAGTTGACCTGCTGCAGCACCCACCCTGAGACACACCTCAGCCTAGATTTCAAGAGGTGCTGAGCTCTCACAGCTCCCACTCTCTGCCACTGGAGTGGCGGGTGCTCAGCAGCTGTGAAACGTCAGACCCTGAATGACTCAAGCTCAGCATCCAAACAGGAGCGTTGGATGCTCCCAAGAAGTGTGTGTGGAGGGGAGCCCACCGGTGCCTGAAATCTGGCCTGCCCCTGCCCCCACATCACTCCTTTCCCCAAGGCCCCGACTTGCCCTGCCTCTGCTCCTGAAAACCCACCTCACCCCCTCTCCCCGAGCCGCTGCCTGCACCGCCCCTCCCCCTGAGGCCCCACCCTCACACAGCCCCTTCCCTGAGGCTGTAAGCATTGGGAGGGTTTAGCCCTCCAACTTTTATCAGTGATGGGGCCAAGGCCCTTGCCCCCCCTCATTCCAGTGCCCCGGCATCCACACCTGAAACCCTTTAAAGCAGCAGCCACTGATGAAAATGTTTGCCTGGAGTGCAGGGGACTGGACTAGACGATCCTTGAGGTCCCTTCCAGCCCTACACGTCTAGGATTATCACTGAGTCATGTCCCCTTGGGGTTTCAGATCTGGTCAACTGTCCTGATGGCTTCTGTCAGTGAGGGCCTGAGGCAGATAATTTGTCTTCTCAGCACGACTTGATTGGCATCAATAGTTAAGGGCGCCAGGAGAGAAGGTGGCCATGGGCCTGTTTGACTCTGCCTCCATTACTGTCTGGGCGTCAGGGATCACAGGTCTTGAACATCGGTCTACAGGGCTGTAGCGGGGTGGACCCCTGCTCCTGCCCTGAAGGGGTTAAAAACAGCCCTGGGAGGAGGATGTGGCTGGAGAAAGCAGCTTTTAAGCTGGGCTGATTGGGAAGTGGCTGCAGCTGGGCCACGCCCCAATCAGGCCACAGCTGGCCCCTATAAAAGAGGCCAGGGAAGCCAGAAGCCAAAACAGTCTCTCTCTGTATTCAGAGGAAGATGGGCCTAGCTGCAGGGGGCTAGACACAGGGTAACTGGGTGGAGCAGGGCTGGGGAAATGCAGAGGAGCTGGGGAGCTCCGGCCTGGAAAGCCCCAGGCTGCGGCCTAGCAGTGGGCCAACAGGTACTGTGGGTTGCAGAGGCAGCCCAGGGGTAGGCTAAAGCAGCAGGTCCAAACCCTCCTTGCCAGGGATGAGTGGCTGATACTGCAGTCTGCCCCAGGGTGTGGGGGATAGACAATGATTGGCAGTAGCCTGATACGGAGGTGAGGTGGGGATAGAGGGTGAGGGTTCCCTGAGAGAAAGGGGTTACTGCTGGGGGGGCAGCACCCCATGTAAAAGGGCACCAGGGTCCAGGGAGGGACTCGGGGCCAGAAAACAGGCAGATCACTGGCCTACAGAGGGCGCTCTGTGCTGGAAACCAAGCTAGTTCCCCGGAGTCACCAGCAGGAGGTGCCGCAGGGGTGAGTCCGACCGGTTACAAGGGCCCTTAGGCACTAGTAAACCCCTGTGAGAAAGTGGGTTTTTCCTCCTTATTATGTTGTACACAAGCGTATTTGAGTCTTAGGTTTTTGCATGAATACTGTGTGTGGCTCAGTTTCCCTGTTGTGCTGCACCAATGACTAAGTGGTGGGAATGAGGCTGTGTGACTTTTGCTGAGGCCCTCAGGACCAGGTGAGCTGGCTCCAGCTGCCTGCACGTAAGCGATGGCTGGTGCCCTCCCTCACCTGGGACCAAAAAGGGAGTGTGATGTTGCACTCCATATGCTTTTTGAATATATGCTTATAAATGTAAATATAATGTAACTGGCATATGCTTTATGCAAAAAGGTCTCTTGTAAGGTATCATTACAAAGCTTATCATCTACTGAGTGTGTTCATCCTATTTGTTTGCAGGTATTATTTCTATGTCTAGAGTTAGGAGAACAAGGGCTTGTCTACAGCACACAGCTTTTAGTGACAAGGCTTGGGGAGCAAACAGCTGTGCATCTCTCTCTCTCAGTGTTATAGAGGGTGGAAAATGTATGAGTTTATCCTGTGAAAGTTTTATACAGAGTAAAACAGATTTATTTGGGGTTTGGATCCCATTGGGAAATGGGTGTCAGGATGCTAGCGAGATAATCTACTGAACTGTATTTGGTTAAAGTCTGCACCTCAGGGGGGGTGGCCCAGGCCTGTGTTGCAGCAGGCTGCCATATCTGGCACAACAAGGCAGGGCTCTGGAGTCCCAAGCTGGCAGGGATAACGGGCTCAGAGGTAATTTCAGCTCATCAGGTGACCGTCCCAAGGAGGTCTCTGTGATCCAAACTGTCACAGGGGGATGCAACCAGGTGACACTTTGCCCAGGAAGCGAGACAAACAACAGGAGGAGGAGCAACAGGCATGTCAGAGGTCAGGCCTCTGGAAGCTGGGCAGTCTGCTGTGGGGGACTTGGAGAGAGGGGAGTCCGGGGTATCCAGCCCAGGGTCCCCCAAGATGGACTTTGCTGAAAGTCACTGATTTCTGTGCTAACAAGCTCTGTTCTACATTCTATTCCTTCGACAAATAAACCTTTTGTTTTACACGCTGGCTGAGTGTCATGGCTGACTGCAGAGTCGATGTGCAGGCCCCTCTGGCTTCCCCACAACCTCCTCTTTCATCGTGGGGGTTTTCATCGTGACTCGGATGATGCGGGAGTTGGTGGCCATGACTGGGCAGGCGATGGTCATCTCTCCACTGTCAACCATGCTTAGGGAGGCTCAGGGAGGGCCGAGGAGAGCCGGAGTGCGGAGGGGCTGGGTTTGCTTCACTGTGGTGACATTCTTAGTATTGTTATTGCTGCTGTGATCACAGATCTATGGGTGGGGGAAGCAGGAGAAGGGAACTGACCTCCCTCAGCCCTTCCTAATGCCAGAATCCAGGCCCAAATCATGCATACCAGCCCCCACCTCTTTACTCCCAGGGCTCCGGCTCCCTCCTGCCCCTCCTGCTCCTCCAGCAGTTCACCGCACTGCCTGACAGCTGGGCCGACTGTGCCATCACCGATGACATCTTTGTGAGCAGCAACGGCATTGGCAGCCCCTACCTCCCTGCTCCCCGAAATGGACAGACCCAAGAAAGATGCTGATCCATTGGAGCGGGCCCAGAGAAGAGCCACGGGAATGATGAAAGGATTAGAAACCCTGCCTTATAGTGATAGGCTCAAAGAGCCCAATCGGTTTAGTTTAACAAAGAGGAAGTTAAGTCTGATCACAGTGTGTAAGTACCTACACAGGGCACACATATAACAATGGGCTCTTCTCCCTAGCAGAGAAAGGTCTCACACAATCCAATGCTGGATGTGGAAGCTAGACACATTCAGACTGGGAATAAAGTGGAGATTTCTAACAGCGAGAGGAAATAACCATTGGAACAATTTATAAGGGTTGTGGTGGATTCTCTATCACTGACCATTGTTCAATCAAGGTGGGATGTTTTTCTAAAATTTCGGCTCTGGGAATTATTTGGGGGCAGGTCTCCAGCCTGTGAGATGCAGGGGATCAGACTGGATGAGCACAATGGTGCCTTCTGGCCTTGGAATTAGTGAATCGGTGAATACTGGGGATGTGAAGCCACCAATGGGCCAGTTCCCTTGGTCAGATTCTCCTTGGCCTTGGTGTGATGTCTAGTTTGTAAGCTCCTCAGTACAGGGATCACGTCTCAGTTTGGGAGGTGCCTGGCCATTGGGCCCCACTGGAAACAAGATTAAATAATAATATTCAGCTGTTCCATCAGTGGATCTCAAAGCACTCTGTAAAGGATGTCATGTCATTATTCCCATTTTACAGAAGGGGAGACTGAGTTACAGGGAGGCAAAGTGATTTGCCCAAGGTTCTCCAGCAGGGTGGTGGCAGAGTGTGGGAATAGAATGCAGATCTCCTGAGTCCCACCCCATATTCACAGCCTGAGTGGATGTCATCCAGGGTCTACATCTCCCTGCCCCTTTGTGCATCAGTAACTGGTTAAAATATAGGAAATAAAGGGGAATAAATGGTCCATTTCACAATGGAGAGAAGTAAACAGTGGGGTCCCCCAAGGATCCTGTACTGGGACCAGCGCTGTTCAACACATTCCTTAATGATCCCGAAAAGGGAGTGAACAGTGAAGTGGCAAAGTCTAGAGAGGATACAAAATTATTCAAGATAGTTTAATCCAAAGTTGACTGAGAAAAGTTACAGAGGGATCTCACTGGGCAATGAAATGGCCAATTAAATTCAGAGCTGATAAGTGAAAAATGATGCACACTGGAAAAAAATCATCCTAAATACACATATATAAGGATGGGGTCTAAATTAGCTGATACCACCCAACAAAGAGATTGTGGAGCCGTCATGGGTAGTTCTTTGAAAACTTCTGCTCTATGCACAGCAGTGGTCAAAAAGGCGAATAGATAGTTAAGAACTATTAGGAAATGGATAGAAAATGTTATACTGCCACTATATAAATCCATGGTACGGCCACACCTTCAATAGTGTGTGCAGGTCTGGTACCCCATCTCAGTAAGGATATAGTGTAACTTGAAAAGGATCAGAGAAGGGCAACAAAGACAATTTAGGGTATGGAATGGCTTTCATATGAGGAGAGACTAAAAAGACTTGGACCGTTCAGCTTAGAAAAGAGACCGCTAAGGGGGGATATGACAGAGGTCTATAAAATCATGACGGGTGCGGAGAAAGTGACTAGAGAAATGTTATTTAACTTTTCACACAATGCAAAAACCAGGGCAGCAGATTTAATACAAAAAAGAGAATGTATTTTTTTTTAATGGAACAAAGAGCTAACCTATGGAACTCACTGCCAGGGGATGTTGTGATGGGAAAGGATTGAAAATGCCTTAGATAAGTTGATGGGAGATAGGCCCATCAATGGCTATTAGCCACGCTGGTCAGGGATGCAAGTCCATGCTGCTGGTGTCCCAAAACCCTCTGCCCACCAGAAGCCGGGATGGGAAGACAGGGGCTGGATCACATGATGATTGCCCTGTTCTGCTCACTCCCTTGAAGCAGCTGGCATTTGTCACTGTCGGAAGACAGGACACTGGGCTAGATGGACCATTTGTCTGACCCAGTAGATGCCATTTTTATGTTCCTGTGCGACATTCCTACTCCAACGCTCCAGGATGGAAGGTGGGAATAAAAGCAGAAACAGTTTCCCGCAGCATTTTTGTGGCACTAGCAGATGGATACACAAGACTCATCACATTACCCTCAGTGGCAAAACAATCCACTAGCAGGGACTAAGATACAGCTAATCACACACACAAGGTTTTCGTCTCTCGGTCTCCCATGGTCGGTGCATCACAGAGCACGTGCAAATAAGTCCCTCACCCAGCGCACCAGGCCACAGCACCCTCTGACCTCTCTCCCACTCGGTCAGACCCACAAAGCCACCTGTGCAGGGAAGAGCGTGAGATCAGCCTGAGTAAGCCGGGCCCGTCCCCGCGAAATGTTCCATAATGCAGCCAAATACAAGGTCCGTGGGACGCAGGCCTTGGCTACGGAATGGGGGACTGAGGCCGGCGAAGCAGTGACCCTGAGAAGTATTCAAGAGTTCTCATATCTTTGTGGGGGGTGCCTTAGCCAAACACAAGTTATTGGGCTGAATACAGGGGTGACTAGCTGAAATTTTAGGGCCTGCTTAAACACTGAATCACCATGTTTGCCATGGGGTGGTTTCTGGGGATGTTTGCTGCCTGAGCCATGTCCTTTTAGGGTGGATATCCAGGTAAAGGAGTCCCATGATGACACAGTCAAAGCCACCCCTGCTCAGGTTCTGGGCTGTGCGGACAAGGGCCATGCAATCCCTGCACTGTCTCCCTGAGGAGACTTGCTCCTGACTTCCATGCTGGCCCCAAAGTGTGCTCATTTGCCAGTGAGGAAATTGAGGAGGAAAGAAACTCTCCCAAGGTGACACAGCAGGTCAGTGCCAGAAGGAACACTAGAGCTCCCCTCTCCCAATGTGCAGCACAGTGCACTTCCCATGGCTGTATGGCACGTCCCCCTTGGCTGCTGCTTTCCTTTTCCATTAAGAGTGCAGCTCGGATGCAGCTTGTCACAGAGGAGCACACACCGTGCTCTCGCTCTCACAAAGTGATTTTACCTTTGTGCTTTCTTGTTTTGTTGTTTCCCTTCAACTTAGAACAAGACGCACTCAGTCTGGCTGTTTTCTGTGGCAGGGCGCTGTGCTGTTGCAGCCATGTGTGCCCCAGGATATTAGAGAGACAAACAGGGGGAGGAAATAGCTTTCATTAGACCCAAATTCTGTTAACGAGAGAGACCAGCTTTCGACCTTACACAGTGGAAGTACATAATAGAAACATCCCTATAGTTCCAATGAAAACTTGGGTTTCATTTCCAAGTCCCAGAGCATTTTCTGTGTCCTGCTTTAGCTCAGCAGGGAGCTTCTCCTGCACCACCCATGAAACACATTGATCACCCGTTTCAGGATCTCTTTTGTTGTCACCCCGTAAACGATGGGGTTTAACATGGGGGGAATGAGCACATAGAGGTTGGCCAGGAGGTTGAGAATGTAACCTGGGATGATGGGCCCAAATCGGTGTGCTAAAGAGGAGAAAAAAGATGGGATGTAGAACAACAGAATGACGCAGAGGTGGGAGCCGCAGGTGTGGAGAGCCTTGAGCCGGGCCTCCTTGGAGGGGAGCAGGAAGACGGCCCTGAGGATCAGCCCGTAAGACAAAGCAATGAGCACAGCATCCAAACCAATTACTAAAATAGCCACGGCTACGCCATACCAGAGGTTGACTGTGATGTCGTCGCAGGCCAGCCAGGCTATGGCGATGTAGTCACAATAGGTGTGAGGCAGGAGGTTAGTTCTGCAAAACTTCAGCTGCTTCACAAGAAAGGTGAGAGGGAAAATGAAACAGAAACTTCTTGTGACAACTGCCAGCCCCATCTTCCCGATCACAGACTTGCTTAGCATGATGGTGTATCTCAGGGGGTGGCAGATGGCAACGTACCGATCAAACGCCATGGCCAGCAGAATGGCCGACTCGGCCATAAAACTGACATGGATGAAGAACATCTGGGTCAGGCAGGCAGCAAAAGAAATTTCCCCCGCTCTAAACCAGAATATAGCCAGCATCTTGGGCACTGCCGTGGTAGATAACAGCAGATCAGTAGCGGCCAGCATGGACACGAATAGATACATGGGCTCATGGAGGCTTTGTTCTGTTAGTATGATGAATAGTAGGAGAGAGTTCCCAAAAAGTGTCACAACGTAGATCAGACAGAAGGGGATGGAGAACCAGACCTGAGACTCCTCTGTACCCGGGATGCCGGTCAGGATGTAGGTCACGGGGGCAAAAAAGGTGTGATTGTCAGCTGGCATCATGCACCATCACTTGGATCTTCCAGGAACTAACAGCAAAAGAGACAATCAGTGAGAAGGCGAGTGTCGGCTAGGACTGGACTGCATTTGTTACAGTGTGACGGTTTACCCCAGGGGGGGCCACATGGAACTGGGGTTTCTCTGAGCCCTCTGACCCACCAGTCTACACTCCCTCTCAAACTGTTGCAGACCTGCTCCCGATCTTACACTTACACCAGCATCCACACACGTAGGGACACACCCAGCTGCAGTTCCATGCAGGCTCACTGACCAGCCGCTGCTTGGGAACCAACAATAGAGAGGCTGCAGCCAAATTAACCACCAGCTTCCCAGCTTCGTACCCCCCACTGGAGTGTAAACCCAAAATGTTACAGTCTGAACCTGCACAGAGAACTGTACAGCGTAAGCTCATAGAATTCGCCCCCTCCCTGAATGTGGAAAGGAATATACACCAGCCTCTGCCAACCGAGCTATGATTTTCCCATGCACTTCATTCCAACTCACTAGTGTAGATAAAGCCAAAACAAGTTTATTAAGTACCAAAATAGATTTTAAGTGATTATAAGTGATACCAAGCAGATCAAAGCAGATTACCTAGCAAATAAAGAAAAATGCAACCTAAGCTTCATATAAAATCTTAAAATCTATTTTTGTAGTTAATAAATTTGTTCTGTTATAATCTAAACCGTGAGCTTTGACTGAAGTGCTTGGGGGAAATCTCGGCTTGGCTAACCCAAGTGTGCATGGTCGTCTTCACACTGAGTGATAGGTGAAGGGGTATTAAACACACACACTGCCCAGATTTGACCAGGGCAGGATGGTACTGCTCTGGGGACCTAGCCTGGAAAGCTGGTGGTTAAAGAGCCTGTGTCCAATTGCAGCTGGGTGTGTCTCTACCTGTGTGAATGCTGGTGAAAGTGCACGGGGGAGGGCTTTGCAGCTTGTCAGAGCAGTACTGTGTGAGAGGCAGCCCAGGCTGGGGGGTCAGTGGGCTCAGTGGTACCCCAGTTCCAGATGGTACTCTGGGGGGAACCCGTCACAATCAGTATCAAAGCAGCCCTTATAATCGGTTGCTCCTGGATTATACAGTTTGGACATTTACAGCTATGCTGCCTGAAACCAGCTAATTTCTGCCAAATGGAACAGACTCAGTCCTGGGGTCCTGATTGATTTTCATGGAAGTGTTGCCTGAGTGAAGGCCTCAGGAATGTTACAGGGCCTGTGGAGGTTTCCAATGAGACTTACTCTGAACAGTCACGTAACCTAGAATGGCCCAGTCCAGAGCCCACTGAGTTCAACAGCAAGACCCCCAGTGACTCCCCTGGGAGTGGACCAGGGTAACCCCGTGACCTCTTCCCAACACCCAACCTCAGCGCTGTCACAGGAGCGTATCTCAGTGCCCCGGCTCCCGTCCTGCCCCTGCAGTCAGAGTTACGCACCCCCATTCTAGCCAACCCAGCTCAAACATTCCCTAGGTGTCATGTGTTTCCATTCGCCCCTTCACAGATTCAATCCATGCAAACGACTCACCAGGCTCTAGTCCCAGCTGGGGAGGAGGAATCTCTGCCTGTGACCGGGTCGGGGAGCTGCAGGCGGCAGGGAATCTGCACTGACCGGGGCTGAGGTACAGGGATATTTATACTGCTGCCCTGGGAATCCCAGGGGGGGCTCAGAGCCAGCACGGAGCCCCAGGGACCTGCCTCTGTGCCTGGCTCAGGTGGTGAAGAGCAGCAGAGAATTAACCCTTTCCTCCTCTCACTTGTTTGATCTGATCATTTCTCCTTTTCTACATTATTTAAAAAGGTCCTTGTGACACTGAGGCCCTCAACAAACATTTCCTTCTTCCTTGCAAACAGCTCATATCTCAGCCCTGACAAACTCACTACACCACATACAAGTCTTATGCAATATCAACCCTTGAGGAGTAGCATGTAAGGTGTGTGCAGAAAGCTTGTAACTTCTCAAGCTTCATAACCATTGCAAAAGGCATGAATGGCTAATAGTTAGGGAATAACATATTGCTATTGACAGTGAGCTTTATGGACCTGGAGTAGAAGTTAGTCACCAGGGCAGTATATCTAGGTGATGGCCCTTCCAGGAGGACGTCGTCACCCCACGCTGGTTAGCTGGGGATGTAATGCCAGGCTCAGTTTTCCAGCCACGCTCTGTCCCGAGATGATCAATAGAAAACCATCAGAGACAACTTCAAATAATCAACACCACTTAGAGAGTAAATGAAGGAACATTACAGCAGACAGGATTGACCTGCCTATGAACAGAGACAAAAGACTTTCAGGATAACACAGAGTGGGGAGAGGCCCTCTGGATCCTTTCGTTGGCGAGCCATCTTGTGGGGCTGGGAAGTTCTCATGAAAAATTGGTTCCTGGTTCTTGTGAATTCAGCCAGTTCTGCAACAGACTAAACTTGGGTGGGGGGGGGGAACCTACTTTAGTAGCAGAGGGTAGAGTCCTTCCCTTAGGACGGAAGAATCCCATGCACCACTACAGGCTGGTGACCAACTGACTAAGCAGCAGTTCTGCAGAAAAGGATCTGGGGATTACAGTGGAGGAGAAACTGGATTTGAGTCAGCAGTGTGCCCTCGTTGCCAATAAAACTAACAGCTTATTGGGCTGTATTAGTAGGAGCATTGCCAGCAGATCGAGGGAAGTGATTATTCCCCTCTATTCAGCACTGGTGAGGCCACACCTGGAGTATTGAGTCCAGTTTTGGTTCCCCCACTACAGAAGGGATGTGGACAAGTTGGAGAGAGTCCAGCGGAGGGCAACGAAAATGATCAGGGGTCTGGGGCACATGACGTCTGAGGAGAGCCTGAGGGAATTGGGGTTATTTAGTCTGCAGAAGAGAAGAGTGAGGAGGGATTTGATAGCTGCTTTCAACTACCTGAAGGGGGGGTCCCAAAGAGGAGGTCTAGGTTGGATATTAGGAAACACTATTTCACTAGTAAGGTGGTGAAGAACTGGAATGGGTTCCCTAGGGAGGTGGTGGAATCTCCATCCTTAGAGGTTTTTAAGTTCAGGCTTGACAAAGCCCTGGCTGGGATGACTTAGTTGGGTTTGGTCCTGCTTTGAGGAGGAGGTTGGACTAGATGCCTCCTGAGGTCTCTTCCAACCCTAATATTTCTCAATTCTATGATTCTATGAAAGAGAACTATTGACCCAAGTCAGTGGCGGATTAATGATTTTGCCGGCCTTAGGCCCTGAAATAATTGCCGCTCCCGACAGCTGGTCCCATATGAACTTGTTTTAGTTTTTTTTAGTTTTAGTCTGTACAGTGTGATTTCACTTATAGCGCGGGATCGCACATGTATCCAGAATGCCACGTTCAAGTGGGAGTCCAGTTTTATATCAAATATTTAGTTTTTATTTTATGTAGATACAATGAAAGAAATAGAAGTATTTGAGTAGTAAGTAATTACATTTGTTTACGCCTACACCTTTGAGTGGTAAACATTAATAAAGCAGCAAAGAATCCTGTGGCACCTTATAGACTAACAGACATTTTGCAGCATGAGCTTTCGTGGGTGTATACCCACTTCTTCGGATGCAAGTGGTGGAAATTTCCCGGGGCAGGTATATGTAAGCAAGCAAGGAGCAAGCTAGAGATAACGAGGTTAGATCAATCAGGGAGGATGAGGCCCTGTTCTAGCAGTTGAAGTGTGAAAACCAAGGGAGGAGAAACTGATTCTGTAATTGGCAAGCCATTCACAGTCTTTGTTTAATCCTGAGCTGATGGTGTCAAATTTGCAGATGAACTGGAGCTCAGCAGTTTCTCTTTGAAGTCTGGTCCTAAAGTTTTTTTGCTGCAGGATGGCCACCTTAAGATCTGCTATTGTGTGGCCAGGGAGGTTGAAGTGTTCTCCTACAGGTTTTTGTATATTGCCATTTCTAATGTCTGATTTGTGTCCATTTATCCTTTTCCTTAGAGACTGTCCAGTTTGGCCGATGTACATAGCAGAGGGGCATTGCTGGCATATGATGGCATATATTACATTGGTGGAAGTGCAGGTGAATGAACCGGTGATGTTGTGGCTGATCTGGTTTGGTCCTGTGATGGTGTCGCTGGTGTAGATATGTGGGCAGAGTTGGCATCGAGGTTTGTTGCATGGATTGGTTCCTGAGCTAGAGTTACTATGGTGCGGTGTGCAGTTGCTGGTGAGAATATGCTTCAGGTTGGCAGGTTGTCTGTGGGCGAGGACTGGTCTGCCACCCAAGGCCTGTGAAAGTGTGGGATCATTGTCCAGGATGGGTTGTAGATCCCTGATGATGCGTTGTAGGGGTTTTAGCTGGGGACTGTATGTGATGGCCAGTGGAGTCCTGCACCATCTACTCAGGACACTCCCTACACTAACACCAGAACTAATCAACATACCCTTAGAGCCCTGTCAGGGTCTACCCTCACTTGAAACTGGGCGGTTTCAAAGTGAGGACCCGCATATCTTCCCCCCACCCCAAAATCCTAGGGTAGGTCTTCCCTTCGGCTGCCACCACCCGGTCAATTCCGTGGGCCGGGACACCCCTGTTTCCCCCCTTGGGAACACAGATCAATTCACAGAGGAGGAACCTTCCCCCTCCCCCCTCTCTCCAGACTGCTCTGGAGACAGAGGTGCCTGGATTCAAACGCCTTGAATCTCTACACACAGGGAAGCAGCCCACTTCCCCCTCCCCTTCCCCTGAATTTCCCCAAGGGAAGGAATTAACCAAGTCCAAAGAAAAGAAAAGAATTTATTAAGAGAACAAAAGAAAATACAGAATCTCTATGAATCCAAGCTGGGCACTCATAGGGTATAACCTTGCTAAGTTCTGGAGAGACTCCTCTCTCTTTCTCAGTACAACCAGTACAAGCAGAATTAAGAATAATCAATAACAAACACACAGAATTGCAAACATAGGATTATTAGATAAGGACACAAAGTATCTTTCTAATACTCACTATCTTGACTAGAAGAAATTAGTTCAGAAAGGTGGAACTTGTAGGGACCTGATTAACTTGTCTGGTCTCTTGAACTCCAAACGGCCAAAGACAAAGACCCCCCCAAACAGAGGGAAAAGTTCCCTCCTAGGAGTTTCAAATTCTCTTCCCTGATTGGTCCTCAGGTCAGATGCCCACCAGGTACTATGCTTTAACCCTTTACTAACTATTCATGACACGCCCCCCAAATCGTCACAGTGGGATCCACTGGCGGCGATTTCCTCCTAGAACAGTAAAACAACCAGAGTAATAAAACACATGCACTATTACATCGACTACTAAGCATGAAAACATATTAAGAACAGTTTTTAGCCACTTGATTCTGGGAAACTTTCACGAGAGAGTGCATCAGCAACTTTGTTGGAAGCTCCTGAAATGTGTTGAATGTCAAAGTCAAAGTCTTGGAGAGCTAAGCTCCAGCGGAGAAGTTTCTTGTTGTTTCCCTTGTTGGTGTGAAGCCACTTTAGCGCAGCATGGTCAGTTTGTAGCTGGAACTGCCGGCCCCAAACGTATGGGCGTAGCTTTTCCAAGGCATACACAATGGCGTAACATTCTTTTTCACTGATGGACCAGTGGCTTTCCCTCTCAGACAGTTTCTTGCTGAGAAACACGACAGGATGGAAGTTGTGATCCGGTCCTTCCTGCATTAGTACCGCTCCTACCCCACGTTCAGATGCATCGGTGGTAACTAGGAAGGGTTTGTCAAAGTCTGGGGCCCTTAATACAGGGTCCGACATGAGCATCGCCTTAAGCTGGGTAAAGGCTTTCTGACACTCATCAGTCCACTTAACTGCATTTGGCTGGGTTTTCCTGGTCAGATCAGTTAGTGGGGCAGCGATTTGGCTGTAGTGTGGTACAAATCGCCTGTAATATCCGGCCAAACCTAAGAAGGATTGGACCTGTTTCTTTGACCTTGGGACAGGCCACTGTTGGATAGCCTCCACCTTGGCCTGTAGGGGATTGATGGTTCCTTGACCCACCTGATGTCCTAGGTAAGTCACTCTGTTTTGGCCTATTTGACACTTTTTGGCCTTAACCGTTAGTCCTGCCTGCCTGATGCGCTCTAAAACCATTTTCAAATGTTCTAGGTGTTCGGGCCATGAATCAGAAAAAATGGCCACATCATCGAGGTATGCAACTGCACAGTCTTCCAATCCTGCTAGTAGACCATCCACCAGCCTTTGGAAGGTGGCAGGTGCATTCCGCAGTCCGAACGGAAGCACAGTAAACTCATACACCCCTGCATGGGTGATGAAGGCAGATTTTTCCCTGGCGGGTTCATCTAGTGGTACCTGCCAGTATCCCTTGGTTAAATCAATGGTAGAGATGAACTGGGCACGTCCCAACTTTTCCAATAGCTCATCAGTGCGTGGCATTGGATAGTTGTCTGGACGAGTTACAGCATTTAGCTTACGGTAGTCCACACAAAAGCGTATTTCCCCATCTGGTTTGGGAACCAGAACCACTGGAGATGCCCATGCACTGGTAGAAGGGCGGATGATACCCATCTCCAACATGTTGTCAATCTCCTGTTTAATAGCAACTTTGGCATGAGGTGACACCCGGTAGGGTGGTGTTCTAATCGGGTGAGCATTACCTGTGTCAATGGAGTGGTAGGTTTGCTCAGTCCGTCCTGGGATGGCTGAGAACAAGGGGTCGAAGTCAGTGCACAGTCCCTTGATCTGTTGCCGCTGTAGACGTTGTAGGGTTGTGGAGAGGGTCACCTCTTCCACACCACCATTTCTTTTACCTTCGTAGTAGACACCTTCAGGCCACTCGGTGTCATCTCCTTCCTGAACTGTAAAGTGACAGACCTGTAATTCTCTGGGATAAAAGGGCTTTAGAGAGTTAACATGAAACACTTTAGTCTTTAAAGAGGAATCAGGGAATGTTATGAGGTAGTTAACAGCTCCCAGGCGCTCCTGGACCATGTATGGTCCTTCCCAGGACGCCTCCATCTTATGGGCCTGTTGCGCCTTCAAGACCATGACCTGGTCTCCTACCTTGAAGGACCGCTCCTTGGCATGTCGATCATACCAGACCTTTTGCTCCGCTTGAGCATCTCTTAAGTTCTCTCGAGCAAGGGCCCAAGAGTCTCGGAGGGTGTTTTGAAGGTTGCTTACAAAGTCCAGAATGTTAGTCCCTGGAGGAGGTGTAAACCCCTCCCATTGCTGCTTTACCAGCTGTAATGGCCCCTTAACCTCATGGCCATACACCAGCTCGAATGGTGAGAATCCTAAACTCGGATGTGGAACAGCCCTGTAGGCAAACAGCAACTGTTGTAACACTAGATCCCAATTATTGGAGTGTTCATTGACGAATTTGCGGATCATGGCCCCCAAAGTTCCATTGAACCTTTCCACTAGGCCATTAGTTTGGTGATGGTACGGGGTGGCAACCAAGTGATGCACCCCATGAGTTTCCCACAGGTCTTTCATGGTCCCTGATAGGAAATTTGTTCCCGAATCTGTAAGAATTTCAGAGGGCCAACCCACCCTGGTAAAAATGTCAGTTAAGGCCTGGCACACAGTGTTAGCCCTGGTGTTGCCTAGAGCTACTGCTTCCGGCCATCTGGTAGCAAAGTCCACAAAAGTCAGTATGTACTGTTTTCCTCTGGGGGTCTTTTTTGGGAAAGGACCCATAATATGCACAGCTACTCGCTGAAATGGGACCTCCATTATGGGGAGTGGTTGGAGAGGGGCCTTGACCTGGTCTTGAGGTTTTCCTACCTTTTGGCATACCTCACAAGACCGGACATACTTGACAACGTCCTTGCCCATCCCCTCCCAGTCAAAGGACCTTCCCAACCTGTCTTTGCTTCGTTTCACCCCAGAATGGCCACTAGGGTGATCATGGAATAAGCTTAAGAGCTTTTCCCGGTACTTGGTCGGAACGAGCAACCGTTTTTGAGGATGCCAGCCCTCCTGGTGTCCACCAGAAAGAAATTCCTTGTATAACAGTCCTTTCTCCACAACGAACCGGGATCGGGTAGTAGAGCTGAGAGGCGGTGGGTTGCTGCGTGCCGCCGCCCATGCTTTCTTGAGGCTGTCATCAGCTTCCTGCTCTCTCTGGAACTGTTCCCTTGAGGCGGGAGACACCAGTTCCTCTGGAAGCGATGTAGGTGATGAGGTTGTTTCCGTTGACTGTGGACCACTCCCCGCTGGTGCACAAGGTGTCATTTCAGGCTCCGGCTGAGCCTCTTGGGTAGGGTTGTTTGCTGCTTCTGCCAGTTCAGGCCCGTTGGCGCCCTCTGGCGGTGGAGTTGCAAGCGCTGGCGCCGGTGCTGGCGCTGGTTGCTCTTCCAGTTCCGGTTCTGGGACTGGATGTACTATGGCTGCTGTAGGTGTTGGCCTGGGATCCGGTTCCACCACCTCTGTCTGGGTCTCTGGTAACACAGACGGGGTCCCGGTGGATGGCTCAGGAACAGGGATGGGTCCGGCAGCTCGTCTGGCTTGGCTGCGTGTAACCACTCCCTCTGTTTTTTGCTGTTCAATGTGTCGGGCCAAGTCGTTCCCCAGTAGCATGGGAATCGGATGGTTGTCATAGACAGCAAAAGTCCACTTCCCTGACCAGCCCTTGTACTGGACAGGTAAACGCACTGTAGGTAATGTTACAGGTTTTGACATGAAGGGTCGAATTGTCACTTTGGTTTTCTGGTTGATGAATTTGGGGTCCACGAAGGTTCGGTGGATAGCTGACACATGTGCTGCAGTGTCTCTCCATGCGATGATCTCCTTTTCGTCCACTCTCAAAGTTTCCCTATGTTCTAAGGGTATTTGAGATACATCTATGTCCGGCTTTCCTTGGTGTGAAGGTGCAAGGAGTTGCACTCGGTTTAGGTTCTTTGGGCATTTGGCTTTGATATGCCCCAATTCATTGCATTGAAAACATCGCCCAGTTGATGGGTCACCGGTTTGTGTTGGTCTACTGGAGACTGGTGAAGTAGAAGAAGAGGTAGAGTGTGACTGTCCGTGGGTTGTAGGTGTGGGTTTGATTGGTCCGCGATGGTAGGGTTTAGTGTCGGTGTGTACCCTGTTGGATTCGCTCCCCTTGGCAGTAGCTTTCGTGTTGTCTACCGATGCCATCCATCTGGCTCCAATCTCTCCTGCCTCAGTGAGAGTTTTTGGTTTACCATCTTGGATGTAGCGTCTAATGTTCTCAGGAACACCATCTAGGAACTGTTCCATCAATATCAGGAGGTATAGGTCGTCTAGCTCCTTAACCTTGGATCCTGATATCCAGGAGAAATAGTGTTTTTCCAGGTAAGCAGCGTGCTCTGGAAATGACATCTCTGGTTTCCATTTCTGGGCTCTGAAACGCTGACGGGCGTGATCAGGGGTGATGCCCATTCTGAGTCTGGCCTTGGTTAGGAACAGTGGAAAGTCGTCCATCAGGTCTCTAGGCATTTCAGCTGCCACCAGGGATAATTGTCCGCTGAGCTGTGACCTCAGCTCCAGCATGTATTGATCTTTAGGAAGATGGTATCCAATACAGGCCCTCTCAAAGTTTTCTAAAAAGGCCTCAACATCATCCCCTGCCCTGTAGGCGGGAAATTTTCTCCGAGAAGGTTGATCAGTAGGTTGAAAAGGGGTTGGATTGGTTGGCTCCTGCTGCTTAGTCTTTGCTAATTCCAGAGCCTGCTGGTGGGTCTCCCTCAGGATTTCCATTTGTCTCTTGTGCTCAGCCTCTTGTTTCTCCAGCTCCCTCTTGTGGTTAGCTTCTTCCCTGGCCCTTTCTGCAATAATTAGTTCCATCTGTCTTTGATGTTCTTTTTGTTTTTCTTCAGCCTGCAGCCTGGCCAGGTCAAGTTTGCTAATTGTTTCACCAGTACTCATGGTTGTGTGCCTTCTGGTGCTGGCCACACCCCTATGCAGTCAGTGAACTGTCTGTGGTGTTTGACAGTCCCTAACCCTGGCTATGATAACTTGAGTAAAGAAAGAGAAATCAATCCTTTGTATAGCAAATTGTGGTTTGTGTAATGTTACTGGTTTGTACTGAGAAAGAGGGAAAGAGTAAAAAAAAATTCCTCTGTCTCCCTCTGCTCTGAGTTGCTGTACCCAGCAGCCCAGCTGAAAGGCTGCTGCTAACAATACCCCTGAGAAAAATCTGGTCTATTCCTCAGGGATTTGTGTTCTCCTGTCTTCTGATCCTTTCAAAAGACACAGGGAGAAAAAAAAAAACCTGGCTGGAGGGTTTGTCTCTTCCCCCTCCAAACCTGTTTTTCCTGTTGGATGGGAATGTACTTTGGCGAGCACTTCCCCCCACCTTAGGAATCCTGAGTGATACCTGATATCACAAAGGAAGGACACACCTCTAGGGAAGAGTTTTTCCTCAGCATAGCCAGCAGAGAAAAAAAACTCCTCCCAACCCTGAAAACTGCTTGAAACTTGCCTTTTCCTCAAGCTGCCTCAAGCAAACAGAAGAAAACTGCTTCCAACAAAGCCTGCTGGAACTTAATTCCCTCCAGCCAACCTGGCTGAAACTATAAACTCCCTCTTCTGTCAGGTTGCTTTCCTGCTCTAGAAGAAGAGAATAGCTCCCTTCAGCGTAGCCCAGCTGAAAAAACTGCTTGTAACAATGGGTTCGAAACTCCGCTGCCACCATGTCAGGGTCTACCCTCACTTGAAACTGGGCGGTTTCAAAGTGAGGACCCGCATATCTTCCCCCCACCCCAAAATCCTAGGGTAGTCTTCCCTTCGGCTGCCACCACCCGGTCAATTCCGTGGGCCGGGACACCCCTGTTTCCCCCCTTGGGAACACAGATCAATTCACAGAGGAGGAACCTTCCCCCTCCCCCCTCTCTCCAGCCTGCTCTGGAGACAGAGGTGCCTGGATTCAAACGCCTTGAATCTCTACACACAGGGAAGCAGCCCACTTCCCCCTCCCCTTCCCCTGAATTTCCCCAAGGGAAGGAATTAACCAAGTCCAAAGAAAAGAAAAGAATTTATTAAGAGAACAAAAGAAAATACAGAATCTCTATGAATCCAAGCTGGGCACTCATAGGGTATAACCTTGCTAAGTTCTGGAGAGACTCCTCTCTCTTTCTCAGTACAACCAGTACAAGCAGAATTAAGAATAATCAATAACAAACACACAGAATTGCAAACATAGGATTATTAGATAAGGACACAAAGTATCTTTCTAATACTCACTATCTTGACTAGAAGAAATTAGTTCAGAAAGGTGGAACTTGTAGGGACCTGATTAACTCGTCTGGTCTCTTGAACTCCAAACGGCCAAAGACAAAGACCCCCCCAAACAGAGGGAAAAGTTCCCTCCTAGGAGTTTCAAATTCTCTTCCCTGATTGGTCCTCAGGTCAGATGCCCACCAGGTACTATGCTTTAACCCTTTACTAACTATTCATGACAAGCCCCGACCAGGGTTATTCTATCTACTACCCAAGATCCACAAACCCGGAAATCCTGGACGCCCCATCATCTCGGGCATTGGAACTCTCACTGAAGGACTGTCTGGATATGTAGACTCTCTACTCAGACCCTATGCTACCAGCACTCCCATCTATCTCCATGACACCACTGATTTCCTGAGGAAACTACAATGCATTGGTGACCTTCCAGAAAACACCATCCTGGCCACCATGGATGTAGAGGCTCTCTACACAAACATCCCACACACTGATGGAATACAAGCTGTCAGGAACAGTATCCCTGATGATGCCACAGCACACCTGGTTGCTGAGCTCTGTGGCTTTATCCTCACACACAACTATTTCAAATTTGCTGACAATATATATCTCCAGATCAGTGGCACCGCTATGGGCACCCGTATGGCCCCACAATATGCCAATATTTTTATGGCCGACCTGGAACAACGCTTCCTCAGCTCCTGTCCACTCACGCCCCTTCTCTACCTACGCTACATCGATGACATCTTCATCATCTGGACCCATGGGAAGGAGACTCTGGAAAAATTCCACCACGATTTCAACAGCTTCCACCCCTCCATCAACCTCAGCCTGGACCAATCTACACGGGAGGTCCACTTCCTAGACACCACAGTGCAAATAAGTGATGGTCACATCAACACCACCCTATACCGAAAACCTACCGACCGCTATGCCTACCTTCATGCCTCCAGCTTCCATCCCGGACACACCACAAGATCCATTGTCTACAGCCAAGCACTGAGGTACAACCGTATCTGCTCTAACCCCGCAGACAGAGACCAACACCTAGAAAATCTCCACCAAGCATTCTCAAGACTACAGTACCCACACGAGGAAATAAGGAAACAGATCAACAGAGCCAGACGTGTACCCAGAAGCCTCCTACTGGAAGACAAACCCAGGAAAGAAACCAAGAGGACTCCACTGGCCGTCACATACAGTCCCAGCTAAAACCCCTACAACGCATCATCAGGGATCTACAACCCATCCTGGACAATGATCCCACACTTTCACAGGCCTTGGGTGGCAGACCAGTCCTCGCCCACAGACAACCTGCCAACCTGAAGCATATTCTCACCAGCAACTGCACACCGCACCATAGTAACTCTAGCTCAGGAACCAATCCATGCAACAAACCTCGATGCCAACTCTGCCCACATATCTACACCAGCGACACCATCACAGGACCAAACCAGATCAGCCACAACATCACCGGTTCATTCACCTGCACTTCCACCAATGTAATATATGCTATCATATGCCAGCAATGCCCCTCTGCTATGTACATCGGCCAAACTGGACAGTCTCTAAGGAAAAGGATAAACGGACACAAATCAGACATTAGGAATGGCAATATACAAAAACCTGTAGGAGAACACTTCAACCTCCCTGGCCACACAATAGCAGATCTTAAGGTGGCCATCCTGCAGCAAAAAAACTTTAGGACCAGACTTCAAAGAGAAACTGCTGACCTCCAGTTCATCTGCAAATTTGACACCATCCGCTCAGGACTAAACAAAGACTGTGAATGGCTTGCCAATTACAGAACCAGTTTCTCCTCCCTTGGTTTTCACACTTCAACTGCTAGAACAGGGCCTCATCCTCCCTGATTGATCGAACCTCGTTATCTCTAGCTTGCTCCTTGCTTGCTTACATATACCTGCCCCGGGAAATTTCCACCATTTGTATCCGAAGAAGTGGGTATTCACCCACGAAAGCTCATGCTGCAAAACGTCTGTTAGTCTATAAGGTGCCACAGGATTCTTTGCTGCTTTTACAGAACCAGACTAACACGGCTACCCCTCTGATACTAAACATTAATTAAATCTGTATAATCCAGAGAAGTTGTTAGATCCTTTTCAATTGTCAGGAGAGAAAGGGAGTTTAATTTTTCTTCACTGAGATTAGCCATCAAATAGTTTTTCACCCTTTTTAATGCCGAAAACGATCGTTCCGCTGAACAGTTTGTAGCAGGTGTGCAAACGAACGTTCGGAAGGCAATAACAAGATTTGGATATACTGAATGACTGATTGGATTTTGAAGAAGGCTGCAATATCTTAGAAATGACTTCTTTTCATTTTCAGGAATCTCAACACCTTCCAAATATGATCGAAAATGTAAACACTCATTCTTCTTAATCACCTTGGTAGCATAGCTGTAATTTTTTAGCATGAACTCTTATATCTGCTGTTGAAGTATCTGTAATGTTAGAGAGAAACTGAAATCTGCCATACATTTCTTGATACGCATTACTTCTGTGTTTCAGTTCAGAACATACAAGGTCTAGTATTGTTTAAAATGTATCTACTTTCAATTTATCTCTACCACACATTTCCACTTCAACTTTGCGTGTCTCCTCAGCTTGCCATTTGCGCTTTCTTTTTCACTTTGTGTCAAATTCATAGTCTTCAATTTCAGGTGGGTTTTTTTTTAGGCTTTCTCTTCGTACATATCAAACACGTCCCCTATAGAGTTAATGTATCCTATTAGTGAGTTGTAGAGTTCTACAACTGTCTGTATATCAATATAAACATTGTCCAGTTTTTGGCTAGTTATATGAAATCTTTCCAAGAGTGAGCTCCAAAATCCAGCCATAAAAGCTGCCTCAAGTCGATCGAGTTTTCGCTGCAGGCCTGCAGCTTCATTACTTGTAACAGGTTTCTCAGTAGCATCTTCCTTTATTGTATCTGTCTGTTACAGCTCCATTTTGTTTCTTAAAGCTGTCCCCTTACTCCATTTTGTTCTTGTTCTCCTCTGTGGCCGCCCCTCCCTGGCTGTTAAGTTGTTTACCAGGGCCTCTGCCCTTCTCAGAGGGAGGGCCCCTTAAGTTGTTTAACCAGAGCCATTGCCCTTCTCAAAGGGATGGCCACTTGTGCTAAGTGGGACCACTGCCCTGTTCAAAGGGTTAGTCCTGTTATCACCTTGTTAAATCCTGGGCTTGGTGTAGGGTAGGCTCTGTCCAGAGCTGCAAGACCTATTGTGTTTTTAAGATCCTGGGCATGAGTCATACCTCTGGTCTCAGGACTAGTCCAAACATGTCTTGGTGGCTGCCTGCAGTTTTTTTTCTCTGCCTTCTCTCCTACCTGTAAGAGGGGGAGCCAATCAGAGTTACTGGCGGGAAGCTGCCAGGGTTTGCCTTTATAAACAGACATTTTTTGAACAGACTTCAGAAAGGTTCTTGCATTGCTGCCTGGTCTGATCAACCAGGGGTTCTGGGGGTCCTTTCTCCACTCTCGTTTTATTTTTGAGCGTACCCCCATTTTGAACCCCCCCCCCAACGAAGAACGAATTGCTGCCTGAGAGATCTCCTGATTATCAAGACTGTACCGAGCCTTCTGATGTGCTTCCTGTTTCTGCCTCTTCTGCTGCCTTGTGGGATGGTAAGAATCCCTCTGTGAAACTTTCTATACTTTTATTTTATTATTTTAGCTGCTGGCTCTGTCTCCCCAGCACACAGACTCAAGCTAAACCTTGGTCTGTGTTTTAAAACCTCTCTCTTAAACCCCGTGGCACTCTGCCACTGAAAATAAGTTTGTGCTGCTGCTAAGTTCTGCTCCTGTGGGCTTTGCCTTGGACTGTTTTCAGCTGTATCCACTGCTGCAGTCACCCCGCCGCCCCTCTTTGGAGCTGTGTCCTGGACACACACCACTCAGCCCTCTGGAACTATCCTTAGCATAAGGTGCACCCATTAAATTAAGTTTAGCATTATACTTTGTAAGTTAGGCTCAGAGAATTGTTGCATTGTGTTTTAATTTGTGTAGTCTTGGTTAAGTTAGCTCATAGATAAGATTTTGCTGTGTTCTGTATAATTGTAATTGTCTGTCTTCCCACTGCAATCACCCCCCACCAGCTTCTCTGTGTCTTTCTATCTTGTTACACTCTCTCTGCTGCTTAAGCTTGCAGCCTGTTTGCTCTGTCTCACTAAGTTTAAATCTCTAGCATAAAACTCCATTGGTTACTTTCTTCCTTTCTGATACCCCTCCCATTCTACATTTACACCACTGTGACACATTTTTACCCAAAATTGTTTGTTATTTAACACATTTTATCCATAACTGTTAGTTGGTTATATGCTGCTGTGACACACCTTTTTACATAGAAATCGCTAGCTACCTGTTACATTTATACCTCAGTGTTAACTGATTACCCACTGTATTGTATCCTACTGTGTTGTACCCCACTATTGAAACCCCCCTACTGTTTACCAAAAAGAAACCCCTCCCCAATTGTCTACCTTAACAACCCCATACCCCTCACTATTGAATTTTCCCTGTTTTTGTATTTTCTTAATAAAGTTTATTTTGCACCCCACCCGTGTGGTAATTGCTCCCCAAGATCCCATATACCTGCTGGCAGGGACAGTATCTAAAGCTTTAATTATAGCATTCCAGTTTTCACTCAAATTATGACAAGCTTCCACTCGAGATGACCAGCGATTCTCAGAAAGTCTTTTTATTACTTTACGGCCTGGCTTCAAATTAGAGAGTAAAATCTCCCACCGGTGAGTAGAAGCAGAAAAAAATGAATAAAGATGTTGGACAGTTGAGAAAAATGAACATGCTTCTTGACAACTTTCTGCTGCACATACTCTAACCAGATTTAAAGAATGCGCAGAGCAAGGCACATACACAGCATAAGGATTTATAGTCTTAATTCTTGCTTGCAAGCCACTATAGACACCGGACATGTTAGAACATAAGAACATAAGAAAGGCCGTACCAGGTCAGACCAAAGGTCCATCTAGACCAGTATCTGTCTACTGACAGTGGCCAATGCCAGGTGCCCCAGAGGGAGTGAACCTAACAGGCAATGATCAAGTGATCTCTCCCCTGCCACCCATCTCCATCCTCTGACGAACGGAGGCTAGGGACACCATTCTTACCCATCCTGGCTAATAGCCATTTATGGACTTAGCCACCATGAATTTATCCAGTCCCCTTTTAAACATTGTTATAGTCCTAGCCTTCACAACCTCCTCAGGTAAGGAGTTCCACAAGTTGACTGTGCGCTGCGTGAAGAAGAACTTCCTTTTATTTGTTTTAAACCTGCTGCCTATTAATTTCATTTGGTGACCCCTAGTTCTTG